>NC_061509.1:255189079-255353503 GCF_022539505.1 Lolium rigidum
GCTTATCTTAGCTATCTAGACTTGTTCTAGTGGCTATAGATTAACTGTGTTGCTTAACAGTGTGCCACTGTCATGCTTAGCATGGATCTGTGATAAATTCATGCTTGTATTACTTAAATTATGATGACCTGCTTATGCAGTGATGATTAAGTTACTTGCTTGCAAATGATTTGACTGTTCATGATTATCTAGCAAGCAAAATAGAATCTGAATCCATTTCTGGATAGTGATGTGATATATTTGGCTTTCTCTTATTTGATGCTAAGTGTGATGTGACCTCAGTAGCCTTGCTACTGACTGGTTGCTCACATGGTTGGTTGGATCTTGTTGGCTACTCATCTTTGCTTGCATATTTGGGGATCATAGTAACTATGAATGCCAATATGCTTGCCTGTGAAGAAATCTAGGGTTTCTGATGGTTGTATGCTTAGGATTTACTGTATAGTCTTAGCTGCTAATCCTTGCCATCTACTGGTGCTATCTATGCATCAATTCTGGCTAGTGTATGCCTCTGTGCATATGTGCTAGTTTCTGTGTATAAGATCTGTACTTAGATGCTTTCTATTTTAGTGGCTTTTGACTAGCAGTAATCCTTGGTGAAAACCAAGTGATGATCTACCCATATGAGCATCTGCTCATCCCATGCTTATTTCATGCATATGATGGATTAGATCCATTGGATCTTTTCCAGGAACTAGGTATACCTTGTTCAGCTCCTAGAAAGAAATGTTTTGTTGATGCAGACTTGGGTTTGTGTCACAGCCCTTCACCTCCAGGTCTTGGATGATCTTCTCAGGTCACCATGATTTCTGGTGGTTGAGTGGGTGTGTGTGTTGGTTCTGTTCTTGCTCAAGAACTGGATGAACTGAGCTTGTTCTTGCTTCACCCTTACCTGGTGAATCTTTATCTGGTCGACTGGTTATGATTTCTAGGGTTTGTGCCCCTTTTATATGAACCCTGCTTCTATCCTAGCATTGACACACAAGCCTGGCTTGCTTGGTGACTATGCTGTTGCATGGCCTTGCTGTTGCTGCCCAGCACACTTGAGCTGTGTGCTCTCATATGCTGAAACTTGAGCCCCTGGTGTGTGCTCAGGTTTGGTCTGCTGCTGCCCTTATCTTGTGCTGTCCATGGTTTTGGACAAGCACAAGTGTGCTGTGACAGTCTGCACTGTCCAAACTGAATTTATGTTATTTGCTAACTGTCCAAACTGAATTTATGTGACTAACACTAACATTCTGGCTAGTGTTGATTCTTTGTTTTGCAGGTTTTGGAAAATGGACATGACCAGAAGAAATACTTCAAGTCATATAGTCTAGGTTTTAGTTTAGGAATAATATTGTAATCTTCATTTTTATTTCTGTTTATTATTCATCAATTCTTGTATCAAGAATTTTGTAAAGACAATGTAATTTGTGTTGTGATATCAATAAAGCCCAAGTTTTTGTTTATGTAATATTTATGTAATATTTACATTCTGGAATAAACATTGTATTTATGATTCACTTTGAAATTCAAAGTTGTTTGAATTCATCAGTTGTGTTTAAATTATGAATTCCATTTTATATTGTTCAATGTTTATTGTTAAATGTATTAATACTTGTCAAATGAAATCAATTCCCCAAATCAACAAGATACAAAAGAGATCATGTCGAAATTTCCCTAACTCACATTGCCTAACCCTAAGTGCAAAATGAGAGAGAACCTCGATCCCTCTTAGGTTTAGTTGCAATAAGGCGCGAAAATTTCCCCTGTTTTGCGATGAAATGCACATCCCATTTCTAAATCTACCCTTCGTTGTTCCTATGTTCTGGGTTATTACACATCTCCCTCCCACCACCCTGGTTCGCAGAACATCTCGTTCCTTATATACATGTTTCCGAGATGTTAGCAACTTTCGAGGCAAAGGAAAGTCGTAGTATTTGTTTTGGCGAAGAACTTACCGATGTTCTCCCATAGTATGTCGCTGCGAAACTTTCCTTCGATGGCATGAGTGGCGCCGGCCACGGCAAGGGAGGCCACGGCCCTAACTCCACTGTCTGTCCAGTTTCCTTGGCCATCATCGACGTCTGCAAGATAGTTTACATGTCAGTCTTTGCAGAAATGAAGCATCAAACTAGGGGAAAGTGGGACTTGTAATCATTTGCGAAAAGAAAGGTTGGAACTTACATGTATATATGTCATGTACTCCTGGAACTCCTTCTGCTGCCGGTTATAGGCAACCTGATATTCTTCATAAGCGGCCATGTAGGCCGCCTCGAAGTAAAGTAGTATGCCGACGGCCACCGTCGGCATAGGTGGGTGATGCCCTATGCCGAGGGGCACCCTCGGCGCCTCGCTGACGCCGTAACCGGGCCGTCACGGTCGGAGCGGGAGTGGAGGACACGCAGGCACTACGCCGAGGGTGGCCGTCGGCGTATGTCTCACTACGCCGAGGGTATATGTACGCCGAGGGTCACTTTGGGCCGCTGCCCTGGACCGGACGTACGCCGACGACCCCGACATTTGGCCGTCGGCGTACGCCACGGCCGTCGGCGCAACGCGCCATTCCTGTAGTGCGTCGCATATGGTCGTTGCCTGGCCTATAGAGGCACATCTCCGTCCTTCCGTCCAGTCGACTCACCGCTAGGTTATTATTCTTATGGTACACGGTGCACGATATAGTGTGTTTTTTTATAAAACGAATATATTAATATTGGGAGATACCAATTACATCAAATCTCTACAACAACATAATACTCTAATGGTAGTACGGATGCATACAACTTAAAATCGGAAACTAAGAGAAAAATCCGTGTTCCAGTCATAGCAACAACAATATATTCACCACCAAAACAACACGTGAACTCTAGGCTCTCTAAAAGTAACGTCTCCAAGAAGAAAAGAATGCACAAGCACCTTGATCACCTGATGTATTATTCCTAAGGTACACGGTACATGATATAGTGCATTCTATTGTATACGAACGGCTAATCTAATCTAAGGATATTTTCTCTTCCATTTTAACTACAATTCGCTAACTGAGAAGAGAGAGTAACATAATACCTTCTCATGCCAATCACATAAATCTCGAATCTAGCTTATCGCCAAATTTAGATCAAATCAATGTTAACAATTGAGCTATATTTAAACTTAGAAAAATAGCTTTCTTTTGTTGCCAAAACTTATGTTTTACTTATCTATGCGAAAGTTGAGACTATTTACATTAATTAATGTAAGAGGGAATTCTACCTTTTACCCTATAATTTCAGCTTCGTGACACTAATTACCCCGCTGAATGAAAATTTGTGCAGATTACCTATTTTAAACGCTTTGTACCTTTTTTTGGGTATGTGTTCATTGTGCAAGGTGTCGCTAAATGGGGTAATATGTGTCACAAATGCACAATTTGAAGGTAAAAAGTGGAATTCACTCTTAATGTAATAAAATATGATAAGATACATGCTCTTTTATTTGACACTTGATATGGCACATATAGTTCAAAGGAATTGCATGTAAAATCGATCATATCTTCGCCTCCCCCCACTACCCCCACCATGTTGAAATCCTAATCACCAACATCTCCATAGCCACTCAAAATATAAAATTGTTTGTTCATCAACGTGGTGGAGAGATATATCGTTAGCCTTACATTAGTTGCTCTTAGAAGATAATTAGTCATTAGTCAGACTATAAACGACATGAAGCTGTTAAGCATGATTTAAATAGATTAGTCCTCACCTGTCACCTCTAAGAGAGAGAAATACATCTCTGCCTCAAACGAAAATAGATACTTTGATATTTTTGGCACACTAAGATGATGACCTCTCAACAATTAGCGTGACCTAGATACCACCATGCACTGTTGATGCCAATGATCATGGGAGTGTGATGACCCAACGAAATTCATTGCAAGCAGGGAATAATCAGCTCTATATATATGCAAGAGCGAACTTTTCTTTTCCATCAACTCCATGGATACATAGCCACGCAGGAGGTTCTTAGTGTGTTGTTATACCAATCCATACTCTTCTGTATCTTGAGATATTAGAGTGAACCAAAGTAAAGCACACATTTCACTTGAGTAAATTTTTGAACACATGCGAAATTGGTGTGCCGGATCGCATCGTTGCACGGCACGGGGCGGGGGCTGCACGACCAGTAGCCTACGTCGTAGGGGAGGTCCTTGTCGAAGCAGCCGGGGTGGCCCGTATTGCACTGCGTAGAACGCTTTTGACATCGACAAGAGATCGCGCCACGAGAGACGGATCGTGAGGAGTCTGCCACGTACCACCCCATCAACCAGCGAATATGCGGCTCCGCATCGCTGAGGGGTATATGCACACAAGGTTGTTCGTGCTTGCCTTCATCTTCACTCGTCTGAGCTCCATGTGGAGGTGGGCTACCAGCCTTGTGAAGCAAGCAACGCTGATGATCAGCAGCCCAAGGAGACTTGTAATGGCCTCATTAATTAGTGCGAGTTAGGGCGTGTTTGGTTGCTAGGAGTTGCTCGTGCGTGAATGAAAATGAGATTTGTATGTATGTTGCAATTGATCGAGAACTAAGCTAATTCTTGATCATCGAAAACTAACTGATCCGATTGATCATGTACATATTATGAGAGTAGGTCACATTGTAATACAACAGTCAAGTACATACCTAAGAATGGCCGGATCGAATCATGGGAGTTCACGCATCAACCATGCAGTCATACGAGAATGGCCGGATTAACCATACAGCTGATTGAGTCACAGAATACAGTCAAGTACACCTAGTCACATACGGAATCAGAAAGAAACAATACACATAGCTGAGAGAGAGAACAGTGCGAGGAGGAACCAATTAACGGAGAGTTCATTCAGGTGCACAGTACGCCTCGCGGACACGGCGCTCGGCCTCACCGGAATCAACACAATACTACGTTACACGAGGGATCAGTGTGAGGCGACGAGCTTGGGCCCTCGGCCGGCGAGCGCGGCGAGCGGGCCGATGGCGAGGGAGTTGATGTAGGTGCATGGCTCGGTGCAGGCCGATGCGTTTCGCTTGTCAATGAACTTGTCGGCGCCGTCGGGCCCTCCCATGATGGCCCCGGTGAGCTCGTTGGGGTTGGGCCTGTCGGGCGCGAACCAGTCGCCGAAGCTCATGCCGCAGTTCACCACCGTCCCTGGCTTGAGCACGGGGGTGGATGCTCCGCGGTGGTGCGGCTGGGTGGGCGGGTTGACCCCGAAGCCGACGACGTAGGACCTCCCCATGGGGTTGGCCCCGAGCAGGTAGTCCATCTGCTGCTTGGCGAACTCCCTGAGCCTCTCCGGCTTGATGGGCGTGTCCCCGCACATGACCTTCTCGCCGGCGCGGTGGAGCCAGTCGGCGTAGACGACGAAGAGGAAGGCGGTGCCGGTGACGTACTGCGAGTTGGCGCCGTCGCGGAGGTGGATCATGCCGCCCGGGGTGATGAAGACCTGGTGGAAGGGGGTGTCGGGGAGCACGGCGCACACGAAGTTGTCGGCCTGCGTCTTGAAGCTCTGCAGGCCGCCGCTGGCCGTCATGTTGAGCTCGGCGAGGAGCACCTGCGCGCCGGGGTACTTGAGGTCCCAGCTGAACTCGGCCACGCTGGAGGAGATGGCCTCGTGGCTGATGAAGTCGGCGTACACCTGCCGCTTGGTCGCCATGTAGAGCCACGTCGCCGCCCACAGCAGCTCGTCGTTGTAGCCGGAGTAGGAGCAGTAGAAGGGGCACTCGCCGTCGTACGTCTTCAGGTGGCTCTTGCCGAACTGGTACAGCTGCTCATTCACACAAGAACAAAAATATGTTTCGATCAAACACCGTACATGCATGCATTGCATGCCGCCACACCAAATTAAAATTAACATGGTTAATTGTTACGTACTAGCTTGGCCTTGTTGATGAGGCGGCGGGAGTAGGCCTTCTCGTTGCGGAAGACAAGGGAGGCGGCGGCCAAGGCGGCGGCGGTCTCGGCGGCGATCTCGGTGCCGGGGGTCTTGTCGTCGATCTGGTAGAGGGTGCGGGGCGTGTTCATGTTCTCCGGCCGGACCCAGCACTGGTGGTCGAGGTTGGGGTCGCCCACCTGAACCCACATGTGGTTCTTCTTCGTGGCGCACTTGAGGAAGTAGTCGGTGCCCCACTTGATGGCGGCATGCACGTTCTTCAGCTCGCCCGTCTTCTGCAGCTCCGGCTTGAACGCCAGCGCCGCCCACGCCAGCGTCGTCACGGTGAACGCCAGGGGCAGGCCGTACTTCACGTTGTCGCCGGCGTCGTAGTACCCGCCGGTGAGATCCACCTGACCATGCATTGGATCGAATTCACTCACCACGTCCATATATACAGGAGAAATGCATGATTTTTTTAGTTATTTTTGGGAAAGAAATGTTTGAGTTATGCATGCACAGCTGCTTGAAAAACATGCATGCACAGCTGCTTGAAAAACATGCATGCACGTGTGCTGACATGACTTCGACCTGAAATTGCCTGCTTCGTCTTTTTAACGAAAATTGTCTTGGTTGGTTACTGCAATTTGTACATATACAGTATAATTGCAAGACGAAACTAAATTAATCGAATAGACTAATTAGTCATTTCGTCAATGTTTTAGCTAAAGCACTCAATAGGCAGACATTTACATGCGGTGCAAATGCCAATAGTCCACATTGATTAGAGCTATTATATCTCCATGAATCATGCACCTTTGATAACGTATGCCATGAACACTGCACATTTACATGCATTCATTGATAATTTCATATGAATCCACACACAGATGTGATGAACCAAACCAAGAAGCTAAAGAAATTAAGCGAGAGAGAAGTGAGCAAGATGAACGGCGGCAATGCATATATACGTACATGGGCGAGCTTGCCGTCCTCCATGCCGGAGTCACCGCGCCATTTGATGCGGTTGTTGTGCGGCAGCTTCCCGGACCGCTGCGCCTCCAGGAACATGATCGACTTGGTGAGGGCATCCTTGTAGTTGAATGAGGTACCGTGCGCGGCGACGTCGCCGGAGAGGACGAGCGCCACGAGGACCAGCGCGACGGCACGGACGCCGCCGGTCGTCGCGGTGTGCTTCTTCTTCATAGGCGCCGACGTGAGGGAGGAGCTCGATGGCAAGGCGCGCGTGGGTATGCCGTATGGGAGGTGGGTCGGGAGGGAGAGGGAAGCTAAAAGGGGAGGGGTGCGCTTGCGTTTAGGAGGTTGCGAAGTGTTCGGCCCAGAATGGCTTCGGTTTCAGGCCGGTCAAGGGGAGGTCGCCTCTCGTGGTTAATTTCTCCTGTGCCTGTCATGCATGGCAAAAACAACAACAGCAAAAACAGTTGAGTTTCGTGTCCTTGCCTCCTTGGAAGCTGGAACGCAACATGCTGATCGAGTCTAAAACTGCCGCTCACGAAGTACTCTGCAATTCCTGGCAATGTGCAGCTTTAGGTAGCTAAAGTCTTTTTTTTTCCAAGCGACCATCACTGGGTCGATTTTGATGATAACGAAAACAGCATATAACCTAGTATGTTCAGAAACAGCAAAGAGACTAAAGCAGAAAAAAAAGCAGGGGGGATCGCCGCCAACAAAAAATGAATCAATTTTGAACCCGATAGCCACAATGAGAGCAACAGAGGCTACCAGCCAGATCAGTAACACAAAAGGACATTTAACTACAGAGAGCTTCAGGGATCGTTTGATCAAACAGCCATCAAACAGCAGCAACTTTATCATTAGAAAGTCGAATAAACAGCAGATTATCCATCAGTCTACATATCGTCCCGGCCTAGCAGGGCCATCCATCGTTGTATCTGTCAGACGAAGAGTCCGCCCAGGTTGTTCATTTGCCGGTGGAGGAGGAGGAGGAGCAGATGCACCTGAAGCAAGCTGAAGCAAACTGGCAGCACCAGCTCTGATGTTTTCGGCATCAGGAGAGGTGTGAAGACCTGCCCAATAACTCATAAACACAGCAGCTGGCTCCATCCCTGTTGGTAACCACCAGCTGGCTCAGGCAATATACAATACCGGCAGCAATATGCCGACCCAGCCGCTTGCCCCGCTACAACGTCTCCCGGTAGCACAGGTGCCACACTGTGCCGTACAACGTCACAACATTGTGCACTCAGGTATGTCTGAGTGCGCGCACCGCAATAGGCCGTGCACCACCGGCTTTTGGTTTTCTCTAATGTCCCAGCTGTGTGCTGAATTTTGAAGTATTTGACCATCTAAAAAGCATACTCATCCCTCATGTAGAGTTCGAATCGACTGGGAAGCTCTGGCTTATATAGAGATAGAGAGATGCATCATCCATCTACGCCCCATTCACATTTTTATGGCTAATTAACGACTTAACGAGTCAAGGCAGATCATCTATGTGATCATATATGCATGCATCTTGCGTGGCCTAGGCAGCTTCCAAACAAGTTAGTGTTAGAGCATCTCCAGTCGCGTCCCCCAAATGAGGTTTGGGGGACCGCGAACAAGAAATGGGGAAAGAAACTGTCCAGTCGCATCCCCTAAAGCTAATTAGCGCCTCATTTTGTGTCCGGCGTGCCCGTAGAGTCTCTACCGGGGACGCCGGACACAAAAACAGCGTCCACATGCATGCATGCAGCCCCTAGTCCCCACATGCTAGTCTCTTTCCCCGCACTTTCTCTCACCTACTTTTCCCACATGGGGTGGTCCCTCTATTAAAAATGCATGCATCCGGACGCTGTTTGAGGGATGCGGCTGAGAAGGGCCTCTTTTTTGTACAGATTTTTGGTCTCTTTTTGTCCGGCGCGGTCCCAAACGTCACCCAAATCATTTGTGCCGGACGCTTTTTGAGGGACGCGACTGAAGATACTCTCATGATTAACTGGCGTGTTTAGTATGGATCATTTTAAAGATATGCTTTGCCGATTCAGTTACATGTGCCTGAAGCATCAGATGCATCAATTAGTGTATAATCACGCTTAAGCTATATTTACAACAAATATATGGAACTATCAACCATGTACTTATGGACTCAGACTGGTAACCGAAATTTCCACTGGTGACGTATTAAAGTTTTATTGGACCATGCTCCTATACTGATAATCACTGGAACGACCACCGTGCAAACGTCAAATCAAACTCGAACTTGGGTGGCTGCATCGAGATGGTTTTCTAATTTGGTTAAAAATGTACGGGAGGCGCCGGTCTCTGGTCTGAATCTCATTCAAAGGTGGAATAACACATTGCGCTATGCATATATACCTTGGTGGATGGGTCAGACATCTGACAGGATGATTGAAAGGTGAGAACTCTTCTTATCATCGGTTATGGATGAGATTGAAGCGATCGAAGATGTGGTAGAGACCAAAAACGACCCAAGAGATTGAACTGAAAAGTCAATCCAACGCTAAGTTAGCCGGACAACTGTACGAAAGGAAACTCAACTGGTAACAGTGATCAAAGATCCAATTCATTTTGGAAGTAGATTCGAATGCGAAATACTTCCATAGTGACACTAATGGTAGGCACATGAAGAAACTTATTCATAGTACAAGAGGAAGGTATGATTGAACGGCCCAATCAGCTCAGACTATTATAAAGGTTTGTTTGAAGATCTACAGAAAAGTAGCTTCTCGATGGATGAAACCCGAGCTGATGTACTCAAGTTTTCGATGAGGAAAATGCCCTTCTTACTGCTCCGCATTCTGAGAAGGAAGTGAAGAAGACATTTTTTCCGATGTATCACAATAAAGCACTAGGTCTGTATGGTTTTCCCGGAGAGTCTTGCATGAACTTCTGGGGAATAATCAAAGCGGACTCGATGGAGCTTTTCGGTGCTCTCCATGCCGGACAACTTCAGCTTTTTCATCTTATTTCAGTGAGATAATTTTATTGATAAATATTAATGACGCAGAAAGGATTCAGAAATATAAGCAGAAAGGATTCAAAAAGGCCCTTCATCAGCCACGAGGCCATCTTCTCCAGCATGGACGAGTTCAGCTGGGACCTCAAGTATCCCGACGCACAGGTGCTCCTCGCCAGCTCAACATGACGGCTAGCGGGGGCCTGTAGAACTTCAAGACGCAGGGCGACAACTTCGGGCCTATTTGGTTCCCAGCCACACTTTGCCAAGCCAAAGTTTGGCAATTTGACATGTGTTTGGTTCTTGTCACACTTTAGAGCTGCCACACTTCACTATCCATATGACCCACTTGTCATAGAGTGAATTTTTGGCCAACTTTTGCCACACTTTGTGGCTTCCAAAATCCTAGCCACACTTTTGTGGCAGCCACACTTGCCAAAGTTAGGCTTGGCAAAATTTGGCTGGGAACTAAACATGCCCTTCGTTTGCGCCGTGCTACCGCTTCCTCACACCCCTTCCACCAGGTCTTCATCACCCCGGGAGTTCGCCAAGTAGAGCAGATGGACTACCTTCTCGAGGCCAACCCCATGGGGAGGTCCTACGTCATCGGATTCGGGGTCATTCCGCCCACGCAGCCGCACCACGACAGAGCCTCCACCCCCGTGCTCAAGCCCGGGACGGTCATCAACTGAGGCATGAGCTTCGGCGACTGGTTCGCACCCGACAGGACCAATCCCAACAAGCCCCTCGGGTCCATCATGCGTGGGCCCGATGGAGCCGACAAGTTCATCGACAAGCAAAACGCCTCGGCCTGCACTGAGCTGTGCACCTATATCAGCTCCCTCGCCATCGTCCTGCTCGCTGCACTCGCCGGCTGCAGGCCCAAGCTCGTCGCCTCACATTGATCCCTCCTGTATGTATGAACTATGTGTTAATTGATTGCTCGGTCGGACTGTTTTCTTTCTCTTTATTATTTTTGCGAATGGACTGTTTCTTTCATTCGCAGCTAGTATCTGTATTGTCTCAGCTTATTTGTGATCCGTATGTGACTTAGGTGTGTACTTTGTATTACTATGTGTGACTTAATCTCATCATAATCTGCATATAACCAATCTTACCAATTAGTTCTTGATGATGGAGAATTAGCTTAGTTCTCAATTAAACTCCATCCTACTTAGAAATTCCAACTACAACAAATCATTAGACGAATCAAACGGCGAGGGACCATTTTTCTTGGTTGCAATCTACTTGCAAATTGTAATACACATGGCGCACAAATCACAATACAAATGTAATGATCCTCATGTTGATCGAGCTCTAAACTAATTCTCGAGCGATGGAGAACTAGCAAAACCATATCTCCTAAGGGTTCGGCTGAGCACATGTTTGTTCTCCCGGGATCTAGTAAGGCAGAAATAAAAATAATAAAATGGTATCTAAAAATTTCAGGAAATTTTGAATTTACATTCGCAAAGAGCATCGTGAACATACAAACAAAACACAAGACATGCCCGAGCCACATTTTCACTCACGCACAGGCAACTTCCAGCAGACCGAAATTGAAGAAAAAGGAAAAAATTGGTGCAAGCAACCAAATACACCGTACCTTAACTCACGCATATCAGGTCAGGAAAAGTCTTTTTGCGTTGTTAATCATCACCGCTGCTTGCTTCACGAGGCTGGTAGCCCTCCTCCATCGAGCTCACACGACTTAAGAGTCAAAAGGAAAGAAAGTACGCACAGCCTTGCGTTCATCCCTCGGCATGGAGACCGCACCGGTTCGCTGGTTGATGGGCTGGTACATGACGGACTGCTCGTGCTACAACCATGACGATCCGCCTCAGGTGGTGCAGTCCCTTGTATATATCAGAAGTGTTCTACACGGTGCATTACGGGCAACTCCTGTTGCTTCGGCCAAGACCTCCCGTACGATGCAGACTATTGGTCGCACACTGCCCACCCCGTACCGTGCAACGTCACGACCCAACACTCAAGTTGCGCATGGGTTCACAAATTTGCTCGAGTAAAATGTGTACTCTACTTTGGTTCACTCTAATATCTCAAGCTACATAAGAAGTATGGACTGTTACAACAACCTCCCTAATAACAACACACTAAGAACCTCCTGTGTGGCTTCGTATGCATGAAGGTGATGGGAAAGTAAAGCTCGCTCTTGCATATATATAGTGCTGATTATTCCCCTGCTTGCAATGAATATCGTTGGATCATCATTGGCATCAACAGTGCATGATGGTAGTTATGTCATGCTAATTGTTGAAAGGTCATCATCTTAGTGTGCCAAAAAAAATCAAAGTATCTATTTTTACTTGAGGCGGGAGATGTATTTCTCTCTCTTACTTAGTGGTGACAGGTGAGGACTAATATATTTAAATCATGCTTCACAGTTTCATATGACTAATAGCTAACATGTACACTTACATTAAATCATGCTTGTACGTATCATCTGAGATCTATCTAGTACAACTACGAACATATAGCGATCGTGATTTATGTAGCTATAACACTACTGGTTACAGTATTTTTTTAGGTATAATTATGCATATTTAATGGACATGTAGCATGGTGAGAGTAGGCTACACAAATTTACCAGAGAATTCCGTGCACCTGGGCACCAGTGCCCTCTCTTTTTTTATTTAAAAAAGATTTTTTCAGTTTAAAAAAAACAAATTTTATTTCGGGAATATGTAAACATGGTCCATATATCTGTGTGAAGTTTCAGTAAAAAACTCGTTATATTTTGGGCTAGAGAAAAAAAATCTGACAGTAGGGGTTACATACGCGTATTTTTGTCAGAAATGTGTCTTTTTTGTATTTCCCAAAATATAACATATTTTTAACGAAAATATTGGTGTGCAAACTTGATGTATACGTATATAGGTACATAGTTTTTTGAAGAATTTTTCGATACCAAATTAAAAGTGTGATTTTCAAAAATTTCAAAAACCAGGTTCACTTGTGCTCAAGAGCACAGATGAGTTTTCGCACAAATTTTAGCTATTTATAAACTGAATTAACAAACCATGAAAAAAAGTGCCCCTTAGGGTTTCCGTCCCCCCCCCCCCCAGGCGACTCTGGTGGCGAGTCTTTGAATCTCGTCTCCGTCCCGACTCTACTACGATTCTGCCCATAATTTTTGGTCGTTCCAGACTATAACTCAGGCTTGCATGTTCATCATGTTGCCTTAAGGAGGATCGCCCCCAGATTGTTTCGTGACTCTCGACATTGTTGGAGTTAGGGTTTTTTCTAATCGACATCATTGTTGATAATCAATCATCTTACAACACTGAATCTGTCACCAACGAGACGGGAGAAGGAAAGCTAAACACTGTCCGGACGGTGCTGCCAGTAGAAGAAGTTGATGGTAAATCGACAATCTCTGAGGCACCACGTGATGGAAGTATCGACCCTCTTTTTGATAGTATGGAGATTGGAAAGGAGTAATTCGATGACTTGATCATTGAGGAGGTGGATGCAAATCTCGTGGAGAGCACTTGATAGTTAGCGGTCGCCCGTGTGAATTGCGGGAAGGGTTATAGCCATGAATATTTCTGTCAGCAGATGAGAGCTACGTGGAACTCGGCGCGGAAATTACAATCCGTCCCGCGGGTGCCAAAAAATCGTGATAAAAATGTTTTTGCCTCGGTGGGAAAGGTATTGGAATGTGGTCCTTGGCTGTTTCGAGATTGGGCTGTTATTATTGCTCCATGTGATGGTATTTTTAACCCAGATTCAGTCATCTAGAGGTCATGCCAGTGTGGATTCAAATCCATAAAATCCCTAATGCTTACCGCCTGCTTACCACAAGGAGGCGGTGGTGCGACAATTGGTTGTCGTCAAGCGGGGGAGGTGGTTATTGTTAAGATCAACCGAGCCAAAGGGTTCAAGTGTAATTTTGTAACAAGATGTTCGCTGGTCACTTTCTCGTTTTGTCTCGATTTCCTTGGGAGGGAAGATATCTGTGTTTGAGGTGAAGTCTGAGAAGCTGGGCATGTTTTGCTTTTCATGTGGATTTATCGATCATGAGCATAAGGAGTGTGGCATAGGTGTGTTTGAGGACAAGGACCTAACGTTTGGGGAGTGGATCGATGCATATCCAAGGTGGGGACTTGGAGCTGGCTCAATTGGTGGTGTTCCGATTGGTTGACACGGGCCTCCAATGCATATTGTTGGTCAGGCGCCATGGATGGATTTCATTCTCAAGGAAGAGGCTTCCCGGGTAGAGTTGCAATGCTTGGCCGTGGCAATTTGATGTAAACACCCCGAAAGACATACCAACACCATTGATTGTGAGCTATCGGACACTGCCTCTAGCCCCAACAAACCGGAGGAACAACACATGTCTGATGCCGACAAAAATGCTAAGAAAAGATTGACGTTCGAGAAAACTATCCCGGAAGAGATGCAGGGGTTTTAGCTTTGATGAACACCATGCACATTGATGGGACCATGTAATACCGGTTGTAGAAGAAGCTGAGCAATTCGAAAAAAGGATAATAAAAGGTACAAGAAGGAAGATGGGACTTAAATGTCTAGATATTTTACTGCATCGACGACATCCTTCGAGGATGACTGCCGGGTCCAATGAGTTGCATCGACTGGAACTAACGGGGTATTGGAAACACCGCGGTAGTTTGAGAGATCCTTGTTCTTCTTGGAACACATAGTCCCTGGCTGGTTTTTATGTGAAACTCGTTTATGATTGTGCGGTTTCGGAGACGGCGAACACGATCATAAACGAGTTTCACATAAAAAGACCAGCCGGGGACTATGTGTTCCAAGAATAACTTAATATAAAACATTTTCTAAAAATTCAGGGTGGGCCACGGCCCACCCGGCCACCCTTCTGCGTACACCCCTGGTCAAGGTGCCGACGACCACGGCCGTCGGCACAGCTTGCCTTGCCGTTGGCACAATAACGTCTCGGTATAGACTAAGTTTCCATCGGCATAGACTGGCCGTCGGCATAGAAATAACGTCCGTTTGTCAATTCTAGCTCGAATTTTTTTCAAAAAAAAATCATTTTTCCCAATTTTATTAATCTTTCACATGGACCATTTTAACTCTAACTACACTTAATATTAGGTCAAATTCCATTCATGGCAAATTTCCTGGTCAGTCACCCATCCTCACACTACTCCACCCCTAGCATGCTTAACTTCTATGTTCCTTATAGACTAGCTTCCATATAAGAAATGACACATTGTTGATAATACTACCATATCAATCATATTAACACCTATTCCTTAATGTTACACATCTTTATTTTTTTGAATTCCAAACAATTACCTACATAAACATCAATTAATAAGTATATTAATCTTGAATTCAAATGGACAAAAAAATGATATTACTTTTTTCCTTTTCTATTTAATATGGAATAATTAATATCTTTAAATCCGTAAATCAGAATTTGACAAATAATATGTCTAAGTCGATCAGAAAAATGAGAGGAATCCAAATATGACATCTATATAATATTTTGAACCTAAAAATGATTTTCCAAAAATTCATGAGCATTAATGTACGTGTAGTTTAACATTGTTCGCCATCCCGGGAAAAAAATGGAAAATAGCTTTTTGGTGTGACGAAAATGAAATTTTCCTCCTGCAACATTGTTCGCCATCTCAAGATGCATATGTGTGCATAATATGGGCACATTATCACAAACTATGCTGCAATTCTATCCATAACATTGGTCGTTTGACCTAAATGCCATGAAACCTTGAACGTGATAGCTCATTTTGTGATATTTGCATTTTTTCAACTTTAATATTTTTCCTTGCAACTATGTCACATAATATGACACCACGCGAAGGTTTCACATTATTTGGATTATTTTTGAATTTGTTATGCCTGTTTCAAACTATATTCAAAATGGCGGGCATGAAGTTCGTTCGCTCGGGGCTGAAGCTCGCTAAACTTGCACTGGATCTCTGATGAAATAGCATGTTGTGAATCTAAAAATAATTTTTACAAAATATCTTGAGCATTATATCATGTGCATATAGTTCAAATCTGATCGGCCTCCTACCAATTCGGCATGAATTTATCTTTTTTATGAAGGGTGGATGGAAAGGTTCCAGATACACCGGTTGAGAAATTGTCCATCTTAGGTTGTCTATTATTTTTGAAAAATATGTTGGTACCAATGTAAAATTATAATTTGGTGGTTGCTTACCCCGTTTTTGGCACCTAAAAAATAGAAAATGGCTTTTTCGTGCGATGAAAAGGAGAACTTCCTCCTGCAATATCGTAAGACATCCCAAGATGCACATGTGTGCATAATATGGGCACATTATCATAAATTATGCGATGATTCTAGCCATAACATTGGTTGTTCGACGTGAAAACCATGAAACATCAGACATGATAGCTCATTTTTGAGAAGGTTTTTTGAGATATTTGCAATATTTCAAGTTTGATATTTTTCAAGATAGATCTTATTTTTCTGAAATTTTGATATATTATTTGTATTTTTCTGAATTATAATAATTTAGTTATGATTTTTTGAAGATTAATGCCGACGGCTTTGCCGTCGACACAGGCATGCCGATGTTACCTCGCCATCATGGCGAAGAGGCTGTGCTGACGGCCGAAATTATGCCGACGGTTACCGTCAGCACATACCTTCCTGTGCCTGCGGCTTTCCTGTGCCGACTGCTTGCCTGCTGGCCTGGCCGGAACGAGCCTTTGCCGACGGCCCCGATATTTTGCCGTTGGCACCGCGGCGTGTTCCCGTAGTGCATGCACAACTCACAAAGCACTACGGACTAAACATGATGAAATAATCGTATAACAACGTTAACTCCAACATCACTCACATTGCCTTAATTATCTTGCACTCTCAGAATTTGAAGTTGATCTCATATACATGGGCCAACTCATAATGGACATTGGCAGGCCCGAGCGGCCAGATGTGCGGACTGTGCACCGCGCACAGGGCCCCGGAATTTTGGGGGCCCCAAATTTTATATAAGCCCATATACTTTTTTTTTTTTTTTGAGAACACAGTACAACGCAGACGCTCACAAACACGCACGTACAAACACCCCTATGAACGCACGCACGCACACCCTACCCCTATGAGCACCTCCGAGGGACTGAGCCGGCATATCTTGAGGTTGACGAAGTCACCACTGGCGCCTCGCTGTTGACGGGCACATCACCTACCACTGAAAGCATAGCGCCGGTTAAATCCTAGAATAAATCCAGGTAAATGCAAACACCCATGTCAAGTCTAGGACTTGAACCTGGGTGGGCTGGTTCCACCACAAGGGACCTAACCACCAGAGCCAAGCTCTGTTTGCATATAAGCCCATATACTTAATTACTCATATAGAAAAAATTGAAAATACATAGGAAGAAAACGTACACGTACCTAGGCCTTCGAATGCTACGCGGATGGACAGGGAGACATGGACTCCTCCAGTCCTCCTCGTGTGATTCACGATCGTGGGCAGTCAGAGCCAGGCTCGTGGCGACATCTCAAGTCACGAGGAAGCCAAAGAACCCGCCCCGTCGCCTCCTCGTCTGATCCAATCTGAACTGCAGCAACTCACTGAAGAAAATGCAGCGACGAGCAAGGTTTGATTCACTCCCACGACGCCGCGATGTCAGTGACCGAAAAGTTCAAGCCGTCACGCACCCTTACAAAAGATAAAAAAAATCTAGCATCGATGCCAATGATCTAATACTATATGTTGAGCTAAAGCTTTTCCAAGAATTTATTCCAAAAGAAAATATCGAGCTTGTTGAAGTTCTGAATTATTTAAAACGGCATGATTGTTTTTTCCTAATGCAAGTATTGTATATAGAATTTTTTTAACCATTTATGTGGGTGTTGCATCACACCTGAGCGAAGCTTTTCTAAATTAAAGCTATTGAAGTTATATATGCGTATTACGATGACACAACAAAGACTCAATGATTTGGCGACAATATCACTTGAGACTAACTTGTTGGACAAGATTGATTATGAGCATATGGTTGAAGATTTTATTTTGAAGAACCCTAAAATAACGATGTTGTTCAATTAAATATTATGCAACAAGGAGTTGAATAGGTATGGTTTTTAATATACCCAAATGTTGTGTAAGATAGTAAGGCATATACATTATACTTGGATAGTTCAAATTTCTTGTAAAATAGGGCCCTATTCTAGTATTTCGCACATGGCCCCGATTTTTCTCGGCTCGGCTCTGGACATTGGTAACCCCCTCTGCGAGCAAGTTGGTTTCTGCGCACGGCTGCGCTGGTCCGCCAGAGGTTTGGGTGGTAGCAGTGGTGGAGCTACAACGAAATAGTTCGACGGGCCAGACTAGAAGGGAGCAAACTTTTAAATTGACAATTAACAATTTGGCGAAGTTTGTGTGAGAAAATCGGGCTATTGAACAGTTAACTAAGAATTTAGGGATAGAAACAAGTTTACACGTGCGAGACTAGCAAAGATACATGATCATTTGAACTAGGACAAGCAACATGTTTATTGCAATAGCAAATCTAGCTTGGCTTGCTACCAGCGACAGCTTGTCCTTTTTCAGAAAAAAAAGCAATCAAGCAGTCAAAGCAGCGCACCCTGTCTTCTTTTCTTGTTGGGCTTTCTCTCACTACTCTGTACCGCGCGTGTCGCAGGAACTACGAACTCGTTGCATTGCTTGGTCGCTCTGAATCTCTGCGAGGCTGCCGGCATGTTTGCTGCCTGCTCGTCAGGTGGCCTAGCTCGGACTGGGCCAACAACACGTAGGTATAGATGCTTTGGGCGGAAATTCTGGGCGAGCCATGGCCGGGATCAGCCCCTGTGTAGCTCCGCCGGTGGGTGGTACTTTGCGTAGCATCGAACTGGCAACCCTCCTTAGCTGGCTGAGGCAACGATCCATACCAGCAGGTGTGGAGGCGGTACACGGCCTGCCGACCCCGCAGGACCCCGCCTTCTAGGAGACTCCATGTCGTGCAACCTGATCTTGAGTATCCCTAACAATGTAAAATCCTTGGCTCTGACCGACTATGCGGTTCTCCAAAGAGAGAAGAAATGCTTTCCTAATCTACACCCAAACGCATACTGAACCATGGAGTTTATGTTTATCCGGTTTGGTTTGCTCCAACATCTTAGATGGTAGCTAGTGTGTTTTTCCTTGGTTAATCAGTTTTCCATGGGTTTGGTAGGAAATTACCAAGAGAGAGTGAACTTTGTGAGATTATGTATAGAGGGGAGCAAGCATAGGAGTTGAAACTCCCCACACTTATATATTGTGCTAGTTCCTCACTTCCATCAAATTGTTTTGTTCAACATAATGTCATGTTTAACTGGCCTGTGTAGTCTTGATCATGCTAAAGTGTGCTTTCTTTGACTCAGCTACGTGTGCATGCTCGAAGCATGAGAGGCACAATCAGTGTGAATCATGCTTACACTGATTTCTGCAAATGCCATACTCATGATAAAAACTAGCTGTCACTATCGTCACAAAGATCCTCACAAAAAATAAATATGCCAAAGTTTTGCTGATCTAGTGATATGGAGAAGATAACTGCCGCGGATCTGCTAATATTTTGTAGAGAATTTTTTTGGGTTAAAACCAAAGTATCAAACTGAACTGAACAAGATTCATATGTTTCCCATGGCTGGAGCCAAACAATAGACTTCCTTGTGAGTTGTGACCCTTGAGATTAATCGCATGAGCTTCGGCGACTCGTTCGAGCCCGATAGGGCCAACCCCAACGAGCTCGCCGGGGCAATCATGGGCGGGCCTTACGGCGCCGACAAGTTCATCGACAAACGAAACGCCTCGGCCTGCACCGAGCCATGCACCTACATCAACCCCCTTGCCATCGGCCCGCTCGCCGCGCTCGCCGGCTGCGGGCCAAGCTCGTCGCCTCACACTCTTGTATGTATGTAGTACTTGTTAGACTGTATATATGTAGCGTTGTATATGTCTTGTATTGTACCTCTTGGTACCCATATATATATGAGATAGCCACACCCGTATTGGGTGTCGAGCAGTTCCCAAACCCTTTGTTTTACATGGTATCAGATTAGGTTACGATGGCTTCCGCTGCCTCCGCCGCCGCCGTGCCGCCGATCGCATCGGCTCCCGCCGCCGCCGCCGCTGCGCCGGCTCCTACTGTCGCCGTGGCCGCCCCGGCTGCCGCTCCTGCCTCGCCCTTCCTCGCCTCCCGGCCGCTCGCCATGTGGTGGCCAACTCCCGGCGTCGCACCTCCGGGTGCCCTAGCTGGGTCGGCCTCCTCATCCGCCGCCGCCGGCCCCGGTGCTGAGGGTGATCCGTCGCCGCCGATCGCCCACGGTAGCCTGCCTTCCTCGACCACCGCGCCTTTGCCGCCGTATGGTGGCCCTCTGCCGCCGCCGGCCTACGGCGCCCAGTACGCGCCGATCTACGGCGCCTCTTCGTCGCACTATGGGGCTCCGTCGCCACCGTCGGGTTGGCCGGCGCCACCTCACGGTGCGCTGCCCTCGCAGCAATACGCTGCGCCGCCCCTACCGAACTACGCGGTGCATCAGCAGCCGCCCTATGGGGCTGCCTCTACAACGCCCTACGGGGCCCCTGCTGCCCCGATCGTCCCCTACGGCGTCTATCCTGGGGCGATCACCGCCCCTGTGTCATCCATGGAGGTGGCACCGCAGGCGCCGTTCTACGCGCCGCCATCACCGGCTCAGATGGATCCTGCGGCGCCGTCGCCGTTTTACTTCTCGCACCTTCTCCGCTGAAGCTAACGCCGGATAATTATTTGTCGTGGCGCGCGCAGGTGCTCCCGCTCCTTCGGAGTCGCTACTTGGAGGGGTACGTCGATGGCTCGCTTCCATGTCCACCGCAGTATCACCCGGCGCATCATACATGGGTGGCCCAAGATCAGGCCATCCTTTCTGCCATCCAGTCGTCGCTCACGCCGAGCGTCTCGTCACTGGTTCTCTTCGCCTCTACGTCGCGGGATGCATGGACGGCACTTCACAGCAGCTTCGCCTCCCAGTCACAGGCGCGTGCCCATGCTATTCGCACCGAGCTGGGTGAGACCAAGCTCCATGACAGCAGCATCACGGACTACTTCAACAAGATGGCCGGCCTCGCCGACACACTCGCCTCCATTGGACAGCCGCTTCGCTCCGAGGACTTCACCACCTATGTTCTGAATGGACTTGATGATGACTATGATAATCTCATTGAGAACATCAGTGGCCGCGATGACCCATTGCCGCGCCGTGAGCTTTACTCGTGCCTCCTCGGTCGTGAACAGCGCGTCAAGGTGAAACACGCCTCTCCGAGCTTCTCCGCCGCCAATGCCGCTGCTCGCGGCAAGCCACAGAAGCCGCCAACTGCCGGGGGCAAGCCGGCGCCAGGGCCCCTGCAGCCTCAGCGGTCCGCCGCACCGCCTGTCACGGGTGGCAATCGCCCGCGGGCCTGCTGCTCCTCATGTGGCGCTCAACAGGCGTGTCAGCTATGTGGCCTCGACAACCACATCGCATCTCGCTGTCACCGGCGCTTCAAGCAAGACTTCCTCGGCATCGGCAACAATGGCAAGGGCAACGACAAGCAGGCTGCTGCTGCTGTGACGGGTCAGGAGCACGGATATACTCCTTCCTATCCCATTGACTCGTCCTGGTACATGGACACCGGAGCTACAAATCACCTGACAAGTGAGATGGGTAAGCTCTCCACCCAGGAGCCATATCGCGGTCATGATCAGGTTCGCACCGCCAATGGAGCAGGTATGCGCATCTCACATGTTGGTCAGGCTTCCCTTCTTGCACATAATTCTCGTCACTTGCATCTTCGTAATGTCCTTCGTGTTCCTTCTGCCACACGTAGTCTGTTATCTATTCCTCAACTTACTCGTGATAATAATGTCCTTGCTGAATTTCATCGTTTTCATTTTTTCATCAAGGACCGGGACACGAGAGCCATTCTGCTTAGAGGTCGTCTTCGCCATGGCCTATATGCGCTTGATGCGCCCCCTACGCCGCATGCCCCCCAGGTGTTCAGTGGTGTGCGTGTGTCCTCTACACACTGGCATGCACGCCTCGGTCATCCTGCTGCTCCCATAGTTCGTCATGTTCTGCATCGTCATGAACTTCCAGTTGTGTCCAATAAAAGTGTAGAAACAATCTGTGATGCCTGTCAGCAAGGCAAGAGTCATCAGCTTTCGTTTTCAGAGTCGAGTCGTGTGGTTAAACATCCTCTTGAGCTTGTGTTTTCTGATGTATGGGGCCATGCCCAGACATCTGTTAGTGGCCATAATTACTATGTCAGTTTTATTGATGCTTACAGTCGATTCACCTGGCTTTATCTTATTAAGTGTAAATCTGATGTGTTTGATGTGTTTATTCAGTTCCAAGCACATGTTGAGCGTCTCCTTAAGCATAAAATTCTTCATGTTCAGTCCGACTGGGGGGTGAATATCACAACCTCAACTCGTTCTTTAATAAGCTTGGAATCTCGCACCGTGTGTCTTGTCCTCATACACATCAACAGAATGGCACCGCTGAACGGAAACATCGCCATCTTGTAGAAACTGGCCTTACTTTACTAGCTCATACCTCTGTTCCGTTTCGGTTTTGGAGTGACGCTTTTTCCACCGCCTGTTTCTTAATAAATAGGCTTCCAACACGACTCTTACACATGAAAACTCCCCTTGAACTCTTGCTCAATGAACTCCCAGACTATACGTTTCTCAAAGTTTTTGGGTGTGCATGCTGGCCTCATCTCCGTCCCTATAACAAGCGCAAGCTAGAGTTTCGGTCTAAAAAGTGCGTCTTTCTTGGGTATAGTTCCCTTCACAAAGGGTACAAGTGCCAACATGTTCCCACCAATCGTGTTTACATATCTCGTGATGTAGTGTTTGATGAGAACGTGTTTCCCTTTTCCGCACTCCCGACCAACTCTTCTACACCCACCCCGCCTGTGCATTCCAGTATACCATTGCCTGATCAATTTGTAGATGCTGCATATACTCCTGCGTTGCTTCCTAACCATGCTGCAGGTATCGGCCGTGGTGTTCGCCTTGAGCTGTTGGACGATCAGGCACCGGACGTGGATCAAGCCCAGGACGTCGATCCCCTGCATGCCCCATGCATGCCGGGTCGCGCCCGTCTGCCCGCTGATGCGGCGGCTCCCTCCGTGACGCCGCCCGCGTCGCCCGCCTCGCCCGGCCCAGCCGCTGCTGCCGCAGCTCCCCCCGTGACGCCGCCTGCCTCGCCCGGCCCAGCACCGGCGCCGCTGGATGTCCCCGCCTCGGCCCCGCTTGGGCCGCCTCTCCTTGAACCATCATCGCCTGGCTCCCCGTCGCTGTTGGGGACTCCTGCGTCGAGCTCGTCATCACCGGTACCGCCAGCTCCTGTAGCTCGTGGACCTCGCACGCGCAGTCAGACTGGGGTCTTTCGGCCTAAGGAACGCACGGATGGGACTATTGCATGGATTGCTGCTTGTGTTGCTGATGCTACTGCTGATCCCACTGCTGAGCCTCGTCATTTTCAGGCTGCTCTAGGTATTCCTCACTGGCGCGCTGCGATGGAACAGGAATTTCAGGCTCTACTGAAGAATGATACTTGGCGTCTTGTTCCTCCTGTGTCTGGAGTTAATGTTATTGATTCCAAGTGGGTCTTCAAAGTAAAGAAGCATGCTGACGGTTCTATTGAACGCTACAAGGCACGCTTGGTTGCTAAGGGATTCAGACAGAGGTATGGTCTTGATTATGAAGATACGTTCAGTCCAGTTGTCAAGCCCACTACCATTCGCCTGCTGCTTTCTTTGGCTGTTACTCGAGGTTGGTTCCTTCGTCTGCTTGATGTGCAGAATGCGTTTCTGCATGGCATTCTCGAGGAGGAAGTTTATATGCGTCAGCCTCCGGGCTTTGTTGATCCTGCCCGTCCTCAGCACCTCTGTCGCCTTGTTAAGGCCTTGTATGGACTCAAGCAGGCTCCTCGTGCGTGGCATGCACGACTTGGCTTAGTTCTTCGAGCTCATGGGTTTGTTCCGTCCACTGCTGACACCTCATTGTTCCTTCTTCAGCGTCCTGAGGTTACGATGTACCTGCTGGTTTATGTTGATGATATCATACTTATCAGCTCTTCTGATGCTGTTGCTGATCGCCTTGTGTCTGCCCTCAGTGGTGATTTTGCTGTTAAGGACTTGGGTGCTCTGCACTATTTTCTTGGTCTGGAGGTCTCGCGGTCTTCTGCTGGGCTGACTCTTACACAGCAGAAGTATGCTCTGGACTTGCTGCGCCGTGCTGGTATGTTGAAGTGTAAACATGCTACCACTCCTATGTTTGCCACTGATCGCATGTCTGCTCTTGATGGAGACACTCTTTCGCCTGATGATGTCACTGAGTACCGCAGTCTCGTTGGAGGTCTGCAATATCTTACTATCACCAGACCAGATGTTTCCTATGCAGTCAACCGTGTGTGTCAGTATCTTCATGCACCCAGGACGTCTCATTGGTCAGCTGTGAAGCGCATCTTGCGCTATATCTGTTTCACTGCCTCGTATGGTTTGCTTCTCCAGCCGGCTCCATCTTGTGCGCTTTCAGCCTTCTCGGATGCGGATTGGGCTGGTAATCCAGATGACAGGCGATCCACGGGGGGCTATGCAGTATTCTTTGGTCCTAACTTGATCGCCTGGAATGCTCGCAAGCAGGCTACAGTATCTCGCAGCAGTACTGAAGCTGAATACAAGGCAGTTGCCAATGCTACAGCTGAGCTCATATGGCTACAGTCCTTATTGAGAGAGTTGAGAGTCTCTCAACATCAGTCTCCAGTCCTTTGGTGTGATAACATCGGTGCTACATACCTCTCATCTAATCCGGTATTTCATGCCCGAACGAAACACATTGAAGTGGATTATCATTTTGTCAGGGAACGCGTTGCAAAGAAGCTACTCCGTATCAAGTTCATCTCCTCCAAGGATCAACTTGCTGACATCTTCACGAAGCCTCTTCCACAGCCACAGTTTGTAGGTTGTAGGCGCAATCTTAACTTGATTTGTACTTCAGGCCACAGTTAAGATTGAGGGAGGGTGTTAGACTGTATATATGTAGCGTTGTATATGTCTTGTATTGTACCTCTTGGTACCCATATATATATGAGATAGCCACATCCGTATTGGGTGTCGAGCAGTTCCCAAACGCTTTGTTTTACAGTACTGTGTTGATTCCGATGAAACTTAGAAACAGTGTGTCCGCAACCAGGTGTGCGCGCCCGAACGAACTCTCTGTTAATTGATTCATCGATCGATCGGACTGTTTTCTTTCGCTGGCAGCTATCTGTATTGTCTCAGCTCGTTTGTGATCGATCCGTATGTGACTTAGGTGTGTACTTGACTATTGTCGTACTATGTGACTTAATCTCATAATGTGTACATAATCAATCTGATCAATTAATTCTCGATGATTGAGAATTAGCTTAGTTCTCAATCAATTGCAACCTATTTACAAATCCTAGCGATAACGAATCTCGAGATGAATCAAACAGCGAGGGATGTTTTTTTCTCAGTTGTAATCCACCTGCAACGTACTCACATGACGCACAAAATACAATTCAAATCTAACGGTGCTCGAGTTGATCGAGCTCTAAGCTAATTCTCAATCGGCCAAGAACTATCAAAATTGTATCTCCAGAAGGTTAGGTTGAGAGAACATTTGTTCTCCCAGGCTCTAGTAAGCATGGAATAGAAATAATAAATGATATCAAAAAATTTGAGAAAATTCCGAATTTATATCCGCAATGAGCTTCGTGAACATCCAAACAATACAAAAAACAGGCTGAACCCTGCATATTCACTCATGCACGAGCAACTTCCAGAATTGATAAACACACTCTAACTCGCACCAATGAGGGTAGGACAAGTCTTCTTGCGCTCCTGATCTTCAGCGCTGCTTGTTTCTCAAGGCTGGTAGCCCACTGCCGTTGCATGATTGACGCCTCACGGAGGGGAGAAAGAGGGGGGCCATAGGGCGAGGATTCATCGAACGGGAAAACATGAGTTACCCAACTTTGAAAACCTCATGGCGGTGGCAAGGTCCTAATGTTGCTTGTCTGCTATTGTTCAAACAACAAGTGCGAGATTTCAATAAGTTAAGTTGTGACCTGAGCTTCTGGAGCCTTTACAAGCCAGACCATAAAGTTTGTGCCATTATCCACAAGGAGCTCGCACAAGTGAAGACGAAGTCAAGCACGGACAGCCTTACGTACATCCCTCAGCAATGCGGCCGCACCTGTTCGCTGGTTGATGGGGTGGTACACGGCGGACTGCTACATCATTGATCATCCGCCTTAGGTGACGCAGCCCCTTTTCGATGTCAGAAGCGTTATATACAGTTCATTACAAGCCATTCACGCTAATTTGAACAGCACATCCCATGCCACGCAGACTACTGGTCGCGTACCACCTGTCCCATGCCGTGCAACGTCACAACTCACAATCCGACATACCACTTCCCTATGAGTTCACAAATTTACTTGAGTAAAATGTGTGCTCTACTTTGGTTCACTCTAATATCTCAAGAAACAGAATAGAGTATGGACTGTTACAACAAAGTCAACAACATACTAAGAACCTCCTATGTGGCACCGTATGCTTGGACGTGATGGAAAAGAAAAGCTCGCTCTTGCATGTATATATAGTACTGAGTATTCACCTGCTTGCAATGAATTTCGTTGGGTCATCACACTCCCATGACCATTGGCATCAACAGTGCATGGTGGTATCTAGGTCACGTTAATTGTTGAGAGGTCAACATCTTAGTGTGTCAAAAAAATACCAAAGTATCTGTTTTCAATTGAGCTGGAGATGCATTTCTCTCTCTTGGTGGTGACAGACGAGGACTAATATTTTTAAATCATGCTTCACATGTTCATGTTGTTTATACTCTGACTAATAGTCAACATGCTTATATAAAATCATGGGCAGGCCGATCGCTCCCGAGCAGGCAACTCGGGAGGAACCCTAGTACTGCTAGCCTCTAGCCCTCCTCCCCCAGCGTCGCTAGAGCTCGCGATGGGCGAAGCCCGGGCGGTGACAGCGGCGGCGGAGCCTTCTCCCTCACACGCAGGTAGTGTTCTTCCCTGACGGCAGTGGTTTGTGGCTGACGGTGATTTGACGGCGAGGAGCTACTAGATCACGGCGACCATGCTCTACCCGGCGGTGACGGTGGAGGCGTGGCCTCCTGCGGTGAAGGCGTCCCTGCGGCTGCGACCGGGAGCTTAGGGCTCGCTTGCGGCCCAGATTGGCCTTGGTGGGCCTGATGTTCTTGGTCATGTGGCTGCAAGTTGGCAGGGTGGTGCCTCTCAGCATTGGTCGCTGGGCACCGTGGCGGTGCTAGCGGCCGGCCATGCGGCGACGGTAATGATCCTCACCATCCTGCCCCATGTGGTTCTAATCGTGGTGAGCTGGTGGTCTACTCCTCCTGCTCCCTAGGCGGAGGTAGCAGTGGTGATGCCGGTGGTGGTCGATTCCCTTCTCCTACGGAGGTGTTCCTCTCCTCTCGACTGTGGTGGCTAAAGCCGGCAATTTCATCCTTTTCCAACACTTGTAGTCTAGCCCAGGCGCCATCTGCGTCGTGGTGTATGTTCGGGGAGAAATCTCTGCCCGACGGTGGCCATAGCTGACCATGGTGGTGCCTGCGAGCGTCATTTCCTTCTTGTAGGTGTGATCGTTGCCTACATGGTTCATTTCCTCTCCTCGGCTGCTGGGGCAATCATTGGTTCGGTCCACTGAACCAAGCGGCGGCACCATGGTGTCGTCATCTTCTTGAAGACGTCGTCTAAGCCATTTGTGGAGAGGACAATGCAGCAAATGGAGTTGGTGGCAAGGTGAAGTGCTAGTGGTTGGCTGCTGCTTAGGGCTTGGTCTTCCGAGGCGCAATGTACAACATGTCAAATGCATCTTGGTCGGCATCTTCCCCGAGTCCGTCGGTACCCTTCCGCCTTCTCGCCTTTTCCTCTAATCGCATGAGGGGAGGTATGTTGGTCCGGGTTGCCTTGGAGTGGAATTCGAGGTGTCTTGCTTGCTTTGTGGCACGGTCATGAATCCATGTGCTCCATCTCTCCTTTCACGGTTGGATGTTGGGCAAGGCGGGTCGTTTATCATCGGTTTTGTAGAGGGTGTGTTGTTTGCCGCTCAGCAATGTATCGTAATGTATGTGGGGAGTTATACCTTTCTTGGTGTTGTACCGTATGTCTTAGCCTTTCTTCTATATAATCAATACACATTCTCGAGCAAAAAAACATGGATGGGCCCAAGCTCGTCGCCTCCCAGTGCACTGATAGCTCATTGATGTGCTCGATACAAGCAGTTGGGAAACTCTAAGAAGAAGGTATGATGAGCACAGCAGCAAGTTTTCCCTCGGTAAGAAACCAAGGTTTAATCTACCAGTAGGAGAAAGAAATCACTTCCCAATGTGTTGCTAGCTGACTTTTGGCAGGGCGCACTATCGGCATCAGCAACAACGTGGAATCTGCACACAACACAACCACAATACTTTGCCCCAACTTACAGTGAGGATGTCAATCTCACCGGTTTTGCTAAAAACAAAGGATTAGATGTATAATGCGGAAAGAGAGGTTTGTTTGCAGTGAAATTAAAGAGAACAGTGCTTGCAGTAAGCAAACATAACATGTGTTTGTAGTACGTGTTTTATCAGTGTGAAAGAAATGACTGGGTCCATAGTTCACTAGAGGTGTCTCTCCATAAAGATAGATAACATGTTGGGTAGACAAATTACAGCTGGGAATTGACAGAATAAAGACCATACATGACAAGATGATTACTATGAGATTCATTTGGGCATTACAACATAATACATAGACTGTAATCCAACTGCGTCTATGACTAATAATCCACCTTCCAGTTAGCGTTCGCACCCCTTTCTATTAAGTTGAAAGCAACATATTATTGCATTAAGAAAAGTATGTAAAGTAAACAATAGAATTATCCTTAGACAAAGCATTATTGTTTTCACCCTAGTAGCAACAAGACATCTACAACCTTAGAACTTATTGTCACTCTTCCAGATTACTAGAGGCATGAACCCACTATCGAGCATTACTCCCTCTTGGAGTCACAAGCACATACTTGGCCAAAGCATCTACTAGCAACGAGAGCATGCAAGATCACAAATAACATATGACAAGTATATAATCGATCTCAACCATAGTATTCAATATTCATCGGATCCCAGCAAACAAAACATGTAGCATTACATAAGGATGATGTTGATCATGATAGGCAACTCAAAAGATCTAAACATGGTGCATAAATTGGAGAAAACAACCATCAAGCTACTGCTATGGACCCTAGTCCAGGGATGAACTACTCATGCATCTCTTCGGAGGCGGGCATGGCGATGTAGAGGCCTCCGGTGATGATCTCCCTCTCCAGCAGGGTGTCAGGAAGAGCTTCAGAACCCTCCCAAGCTAGGGTCGGCGATGGCGGCCGCGGCGGAACGTTTCGTTGATGGAGGCTCTGGTATTTAGGTTTTTCCCAAACATGTCAATATATAGACGGAAGGGTGAGATCGGTGGGTGCCTGAGGGGCAACAGCACCCCTAGGCACGACCAGGGGGTGGGCCGCGCCTAGGCCAGGTGTGTCCGCCTCATGGCGGTTCTTCGTCTGCCCTCTGGACTCCTTCTTCGTTACAGTAAAATAGGAACTTCGTGTTTTGTTTCGTCCAATTCCAAGAATATTTCCTGTACAAAATACAAAACAGCAGAAAACAAGGAACTTGTGGCATATTGTCAATAGGTTAGTTCTGGATAATGTATAAAAGTGCAACGAAGTGTAAACAAAACATATAGAAATTGGTGTAAAACAAGCATGGAGTATCAAAAACTATATATATGTTTGAGACGTATCAAACATCCCCAAGTTTAACTCCTGCTCATCCTTGAGTATGTAAGTGATAACAAAAATAATTTTTGAGGTGACATGCGGCCAACACAATCTTGACCAAATTATTGTAAAGCATTGTAAGCTGGGATCAAAGTAGTCTAAACATAGGCTTGATATATATAATTCTAACAATAGAACTTACCAACTATGTTACAACATGAAAAGTAACTCAAACAAAAGATTATAAATAATTATGCACTAAAAGCAACTGTTTGTTTTTAGGCATAGAAAAAACATAGAAAAGTGGTATTCATCTTCTCCTTCATGGAATAGCAATACATAAATGCCAGGACGCCTTTAAAGTTCAAAGAGTGACTAGGTACAAGTAGTTTGAAAACGAGCAATAACATAATCATGAATCAATCAATAAGGCTTGGGACTATGCACATTATACTCAGAATGACAACTATGCTCTATTAATTGGTGCATAAAGTAAGAAGATGAAGACTCAACATAAAATTAAAAAAAGGCCCCGCGCAGAGGGAAGCGGGGATTATACTCATGTGCTAGAGCTTTTTATTTGAATAAACAGAGGTGTTGAAAATGTATTTTGAGAGGTATGTATGTCTATGCCAACGACTTGTATTAAACAGTTCATCATCCTTTCATATAATAACTTCAAGAGCGGCCCCCATGTAGTTCTACTTTTGCACACCATTATTTAGGATCTCTGCAGTACATAGTGTGCAGAGCTTTATTTGTTTATTTAAGTTGGGCTGGGCACATAGTTGCCTTGCTATTTTTGCAATATTAAGGACTTAGCACATTATTCATGCTAGTCAAGGTATGATCTCATGAAAGGACAATAAACCATTCAATATTTCCTCATTAGGTAAAACAGGAATACAAAACAGGTAATAGTTTGAAGGTTTTAAAGGTAGCACACAAGCAATTTACTTTGGAGTGGTAGTGAAATACCACATATAGGTAGGTGGACAAAATTGGCAAACTTTGATTTTCGGGAGTTGGATGGACGATTAGAGCTCATACTCAGTACATGTGAAGACTAGCAAAAGACTGGGAGCAACCAACTAAGAGAGCAATAATGGCCATAATCATGCATAGCGACAAAACAATATTAATCAAAACATAAAGTGATATTACAAGTCAAAAACTAAATGATCATAGAGACTTTAGGTGACTGTTTTGTAGTCATAACATGGTGTAAGCATGTGCCAAGTCAACCCAATAAAGCATCAAAGGAGAATACCACAATATTATGCTTTCATATGATGGAAACAACTCATGATTCTTTCAATGGCACATTAAGCACTCTCAGCTATTTGAGACAAATAATGATAGAACAATAACTACTAAACACATGATAAAAATAACATCCAACATGACATGCCAAAGTCTATGCCACGGTCTAAACAAGCTTCCTTTTGCGTCACTATAAGTATGAAACATTTTACTCCTCTCCAACACCAATTAATTTATTTAAAACAAATCTCATAGAGAATAATCAATAAAGACCAGAGAGATAATCATACCTAACTGAAGAAAACTAACAATCTCTGAATAAAATAAGAGTGGAGAAACCAGATCTAAACGAAGTACTAGCAAATTAGAACACTCGTAGAACAATAAAAGTGAAAACTAGAGTATTCTATGCAATTAAAACAGAGTGTGTCATTCTCCAAAAAAAATATGCTAGGATCCAACCATATACTACAGCAAACAAAACAAAATAAAATTAAAAACAAAATAAAGATGCTCCAAGAATAACACATAGCATATGAAGCAATAAAAATATAGTATCTAGAAAGATGACCTGCTACTTTGTTGATCAAGAAGGGGATGCCGAAGGCATCCCCAAGCTTTGACGCTTGTACCTATTGGATATTTCTTGAGATTACATGGGCATCCCCAAGCTTGAGCTTTTGTCCACCCTTCATCTCATTACATTATTCTTCTCTCCCTACACTTAAAAACTTCCTTCATACGAAACTTCACACAATTCTCATTAGCAGCATTAGTGCAATCAAAATAATAAATCCACTAGGGTTCATCTATAACATATATCAAACATCTATTAAAGCATTAGCTACTGTAGCAACCTCTTAAAAAATCTCTTTCTCTCGAAAGAACTCCAAAAGAAAGAGATTAAGAGGCAAATGCAAATAGTGGCAGAAATCTGTCAAAACAGAACATCACGTAAATATCGATTTTTTCAAAAATCCTATGTTTCTGAGAATGAAAAGTGCGAAACTAATGAAAGTTAAATAATAACCTGGGCATATGCTCAAAAATTATCAGCTCAAAATTACGTTCTAGCTGGGAATACGATTTTTTTGGTGACAACACAAAATCCGTTTCAGGATAGTCACCGCCTCAAATTTTACTTTCTTCCTATTAGAGGCTACTCTTGGCACAAAAAAGAAATAAAAATGATAAGGAGAGGTTGTTACAGAGGAAACAACTTCCAAGACTCAACAAAAGAAAAAATACAGAAAATAAACACGAGTTATCTCCCAAGAGTGTTTTTCTTTAACGCCTTTCAGCTAGGCGCAGAAAAAGAGCTCGCATCAAGTATTGTCAAGTAAAGAAGTATCAACATTATAAATGGCAGAATCCTTACGTCTATCTATTTTACCTTTACTCTTTTTATTAGGGAAAGAATGAGAGGTTCCTGGTCGAGATGTGAAAGTCATGATGCCTTTGCCCACATCTGTTTTTGCTCCTAGAAGTTTCAGCAGAGATCGTCCAAGTGTGATTTATCCCTTTCCTGCACATTCAATGGCGAGATAATCAATGGATACCATCCTTCTTAGGATTCTTGTATACACTCCTTCAGCCACTCCAATGGGTAATATGACGGCATTATTCTAAGAGATATTTCTTTTCCACCCTGAGAAACTTTCCAAAGATTTGAAGACTGATACGTCCCAAACGTATCTATAATTTTTGATGCTCCATGCTTGTTTTGTTACAATTCTTATATGTTTTATGTGCACTTTTTCACACTTTTTAGCATTTTCTGGGACTAACCTATTAACGCAGTGCCGCAGTGCCAGTTCTTGTTTTCTGCTGTTTTTGTGTTTCAGAAAAGTTATACATGAAATTTTCTCGGAATTAGACGAAACAAAAGCCCAGAGTCTTATTTTTCCGGGACAAATACGGAGCCAGAAGGACACATGTAGGAGAGCTGCCACGTGGCAGTACATAGGGCAGGCGCGGACCCACCCTTGGCCGCGCCTGGCCCATGTACTGGCGCCTCGTTGCCTCATTTGCTCCGCCCTTCTGCCTATGTATTCCTCGTATCGAGAAAACCCCAGAGACGAGAGCCTCCATGCACGAAAATTTCTAACGCCGTCGTCAACTGAATCCCTAGTTTGGGAGGGTTCTGCAGTCCATCCCGGCACCATGCCGGAGAGGGAAATCACCGTTGTAGGCCTCTACATCGCCATGTCTTCATCCGGAGTGATGTGTGAGTAGTTCTCCACGGGACCATGGGTCCATAACAGTAGCTAGATGGTTGTCCCCTCCTTATTGTGCTTCATGTATATATCTTGTGAGCTGCCTAACATGATCAAGATCATCTATTTATAATTGCTACATACTGGTTTGATGTGGATCCGATTTATAGAGAGATTGCTTTGGTTGAGATTATGTATTATGTTATTATGATCTTGCATGCTCTCTGTTTCTAGTAGATGCTCTGGCCATGTAGATGCTAGTGACTTCAAGAGGGAGTATTTATGCTTGATAGTGGGTTCATGCCTCTATTTAACCATGTGAAGTGACCTTGTTCTGTACGGTTGTAGATATGTTGTTGCTACTAAGGAGAAAACATCGGTGTTCTATTCAAGGGTAGTTTCATCGTTTACTTTACACACATTGCTTAAAGCGATAGTCTGTTGCTTGCTACTTAATACTGGAGGGTGTCGCGGATGCAATCCTGAAGGTGGATTATTAGTCATAGATGCAGTTGGATTACGGTCTATGTATAATATTGTAATGGCTGCATACTTTCATAGCATGTATTCTGCACCAACCATTAGCGTAGAATCTCTGTTTGTCAATTCCCCATCTGTAATTTGTTTACCTAGCATATTTATTTAATTGGGGAGGTGCCTCTAGTGAACTGTGGACCCCGGTCCTTCTTCTTTTAATTGCAATCTTCTACAACATTTATCTGTTCTATTCTCTGCAAACAATTCTTTTTTCCACACGGTTCGTTTAATCCTTTGTTTTCAGCAAAACCAGTGAGGTTGACAACCTCGCTGAAAGGTGGGGACAAAGTACTTGGTTGTTTGTGTGTAGGTCTCCACGTTGCTGCTGACGCTGGCAGTGCGTCCTGCCACGAGTTAGTTCGCAACACCTCAGGAGAGAACGTTTTTCTCCTACTGGTCGATAAACGTTGGTTTCTTACTGACGGAAAACTTCCTGCTATGCTCATCATACCTTTCTCTTGGGGTTCCACTCAGTATTGCGCATAAATTCTCCTTCATCAACTCTGCGCCCAGCAAGACTTTTTCTGGCGCCGTTGCCGGGGAGAAAAGCATCTCTTCTGCGAGGGGAGTCTCTCACTCTCAACTCTTTTACTTTGTTATTGTTTTGCTTGCATATTTTATTTTTATCTTGTTTGCATTTTATATCAAAAATTAAAAAAATAGTGTAGTTGTTATTTTTATTGAATTTAGTTTACCATGATTATTCCCGAGTTTGAGTTTAGGAACCTATCTCTAGATTTTCTAAAGCTCCCGCTTCATTGCAGCCTCCAGTAGCTTGATTTCCACTATCGCCAAATAGTTCCTTGCCCTCCTAGACCAGTTACTCATAGTTGCCCATACCTCAGATACAGGAGCTCGGCCACCTTGAGGTGCTCGTCCAGGAGCTCGAGGACGCCTTCAATAGGTTAGGTAGTTCAGGTGTAAGAGGGGTTGTACCCTAGGTAGGTGGTGGGAGAAGATAACTGATACGTCTCCGACGTATCGATAATTTCGTATGTTCCATACCACATTATTGATGATATCTACATGTTTTATGCATACTTTATGTCATATTTATGCATTTTCTGGCACTAACCTATTAACGAGATACCGAAGAGCACGTTGTTGTTTTCTGCTGTTTTTGGTTTCAGAAATCCTAGTAAGGAAATATTCTCGGAATTGGACGAAATCAACGCCCAGGGGCCTATTTTCACACGAAGCTTCCAGAAGACCGAAGATGATACGAAGTGGGGCCACGAGGTGGCCAGACACCAGGGCGGCGCGGCCTGGGCCTTGGCCGCGCCGACCTAGCGTGTGGGGCCCTCGTGTGGCCCCCTGACCTGCCCTTCCGCCTACATATAGTCTTCGTCGCGAAACCCCCAGTACCGAGAGCCACGATACGGAAAACCTTCCAGAGACGCCGCCGCCGCCAATCCCATCTCGGGGGATTCGGGAGATCGCCTTCGGCACCCTGCCGGAGAGGGGAATCATCTCCCGGAGGACTCTTCACCGCCATGGTCGCCTCCGGAGTGATGACTGAGTAGTTCACCCCTGGACTATAGGTCCATAGCAGTAGCTAGATGGTCGTCTTCTCCTTATGTGCTTCATTGTCGGATCTTGTGAGCTGCCTAACATGATCAAGATCATCTATCTGTAATGCTATATGTTGTGTTTGTTGGGATCCGATGGATAGAGAATACTATGTTATGTTGATTATCAATTTATATCTATGTGTTGTTTATGATCTTGCATGCTCTCCGTTATTAGTAGAGGCTCTGGCCAAGTTTTTACTCTTAACTCCAAGAGGGAGTATTTATGCTCGATAGTGGGTTCATGCCTCCATTAAATCTGGGATAGTGACAGAAAGTTCTAAGGTTGTGGATGTGTTGTTGCCCCTAGGGATAAAACATTGATGCTATGTCCGAGGATGTAGTTATTGATTACATTACGCACCATACTTGATGCAATTGTCTGTTGTTTGCAACTTAATACTGGAAGGGGTTCGGATGATAACTCGAAGGTGGACTTTTTAGGCATAGATGCATGCTTGGATAGCGGTCTATGTACTTTTTCGTAATGCCCAATTAAATCTCACTATACTCATCATATCATGTATGTGCATGGTCATGCCCTCTCTATTTGTCAATTGCCCAACTGTAATTTGTTCACCCAACATGCTATTTATCTTATGGGAGAGACACCACTAGTGAACTGTGGACCCCGGTCCATTCTTTTAATCGAATACAATCTACTGCAATACTTGTTTTACTATTTTCTGCAAACAATCATCATTCACACTATACATCTAATCCTTTGTTACAGCAAGCCGGTGAGATTGACAACCTCACTGTTACGTTGGGGCAAAGTACTTTGGTTGTGTTGTGCAGGTTCCATGTTGGCGCCGGAATCCCTGGTGTTGCGCCGCACTACATCCCGCCGCCATCAACCTTCGACGTGCTTCTTGGCTCCTACTGGTTCGATAAACCTTGGTTTCTTACTGAGGGAAACTTACTGCTGTACGCATCACACCTTCCTCTTGGGGTTCCCAACGGACGCGTGTTGAACGGAAAGACATACGTCAACTACGTGCAGCAAGTAGATTTTCTAGCGCCGTTGCCGGGGAGATCAAGACACGCTGCAAGGGGAGTCTCCACTTCCAATCTCTTTACTTTGTTTTTGTCTTGCTTTATTTTATTTACTTTCTTGTTTGCTGCATTATATCAAAATACAAAAAATTTAGTTGCTAGCTTTACTTTATTTACTGTTTTGCATACTCTATATCAAAAACACAAAAAAATTAGTTACTTGCATTTTACTTTTGTTACCATGTCTAGTTCTGCACCTGTTACTTCTTCACCTGAGGAATTAGTCTTCATTTTTAAACAAGGGGATGATGAGAGTTTTAAAGATGCTTGGTCCAGAATTTTTACTTCTTATCGTAAAGTTGAACCTCAAATGACTCTAAGTTTGCTCCTTAGTAATTTTATTTTGGTCTTATGATTCGCTATAGATATGCCTTGTATGCTGTAGTGGGAGGAGATTTCCTTCATTGCAATGGGGATCAAGCTTTTAATGCCATAAAGAAGTTGGTTGCATCACATGATTCAGCTAATAACTTTGATTCAGCCCTTATTAGCATTTATAATAGATTAAACACTCTTGAGACAAGTGCATCTCGCTTGAATGAAAATTATAGATATGTTCGTAACCGTCTTGATCAAGTTTTAGTGAACTCTGAACCTTCATTATGGGATTCTACTATTAAAATTGTTATCGGTGACCAAACTCTTCATGCCAATTGTGATATTATGTCTGAATTTTGCCTTATGCCTAAGAGTATTCATGAATCTTTGAAACTTTGGGGATTCGTTGAAGGGGGAGAAGGAATAACTCTTATTGATAACTCTGTTATAATTCCTAAGGGAATAGCTGCGGGTGTGCATACAACCATTCTTGGAAGAACAATATCCATTGATTATCTTGTTATTGAATGTGCAGGAACAGGACAAATCACACTCGGAAGATCCCTGCTGAAACTATTGGGAGCAGTCATAGATATGGGAGAAGGCACCCTAAAATTCACCTCTACACCGGGGGGTAGACATATATTCCCTAAATCAAAGAGTAAGAAAAAGAACAAGAAAGTTAAGGGTAAAGCCCAAGGTAATGTTGATGCATCATCTCTTGATAACACTTGATACACACTTTCTGCGCCTAGCTGAAAGGCGTTAAAGAAAAGCGCTTATGGGAGACAACCCATGTTTTTACTACTGCACTTTTATTTTATATTTGAGTCTTGGAAGTTGTTACTACTGTAGCAACATCTCCTTATCTTAGTTTTGTTGCATAGTTGTGCCAAGTAAAGTCGTTGATAGTAAGGTTCATACTAGATTTGGATTACTGCGCAGAAACAGATTTCTTTCTTTGTCACGAATTTGGGCCTAATTCTCTGTAGGTAACTCCGAAAATTATGCCAATTTACGTGAGTGATCCACAGATATATACGCAACTTTCATTCAATTTGAGCATTTTCATTTGATCAAGTCTGGTGCCTCAATAAAACTCATCTTTACGAACTGTTCTGTTTTGACAGATTCTGCCTTTTATTTCGCATTGCCTGTTTTGATATGCTTGATGGATTTTTCTATTCCATTAACTTTCAGTACCTTTGTGCAATGTCCAGAAGTGTTAAGAATGATTATGTCACCTCTGAACATGTAAATTTTGATTGTGCACTAACCCTCTAATGAGTTGTTTTGAGTTTGGTGTGGAGGAAGTTTTCAAGGATCAAGAGAGGAGGATGATACAATATGATCAAGGAGAGTGAAAGCTCTAAGCTTGGGGATGCCCCGGTGGTTCAACTCTGCATATTTCAAGAAGACTCAAGCGTCTAAGCTTGGGGATGCCCAAGGCATCCCCTTCTTCATCGACAACATTATCAGGTTCCTCTAGTGAAACTATATTTTTATTCCATCACATCTTATGTACTTTGCTTGGAGCGTCGGTTTGTTTTTGTTTTTTGTTTTTGTTTGAATAAAATGGATCCTAGCATTCTTTGTGTGGGAGAGAGACACGCTCCGCTGTTGCATATGGACAAATATATCCTTAGGCTTTACTCATAGTATTCATGGCGAAGGTTGAATCTTCTTCGTTAAATTGTTATATGGTTGGAAACGGGAAATGCTACATGTAGTAATTGATAAAAATGTCTTGGATAATGTGATACTTGGCAATTTTTGTGCTCATGTTTAAGCTCTTGCATCATATGCTTTGCACCTATTAATGAAGAAATACATAGAGCTTGCTAAAATTTGGTTTGCATAATTGGTCTCTCTAAAGTCTAGATAATTTCTAGTAAAGAGTTTGAACAACAAGGAAGACGGTGTAGAGTCTTATAATGTTTATAATATGTCTTTTATGTGAGTTTTGCTGCACCGGTTCATCCTTGTGTTTGTTTCAAATAACCTTGCTAGCCTAAACCTTGTATCGAGAGGGAATACTTCTCATGCATCCAAAATCCTTGAGCCAACCACTATGCCATTTGTGTCCACCATACCTACCTACTACATGGTATTTCTCCGCCATTCCAAAGTAAATTGCTTGAGTTCTACCTTTAAAATTTCTATTCTTCATCTTTGCAATATATAACTCATGGGACAAATAGCCTAAAAACTACTGTGGTATTGAATATGTACTTATGCACTTTATCTCTTATTAAGTTGCTTGTTGTGCGATAACCATGTTCCTGGGGACGCCATCAACTATTTGTTGAATATCATGTGAGTTGCTATGCATGTTCGTCTTGTCTGAAGTAAGGGCGATTTACCACTTATTTAATGGTTAGAGCATGCATAATGTTAGAGAAGAACATTGGGCCGCTAACTAAAGCCATGAATCATGGTGGAAGTTTCAGTTTTGGACAAATATCCTCAATCTCATATGACAAAATTAATTGTTGCTAAATGTTTATGCATTAAAGAGGAGTCCATTATCTGTTGTCTATGTTGTCCCGGTATGGATGTCTAAGTTGAGAATAATCAAAAGCGAGAAATCCAATGCGAGCTTTCTCCTTAGACCTTTGTACAGGCGGCATAGAGGTACCCCTTTGTGACACTTGGTTAAAACATGTGTATTGCGATGACAATCCCGGTAATCCAAGCTAATTAGGACAAGGTGCGGGCACTATTAGTATACTATGCATGAGGCTTGCAACTTGTAGGATATAATTTACATAACACATATGCTTTATTACTACCGTTGACAAAATTGTTTCTTGTTTTCAAAACCAAAGCTCTAGCACAAATATAGCAATCAATGCTTCCCTCTGCGAAGGGCCTTTCTTTTACTTTTATGTTGAGTCAGTTCACCTATTTCTCTCTACCTCAAGAAGCAAACACTTGTGTGAACTGTGCATTGATTCCTACATACTTGCATATTGCACTTGTTATATTACTTTACATTGACAACTATCCATGAGATATACATGTTACAAGTTGAAAGCAACCGCTGAAACTTAATCTTCCTTTGTGTTGCTTCAATATCTTTACTTTGATTTATTGCTTTATGAGTTAACTCTTATGCAAGACTTATTGATGCTTGTCTTGAAAGTACTATTCATGAAAAGTCTTTGCTATATGATTAATTTGTTTACTCATGCCATTACCATTGTTTTGATCGCTGCATTCATTACATATGCTTACAATAGTATGATCAAGGTTATGATGGCATGTCACTCCAAAAATTATCTTTGTTATCGTTTACCTGCTCGGGACGAGCAGAAACTAAGCTTGGGGATGCTGATACGTCTCCGTCGTATCGATAATTTCTTATGTTCCATACCACATTATTGATGATATCTACATGTTTTATGCATACTTTATGTCATATTTATGCATTTTCCGGCACTAACCTATTAACGAGATGCCGAAGAGCCAGTTGTTGTTTTCTCGCTGTTTTTGGTTTCAGAAATCCTAGTAAGGAAATATTCTCGGAATTGGACGAAATCAACGCCCAGGGGCCTATTTTCACACGAAGCTTCCAGAAGACCGAAGATGATACGAAGTGGGGCCACGAGGTGGCCAGACACCAGGTCGGCGCGGCCTGGGCCTTGGCCGCGCCGACCTAGCGTGTGGGGCCCTCGTGTGGCCCCCTGACCTTCCCTTCCGCCTACATATAGTCTTCGTCGCGAAACCCCCAGTACCGAGAGCCACGATACGGAAAACCTTCCAGAGACGCCGCCGCCGCCAATCCCATCTCGGGGGATTCAGGAGATCGCCTCCGGCACCCTGCCAGAGAGGGGAATCATCTCCCGGAGGACTCTTCACCGCCATGGTCACCTCCGGAGTGATGAGTGAGTAGTTCACCCCTGGAGGCTCTGGCCAAGTTTTTACTCTTAACTCTAAGAGGGAGTATTTATGCTTGACATAGGCATCCCAAATGGGCCTGCCGAAGATAGTACCCGGGGTTTACTGGAGGCCCACTACCCGAAGGATAAGAAGATTCGGAAGCCCAAGATATTATTAAGGAAAGCTAGAGTTGTAATAGAAAGTCTTATTTGTAATCTTGCGGGATGAGTTAGAAACCTTTCCGGACTTTGTAACTTGTACAGCATGAATCCCTCGGCTCCACCTCCTATATAAGGGGGAGTCGAGGGACGCAGAGATAATTGAATCATTGTTTACAAACCCTAGTTTCATAATCGTCGAGTACTTTTCGGCTGAAACCTTCGAGATCTACTTGCCCTCTACTTCCAACTAAACCCTAGTCTACAATCCGTAGGCATTGACAAGTTAATACCTTGTCAATTGGCGCCGTCTGTGGGAACTAGAGGCGTCAAGGATCTGGTCTCGATGGCACATTCAAGATCATCGACTTCATCAACCGCAAAATCATCGACTTCATCAATCGCAAGCAACGCAATGGATCAAGGTAAACAGATCGCTACTGGTTCTGTTGATTTTGTTCCTCACCCACCCTCCCGTTTGGATGCATATGCGTATCTGGCGGAGCCTATGGAGATGACGTTCGGAAGGTTTCACTTTCGCGTCGAGAAAGAAGGATCGTATCGTGTCGAAATTCCGATTTCGTCGGGATCGTCGGCGGTCAATTCCGATTTTTCAAGCTATACATCGTCAACCGAATCAGGAGAAGAAGAAACTTCGTCGTCACGCTACATTAGCACCAGGGCAAGAGAGAAACTCGCCAAGATCTTCAGCGACATGTCGTTTGAGTCATCTGCGGACTCATATATAAGCGATGGCTCAAGCAGTGTCGACAGTTACGACTTCATCGACAAATCTACTACAGTGGGCAAGGTCTTCACCAATCTTAACGATGGTGTCACCAAACCCAACATAGATCTGAATACAAAATACCATCAGATTTATGTCATTGGAGAGCCAAGCTAGGACCAAGAAGAAACATCTGAGGCTTTCGACGATCTGGGAAATCCATACGTCGATCCCTCCGATCTGCGACGTGGCCTGGGCAATAAATACGTCGGGCCACAGCCGCGACACAGAGTTCGACTCCCGCAAGCAGCATGGGATAGAGCCGCAAGAGCTATGGATGGCTCAGAACCAATGGCCACCACAGCCACGCCAGAAGAATTACAAGCATATCAATATAGGCTCGCACGAGCGGCAAGGGAATTGGAAAAACAGACAGCTGAGTTAAACAGAAGAAAGGAGGCAGCTTCTGCATCCAGCAGGAGAAGGACAGAGCTGAGTCGACAATCTAGAACTTCGGGTGATAGCCACAGGGAAGCTCGGAACAGAGCGAGATCAAGGTTACAACACATACCTGAAGCAGAAAGAGAGCACCTGGTCCAAAACCTCGACATGTCCTTTATGTCGATAGACACAAGAGGAAACATCATCCCTAAGACACCAGAGGCTGGGTATATGGCGACACATGCTTTTATCCTCGCATCTAAACCACCTCCAGGAGATCCAAGGGAAACACTGTACAACATGGCGATAGCAGGAGTTGGAGCCATGGGGACGGCGTTTGTATCAACACCTCCCGAAGGAACAGCAAGGCAAAATAGTCCACGACCTGCGGCAGCAGCAGCAGCAGTTCCTGAAGGACCAAGTGGAGCAAGAGATATGGTAGCACAAGCAAGGGTCGACAGAGCGCGACAAAGCAGAAGAGAACATCGGCAGTCCCCAGAGTTAAACGACGAGGATATGTGTGGTTTGCCGTGCTTCACGAGGAGAGTGCGGAAAACTCGAGTACCTTCGGGATTCAAGTTGCCTGATAATTTCAAAAAATTCGACGGCCTGCAAGATCCAGAAGATTGGCTAGTTGATTATCTCGAGACGGTAAAACTCACAGGAGAAACCAGAGCAACAGCTATGCAAAGCATCCAGGTACATTTGAGTGGAGCCACACGGTCTTGGATAAAGAAACTCCCTCCAGGATCTATCGACAGTTGGGAAAGCTTCGAGGACGTGTTCGTCAAGAACTTCAGGTCCACGTGCAAAAAACCTGCGTCGTTAGAGGAGTTGAGAGCATGTCGACAAAAGCCAGACGAGCCAATGAGAAAATATATCCAAAGGTGGAACATCATCAAAAAGTCGGCAGAAAATATATCTGACGAGAGAGCGATAGATGCGTTTGTCGCAGGAATCAGGCGTGGAGATTTTGTCGAGGACTTGGGGAGGACCAACCCAAAGACAGTATCTGCGTTAATGGAAATAGCAAACAGATGGGCAGATGGAGAAGATGCTGTCCACAACAAATGGCACAGGTCGCCAGAGGAGGACCGTGGTCGAAATTATCAACCGAGGCGACGATTTCCTCGGTAGTACCCGAGCTATGATGCTCCGGGACAAATTTCGGCAGGCTTTCGGGCAAACACAGGGGGAAACAACAAAGATGATTATCAGAGAAGCAATGAGCAGCGAGACGATAATTGGGACGATTCTCAAAACAACAGGCAAAATAGCGGGCCTAGGTTCCCGAGGCCTTTCGTGTCTCCTGAAGAGATGATGAATGGGCCGTGTCAGATGCACTTTTTCCTCGACAGCAACGGAAAAAGACAGTCAGGACATTTGCAGAAAGATTGTCGCAATTTCCAGGCAATGTTAAGGTGGGCAGAGCATGCTAACGCTCGAGCAGCACAGAGAAATCCTCGAGAACCCAGGAGCGAGATTCACTTGCCACCTCCTCCCGCGATTACAGAAGACAATCGACATCATCTCAGAATAGCGGCAGCACCTCCACCACCACCTTACGTTGATCCTAACTCCAACGGAGCAGTGTCGATGATTCAGAAGGGAAGGCCATCCAATAGGGCTCAGAAAGTAATCTCGCGACAGGTGTTCATGGCAGAAAAAATGCCTCCACCAATAGCCGAGTATCTTAATTGGTCAGGGCAAGATATTGGCTTCACCATAGCAGATCATCCGCAGCAAGTTCCTCGACCAGGGCAGTCAGCACTTATCTTACCAGCGAGTTATTGCGGGATTTGATGTCTCTCGAGTGTTCATAGATGGCGGCAGCAGCTTAAACCTTATGTATGCAGATACATTGAGGAAGATGAACATATCCCTAGCCAACTTGAAGCCAACAGACACGAGGTTCCATGGTATCACACCGGAGAAACCAAGTTATCCATTGGGGAAGATTAATCTCGACGTTCAGTTTGGAACCCGAGAGAATTATAGAATCGAGAAGCTGGAGTTTGAAGTTGTGGATTTTCTGTCGCAGTACCACGCTCTGTTGGGATGACCAGCATATGCTAGATTTATGGCGGTACCACATTATACATACCTGTTGTGGAGGATGCCTGGACCTAAGGGACCAATCACAGTCAAAGGAAGCTTCGCCTTAGCCGATAAGTGCGATAAGGATTTTCATCGGATATCAGAAACTTTCGGGATGCAAGCTGAGTATTTGGCATCAAGGAGTATGACTGACTACGACGTGCTGCCAGATGTTGGAAGGCCAAATAAAGAATCAACTTTCAATACCGAGAAAAATTCTAAGGAGGTGCAGATTCACCCGACAGACCCGAAAAAGACGACGTCCATCGCAAACGACATGGACCTCGCATAGGAAAGCGCGCTCGTCGAGTTCCTCCGTGAGAACAGGAAAATCTTCGCATGGTGTCCAGCTGACATGCTAGGAGTACCCAGGGAACTTGCCGAGCACCACCTAAACTTGGATCCACTAGCGAGACCAATCAAACAACCTCTGCGGCGTTTTTCGGAACCAAACCGCAAGGCCATGCTGTCAGAAATCGATCGACTACGAGAAGCTGGTTTTATCAAGGAGTTGCACACAGAAGCCACATGGGTAGCAAATCCTGTGTTGGTGCCGAAGAAAAACACTAAGGTCCTTCGCATGTGCGTCGACTTTACGTGTCTCAATAAACATTGTCCAAAGGATCACTTTCCCCTCCCGAAGATCGATCAAATTATCGACTCCACGGCTGGATGTGAACGTCTTTCCTTCCTGGACGCATATTCTGGTTATAACCAGATCAGATTGAAAGAAGAAGATGAAGTAAAGACAGCGTTCATCACACCTTATGGCGTGTTTTGCTACAGAACAATGCCCTTTGGTCTGAAAAATGCGGGAGCAACATATCAGAGGATGATGCAGAAGTGTTTGGCGACACAGATTGGGAAAAATGTGCAAGTATACATCGACGATGTCGTCATAACGTCAAAAAAGGGGGCGACGCTGATCGAGGATCTCAAGGAAACCTTTGACAACCTCGACAAATTCTGCCTCAAGCTGAACCCGACGAAGTGTTCTTTCGGCGTCCCAGCAGGAGAACTTCTGGGGTTTCTAGTTTCAGCAAGAGGAATGATACGTCCCCGACGTATCCATAATTTATGTTGTTCCATGCTTGTTTTATGACAATACTTACATGTTTTGCTTGCACTTTATGATGATTTCATGCGTTTTCCGGAACTAACCTATTAACAAGATGCCACAGTGCCAGTTCCTGTTTTCTGCTGTTTTTGGATCCAGAAAGGCTGTTCGGGCAATATTCTCGGAATTGGACGAAATCAACGCCAAACCTCCTATTTTTCCCGGAAGCATCCAGAACACCGAAGAGGAGTCGGAGAGGGGCCAGAGGGCCACCAGACCATAAGGCGGCGCGGCCTGGCCTGGGCCCGCGCCACCCTATGGTGTGGCGCCCCCAGGTGCCCCCCTGCGCCGCCTCTTCGCCTATAAAATCCCTTTCGACCTAAAAACACCGTACCAATTGACGAAACTCCAGAAAGACTCCAGGGGCGCCGCCGCCATCACGAAACTCCAATTCGGGGGACGGAACTGCGTTCCGGCACCTGCCGGAACGGGGAAGTGCCCCCGGAAGCCATCTCCATCAACGCCACCGCCTCCGCCATGCTCCGTGAGTAGTTCCCCCATGGACTACGGGTTCTAGCAGTAGCTATGTCGGTATTCTCTCCTCCATGTACTTCAATACAATGATCTCATGAGCTGCCTTACATGATTGAGATTCATCTGATATAATCGGTGTTGTGTTTGTTGGGATCCGATGGATGATACATTATGATTAGTCTATCTATAAAGTTTATGAAGTTATTGTTGCTGCAATCTTGTTATTCTTAATGCTTGTCACTAGGGCCCGAGTGGCATGATCTTAGATTTAAGCTCTATACTTGTTGCTTAGATTGTATCTACAAGTTGTATGCACATGTCACTGTCCGGAACCAATGGCCCCGAAGTGACAGAAATTGGGACAACCGGAGGGGATGGTAGTGATGTGAGGATCACATGTGTTCACGGTGTGTTAATGCTTTGCTCCGGTACTCTATTAAAAGGAGTACCTTAATATCCGAGTAGTTTCCCTTGAGGCCCGGCTGCCACCGGCTGGTAGGACAAAAGATGTTGTGCAAGTTTCTCATTGCGAGCACGTACGACTATATACGGAAAACATGCCTACATAATTAATAAGCCTGATGTTCTATCTTAATGCTTTGATTCCTATCAATTGCCCAACTGTAATTTGTTCACCCAACACTTGTCACTTATTGGAGAGTTACCACTAGTGTAGATCGCTGGGAACCCCGGTCCATATTTCATCATCAAATACTTGTTCTACATGTCATCATATTACCTCTGTGTTACTATTACTGCTGCTGTGTTACTGTTATTATTGTTCTCATATTACTGCTACTTTCACATCACCCCTGTTGCTAGTGCTTTTCCAGGTGCAGCTGAATTGACAACTCAGTTGTTAAGGCTTATAAGTATTCTTTACCTCCCCTTGTGTCGAATCAATAAATTTGGGTTATACTACCCTCGAAGACTGCCGCGATCCCCTATACTTGTGGGTCATCAAGGAATTGAAGCAAATCCCGACAAAATACAAGCTATGGTAACAATGAGGAAGCCAACAAAGTTAAAAGAAATACAGCAGCTAACTGGGCGAGTCGCAGCTTTGAGCAGATTCGTCGCCAGGCTGGGAGAAAAAGCGTTACCATTTTACGCTCTGATAAAGCAAGGGGAGAAATTCCAGTGGAACGAAGAGGCCGACAGAGCTTTCGAGGATCTGAAGCGCACAATCTCGACACCACCAATCCTGGTGGCGCCGAAGGAAAAGGAACCTCTCCTGTTGTACATTGCAGCCACGCCCCAAGTGGTTAGCACGGTGCTAGTTGTTGAAAGAGAAGAAGAAGGAAAACTCCATGGAGTATAAAGGCCAGTATATTTCATCAGTGAAGTTTTATCGCCTTCCAAACAGCGGTACCCGCGGTACCAGAAACTAGCATATGGAGTAATTGCAACGGCAAGGAAGTTGCGCCACTATTTTTCGGCACACCCGATAATAGTAGTCAACGAAGCACCTCTTTCAAATATACTTAACAATCCAGAAGCTACAGGGCGTGTCTCCCTTTGGGGAATAGAACTTTCCCCTCGGGACATCACGTATGAAAAAAGAAAGGCAATCAAGTCGCAAGTTCTGCCAGATTTCATTGCAGAGTGGATGGAACTGCAAAACACGGGACCCCCAGATTTGTCGAGAACCTGGACCATGAACTTCGATGGGTCCAAGAGATTAGAAGGAGCTAGTGCAGGAGTGGTACTTATATCACCTGAAGGCGACTAGTTAAAATACGTCCTCCGGATGACGTTCCCTAACGCATCCAACAATGAAGCAGAATATGAAGCCCTCATACACGGGATGAAGATGGCGAAAGCTTGCGGTGCAACCCGATTAAAAATCTTTGGCGACTCACAATTGGTGGCTCAGCAAGTTATGAACCAATGTGATGCAGTCAATGATAGCATGATGGCATACAAGGAGGTGTACAATGAGCTCGAGAAGCTGTTTGATGGGTGCGAGGTAAATCACATCAGTAGATTGAGCAATGATGAAGCCGACGTTCTCGCAAACATCGGGTCGCAGTGCCTCCCAATCCCGCCAGGAGTATTTTGGGAAGAAATAGCGGAGAGATCCACGAAGCCGAAAAAGGTGCAGAAAAAAGCAAAGGAAGAAAAAACTTCGGCGCCCCTAAAAGAAACCACGGAGGATGAAGAGGACCAAGAGCTTGTGATGATGGTAGAAGTTCCTTGGATGCAAGCATATATATCATATATCCTCAGGAAAGAAATACCCGACGATCCAGTTGAGGCAAGGCGAGTTATTCGACGATCCAAAGCTTTCACAGTGATTAAAGGGGAGTTATACAAGCGAAGTATTTCAGGCGTCCTGCAAAGGTGTGTCACACCCGAAGAAGGAAGAATAATTCTGAAGGATGTACACGAAGGAATATGTGGTCACCACGCAAGTAGTCGAGCTATTGCAGCCAAGGTTTTTCGGGCAGGATTTTATTGGTTGACAGCAATCGAGGATGCCAAGGAAATAGTACGAACCTGCGACGCGTGTCAAAGATTTGCCGCAAAACCTCACTCTCCAGCGGCAGAGTTAACACCAATACCATTGTCGTGGCCCTTTGCCCAATGGGGACTTGATATGGTGGGCAAGTTGCACAAAGCTTCGTCAGGAGGATATGAGTACCTGCTGGTCGCTGTCGACAAATTCACCAAGTGGGTAGAAGCGAAGCCAATAAATTCACCAGATGCAGCGTCAGCAATAAAGTTCGTGAAAGGCCTCGTTTTTCGGTTTGGAGTGCCTCATAGCATTGTTACAGATAATGGTTCAAACTTTACGTCCAAGGAATTCAAGGAGTACTGCGCAGAAGTAGGCATTAAATTGCACTTTGCGTCAGTTGGGCACCCACAAACCAATGGCCAAGTCGAGAAAGCCAATGGAATCATCTGCAATGGCCTCAAAAAGCGCCTGCTAGGTCCGCTTGAAAAAGCTCGACATACTTGGCCAGAGGAGTTGCCAAGTGTTTTGTGGAGCATTCGAACAACACCAAATACGGCAACACAAGAAACTCCGTTTTTTCTCGTCCACGGAGCTGAAGCAGTACTACCAATTGAAATAGAGCATGATTCTCCAAGAGTAACAGAGTACGACGAAGAAACATCACAAAAAGCTCGGGAGGATGATATGGACGCACTCGACGAAGCTCGAGATGAAGTACTTTCACGAGTCACCAAATACCAGCAAGACCTCAAAACTACCACAGTCGACGGTTAAGGCCAAGATCTTTTCAGGTCGGGGATTTGGTTTTGCGGTTAAATCAAAAAAGTACTGAGAAGCTCGAATCACCATGGTTGGGGCCTTACGTTGTCACGGAAGTCATCGACGGAGGCGCATATAGGATCAAGGACAAGAAGACAGGGGCTCCCGAGAAAAACCCCTGGAACGTGGCGCAGCTCAGGCGGTTCTACGCCTAGAGTTGAAATATAGTCCTTCTCTGTAAAAATACAATGTACTGAAACGCCCGCGAGTTTTCAGACGCACTCTTTTCCTTTTCGGGGCACCGAGTGGGGCCGGAAAGGTTTTTAATGAGGCGGGCTCGCGGTGCTGCAATATAATAAAGATAGTGGAGATATACTTCTTATTCTTCGACACGCTCGGGGGCTCAACGCCTTCAAGTATCAAAATACGTACAATATAGACAAACTAGACTTACCGAAATATTTCGCCTTGGTACACTAACACCTCGCCAAATATAAACATCAGAAGCTAACAATTATAAAGATAGTGTACGCGTCAGAATCTTATTGCTTTGGTCCAAGAACCTCGCAACAAAAAATATAGAACTTCGACACTAAGATACTCGGGGGCTTGCAACTCATCAATGGAAAAAATAAAGACATTTTCTTACGACAAGAGGAAAAATCTTCGAGATGGCAAAAACAGTACAAACTCTAGCCAGAAGGCTCGGGGGCTCCAACAATATAGAGCACTTTGCAATATACAACAAGTCTTTTTGGAAATAAAAAAGAAATCAAAAAAGATACAGACACAATGTTTTGCAATATAGTACAAATCAGTCAAAGCCTAAAATACTATCTATGGACAAGCCTCTGGTTGTCTTGTGTTCAGCATAGGACCCCTTGACGAAGAATTCTGAGTCCATCCGAAGAAGCTCATCTATCATCGACTCGGCCACAGGAGTTACCATCTCATTGATTGTGTCAATATCATTTTTTCTCCGCGATTTCTTGGCCAGGCAATCAGCAACAATCTTCGTCGGGTCTAATTTGGGATGGCAAATATTTATCATAATCATGGCGAACCTTGCTCCGGCGATCAATTGAGCTCGCACAAAATTATGAATGCGGGGAGCATCTCCGAATATCTCCAGCAATTCGGGAAGAGTTTTGGGAACCTCATTTCGAGGAAACAAAGTCTTGTAAACAAGGGTTAACGTTGTCGTGCAAAAACTGAGAAATTCGCGCACCTGGCAAGCACGATCTTGGAACCTGACAATTTGTTGGGTCCGTTCAGGAGTGGCCCAGAACAGACACCCATGGTTAAGGGAAAGATTGACGAGAAGATTCGTTCTCTCGTTCACTCTTTGGTCTTCGGCGGCAGCATCAAGAACCGAGCCTATTAAGCGACAAGGAAATAAATTTAAGGGGAGGCACAGTAAAGCAAAAAAGAGGCAGTACGAAGTTGGAAAAACATACCTAACATATCTGTGCTAGCTTCAGACATCAGCTCAAGCATGCTATTTTCTCGAGTAGCGGCTGCCTTAGCTTCCAGCACAGCAGCATCCTTGGCAGCCATAGCTTCTTTGGCTTGTTGGAGAGCAAGTTTCTCTTTTTCAGATGCTTTCCGAGATTGTTCCATCATTGCCAGACTCTGTTTCTTCATGGATTGAAGTTGTTGTCGAAGTTCTTGCAAATCTTCCGACAAATGTTTGCTTGAAGAACCTTCGAGGGGATTATCATCGACTAGTATTTTCTTCGAGAAGGAAGAAGTAGGTGAAGCATCGGCAGAGCAAGGGTTGGTCGAATAGTTATCAAATATTAACTGGAAAAGAAAGTCCCAGGATCAATGATAGTACCAAGAGGAATTTCATTGATTTCTGGAAAGTTTACACAGACATTACAAAAGAAGTTCTCCAAAGGGACTAACAGGATAATCGTCGCCAAAGCTAAAATGGCGACAACAGCAAAAGAAATAGAGAAAGCAAAGGAAAGAAAAAGAAAAGGCATTCAACTAGACCTCCGGCCTTGATGAGCTAGGAGTTGCAGATGGCTTGATCCCGAGATAGGCCAGGATTTTCTTCGTGTTGGGCTTGGCTGCCTTGATCAACGACCGCCATTTTGTTTGCTCTATCTGCTCGGTGTCGCCAACCTTCATCCAGTCAACAGTTTGTTGGCTGTCAGCGACCAAGGCAATAGTGTTCTCGACAGCAACCTTCATGTTCTCATGGCGCATCTTCAGTCCAAGATCCTCCGGTGGATTGAAGTCCTTGGCAAGGGCAAGGAAAGTCTTAGGCTCCTCTTTCTTCGGGAAGAAGTAGGGGGACAACTTCGACAATCCTGCGTCAGCATTCACCACGCCTTCGCGAATTTCTTGGCCATGAAACTCCAGATAAGAAAGTGCGTCAAGCAGAGGATCATTGGTGGGATTCTCAAGATCAAACTCTTGGCTTATTTGACCTGCCATAGAAAATATATGTTAGTCGGCAGCAAGTAAAAACAAAAGGAAGCAAGTCCAAAGAAAAATAGAAGGGATCAACAAAGTTACCGAGGAAGCGTCGATTTTGCATGTTCAAGCGCTTGAGGATTCCCTTTTCACGAGTAGCCTGTGCGGCCTTGTGCTCGTTTAAAGCAGTTTCGACATCCTCAAGTCTCTTCTGCAGTTCTTCGACACTAGCAGCTTTTGCCTTGGCTTCATCAGCCTCTGCTTTGGCTTGGTTAGCATCAAGTTCGGCTTTCTTGCGAGCCGTTTCACTTTGCTCCAGTTTCTGAGCAAGAGTGTCGGCAAGCCTGTTGGCCTCTGCAAGTTTCTCTGTCAAAATAGAAAAGAACAGTCAAAATTGCGACAAAAAAAAGGGGGAGCAAGAAGTTAGAAACAATGGCAGCAAAAAAGTTGTTACCTTCAGTCCTGCTGGCATATTCACGATACCCAATGAATTGGGATCCGATGCGAACAAGCTCTTTGATCATGGGCTGTCAAAGAAAAACAGAGAAAGAAAACATCGGTATGAGAAAAATGTGAAGGCATAAAGAAGCAAACAGAGGAAATGCAGATACTGGCAAGAAAATAAAGAAAAAAAAACTTACATCATCTAAGAGCGGATTAGAAGAGCTACCCAACTGAGGGGTAGAGTCCACAATCGTTTCAACCCTTGTCCTTTTTGGTGAAGGAGCAAGAGGGCTTGAAGGAGGAGTGGTGGTGACGACGTTTTGTTGAGGAGGCGAGGATTCTTCTCCCTCAACTGGCGTCTCCGAAACAAGTAAAGTATGTGACGTGCTCGTCCGAGGAGCCACGTCACGAGTTGGTACTTCTTCCTCATCATCACTGCGATTAAAGATCGACAACATAAAAAGCAAGATAAGACCAAAATCTTCGAGTACAGAAATAAGGGGAAATCAAGGTGACTTACGAGCTGACGAGGGATGCGAGATATGGATCATAAGTTGCCTTCTGACGTGAAGGATCAACTTCTTCGGCTTTGGAGGTGCCGGAATCTTCGACATCATTCCTCTTCCTTTTGTTCTTTGGAGAAACAGCAGGAGGAGGAGATTGCGCTGATGCAGTACCTTCGGAAGCACCATCTTTTTCCGAAGATCCCGCAGATTTTAGAGAATCCACGGGTTCATTCACAAAAGAGGGGGCCTCTTGGTTGTCATCAGTGACAATGGCCCTTTCTTCGACTTCCCCACCTTCAGGAAGAGGAGGAAGCGAGACAAGGTCTGGATGGTTCTGTACAAAATAAAAATAAAACAGGGGAAGATATCAGAAATGGAATTACAACAAAGACAGTAAAGCAATAACAAGACAATTGACAAAGATTACCTTGGGAAGTGGATTGGCGGCGCTAAATGGTTTTACATGACAAGAAGAAGGGACAGGATCTTTTTTGCTGAGAGACGAGATTTTTCGGACAAGTTTTTCTAAGTCCTTGACCTCCAAATCCACCGATAGCCGATCTGTGTCCTTGTCGCCAGCATATTTCCAGAGAGGATATTTGCGAGCCTGAAGCGGCTGCACTCTAGTCCTAAGAAAGTATGCAGTGATTTGGATACCCGATAACTCTTTGCCGCGAGTATTTTGCAACTCGTGGATGCGAGCCATCAAGGTTTCTGTCGACGCCTTTTCCTCTTCGGTGGCCTCCGCGTCCCAGGAGCGGCGGCGAAAGATTTTCTCGGCGCCATCAAAAGGAGGGATGTTGTCCTCCGCACATCCATGGTTCTCCTCCTGAATGTACAACCACTTCTTGCGCCACCCTTGAACTGAGTCAGGAAGCTTGACGTCGAAGTAATCGACAGTGGGCCGAACAGAAATTACAACGCCGCCTATATTATAGGCGACATTGGGCGAGCCATTACGGCGGCAGAAGAAAATGCGCTTCCATAGCGCCCAGTTAGGCTGGACGCCAAGGAAGGCCTCGCAAAGAGTGATGAAAATGGAGATATGGAGGATTGAATTTGGCGTGAGGTGGTGGAGTTGCAGACCGTAGATAAAAAGCAGTCCGCGGAGAAAAGGATGAATGGGGGCGGAAAGACCGCGGATGAGGTGGTCGACAAAACTTACCCGGTACCCCATTGGAGGAGTTGGGTAGCTCTCCTCACTGGGGAAGCACAGTGCCTTGGGTTTCTTGCTGATCCCCAGCTTCTTCAGCATGTTGATGTCTTGAGTGGAAATCTTCGATCTTTCCCACTCCGCCGCCCCAAGATCCACGGCGGCCATGGAGGACTCCGGCGTGCTATGCCTTGTCAATCGACGCGGTGGCATCAACAATGGCGCAGGGTTTGCAGCTTGGAGGCGAGGAGCTTAGGAGGCTGTGGGTTGCAGGAGGAAATTTGCAGATGAGAGCAGGAGGACGGCGCGAGCGGAAGTGCTCAAGGAGGAAGAAGACGATCTTATATAGGGGTGCGGTGAAACGACGAACCGTTGGATAAGGAAAATGTGTGGCAGATGATAGCCACGTGGCAACAAGGGTAAAAAAGTAATTCAACGTTGGGGAAGTTACGGTGCGTGCGCCAGAAAAAGCGGAGGACGTGTGTCCCCCACTTGCACGACGTGTCAAGATAGTGGATCAATTGGGCCCGCATGGCGGCGGGAGAAGACTTGTCGCAAATTTTTGACTAGCAATCGTGGCTATCGTCAGCAATAATGTCACCTTGGCAGAAGAAAAAATTCGACTCAACAGTTTCATAAAAGGCGACATGGAAAAATAATGCTGAGCCTTTGATCAAATACAAGTTTTTGATCAAATGCTCGGGGGCTACTTTGGAAAAAAGGAAAAGATCCAGAAGGACAAGATAGAAATGGCGTGAGCCTATGACCAAATACAAATATTTGTTCATAGCCTCGGGGGCTACTCCCATCGGGAGCGCTGTTCGCGCACCCGAGAAATTATAAAACTTCGGGAGATAAAAGAAAATATAGCGACATAAGGCGTGGAGCCTACACCCAAGTACATGTCCTTGGCTGTAGCCTCGGGGGCTACTCCCATCGGGAACGCTGCTCGCGTGCCCGATGAAATCATAAAAAAAAGAGAAGAGAGAGAGAGAGAAGAAAAAGAAAAAGAAAAAGAAAAATACCAGAGCAAAAAAGTATATTTCGAGTTATAGATAACTCTGCATATACTCCCATCGGGAGAGCAATATAAGTCATCTTTGACTCGATAAAATGTGCCATTCCAACAGCCGAAAAAGCACTCGACAATATATTCTCAGAACGCCAAAGTTGCGATCAATTTCCGAATGCCGCAAATTTGCGAAGGTAAGACCCCGGATCCGTTCTGCTGGGCGTGGCATCGCCAAAGACTGCGCTCTGCTACTTTTATCCGTATCAACGGATACGAAGAAAATCCTAACGGACGCGTTAGGTACCCGATAAATTTCTTCGGGACTCGACAGAATGGTAAGACCTTAAGCGGCACTGTCGAAGTTTACACCAGTATCCCGAGATCATGTCCAGGGACGTGATCTTGAAGTAGGTTCTTGCGGATTGCCACTAGAGCAGTTAACTAGTACCTGATCCGTCAGATGAACTAGCCCCAATTACCGTTATCCCTGTACAATATAGAAGTTTATGAGAAGAAATATAAAAAAAGTTAAAGTTGTCGAATAAAAATAAACAGTGGAGATTTTCCTTGACCCTACGATTCAAGCAAAATCTCAGGGGCTACTGACATAGGCATCCCAAATGGTCCTGCCGAAGATAGTACCCAGGGTTTACTGAAGGCCCACTACCCGAAGGATAAGAAGATTCGGAAGCCTTCGAGATCTACTTGCCCTCTACTTCCAACTAAACCCTAGTCTACAATCCGTAGGCATTGACAAGTTAATACCTTGTCAATGCTCGATAGTGGGTTCATGCCTCCATTAAATCTGGGATAGTGACAGAAAGTTCTATGGTTGTGGATGTGCTGTTGCCACTAGGGATAAAACATTGATGCTATGTCCGAGGATGTAGTTATTGATTACATTACGCACCATACTTAATGCAATTGTCTGTTGTTTGGAACTTAATACTGGAAGGGGTTCGGATGATAACTCGAAGGTGGACCTTTTAGGCATAGATGCATGTCTGGATAGCGGTCTATGTACTTTGTCGTAATGCCCAATTAAATCTCACTATACTCATCATATCATGTGTGTGCATGGTCATGCCCTCTCTATTTGTCAATTGCCCAACCGTAATTTGTTCACCCAACATGCTATTTATCTTATGGGAGAGACACCACTAGTGAACTGTGGACCCCGGTCCATTCTTTTAATCGAATACAATCTACTGCAATACTTGTTTTCTGTTTTCTGCAAACAATCATCATCCACACTATACATCTAATCCTTTGTTACAGCAAGCCGGTGAGATTGACAACCTCACTGTTACGTTGGGGCAAAGTACTTTGGTTGTGTTGTGTAGGTTCCACGTTGGCGCCGGAATCCCTGGTGTTGCGCCGCACTACATCCCGCCGCCATCAACCTTCGACGTGCTTCTTGGCTCCTACTGGTTCGATAAACCTTGGTTTCTTACTGAGGGAAACTTACTGTTGTACGCATCACACCTTCCTCTTGGGGTTCCCAACGGACGCGTGTTGAACGGAAAGACATACGTCAACTACGCGCAGCAATAACCTTCAGAGGTGAGAGAAGAAGAAGTGGAAGGAAGGAAGGCGGCTTCGGCTAGTAGATCCTGATTCGCTCGTGACCTTGAAGATTAGGTCACGCAGGAGAAGTGTACATGTTTTTCTAGGATTTTAGGCTCTAAAGATGTAAGGACAGACATATAGAGGCTCATATACTATTATTTTTTCTTATACAAACTATTTTAAGTGCTAATTTTTGTAGGTTGCACCGATTAATAGCCGACCGATTAAATCAGTTAATCGTCCGAATTTCGATTAATCGCTACTCCCAAGCCAACCGAGCAGTTAACGATTACCGATTTCCTTAACATTGGAAAATACCAGAAAAATCTTTAGCTGAATTTGCTCCCGATTATGAAACCGCTATGGCTTTCCTAGTTAAAATGCTAGAGAGTAAATTTATTAGCCTTCACCCATCCCTGCAATACATGTTTCTTAAACTGCATGAAATTGAGGATGGTGAGAAAAAAGAATTTATTTTTGAAACCTTGCTTAGAAAATTTAGGTATGAAGCTATAGAAGCAAGGAAAATATTTGATCATTATGGTATGCTAGGATCAAGCATAGATATTCTGAAATTATTTGGTAATATTAGTAAAGCTAAACCGGAGGAAATCAATATACCAATACCTCTTAAAATGTCAGCAGTGCATGAAGCTTACGATAGGAATTTTGATTGGATTGTTCCTGAGAATTTATTTGATGAAGAAAGTAACCCTAAAAGTGCTGAGAGAGGAACTTCAAAAACCACTATAGATAGCATACAATGCCTGGTTGAAACTACTTTCATTCCCGGTCTTAATGATTTCTCTCTTGACAGTACTTGATTTGCACCCTTTCTGCGCCTAGCTCAAAGGCGTTAAAAAAAAGAGCTTATGGGAGACAACCCATGTTTTATTTCTGTTATTTTTGCTTTGTTGAGTCTTGGAAGTTATTGCTACTGTAATAACCTCTCCTTATCGTTTTTATTTTGTTTTTTTTGCCAAGGGTAACCTCTAATAGAAAGAAAGCAGTGTTTGGGGTATTTGCAATTCTGAAACAGATTCTGTGTTGGTCACGAAAAACATTCTTAAAAATCGCCAGAACGTTATTTTGAGCTGCAAATTTTTGTGCTTATGCCCCAGTATGTTAGCTAACTTCCAGTTTAATATTTTTCGATTTGAGCAACATAACTATTTCTTTAATTTCAATCTCTGCCTGCTGGTATGTTTTGACAGATTTCTGTCATGTTTTGCATTTGCGTCTTATGCTTCTTCTTTTTGAGTTCTTTTGTGAAAAAGAGCATTGGGAAGAAGTAGCTACAGTAGCATATGTTAAAATGAGTGTTTGATATGTGCCATTACGGAAGCCTTGCTGGTTTGATATATTTTTATTTGCACTAATATTGCTAATCAATTGTGTTGAGTTTTGTGTGAAGGAAGTTTTTAAGTGTAGGAAGAGAAGAATGATGCAATAAGATGAAGCATGGACAAGAGCTCAATCTTGGGAATGTCCCCTGAACCCCCCAAGAAATATCCAAGAAGTACAAATGTCAAAGCTTGGGAATGTCGAAGGCATCCCCTCTTCATCAACAAAAAGCACCAGATTATTTTTCGGCACGCTATATTTTATTCCTTCATGTGATATGTGTTATCCTTGGAGCGTCTTTACTTTTTGTTGTGTGTTTACTTTAAATAAAGTTGAATCCCATCATTCATGTTTACTTTGGAGTGAGACACGCTCCACCACTTTGCATATTTACTTTGGAGTGAGACACGCTCCGCTGTTTTGCATGTTTATTTTGGAGTAAGACGCGCTCCACTGTTATGCATTTTGCGTTAGACAGAGACACACTCCACTTTTACATTTATTTGAGTTTCAATAGCTCTCTGGACATTTACTTTTTTCCATATATGATAGTTGTTTGGCTTCATTTGGTTGGCGTTGGAAGCATGAAAACAGTTTTATGTGTATGTGATACAAATGGAAGCATTTTTAGACTATGGCATAGTTATTTTTGCATATCTTGCTAGATGTTATTCTCATGATGAGATTGTTAATTATGTTTTCATTATGATTAGTCTCAAATACTGAGAGTGTTTAGTGTTCCATTGAAGGTTTCATGCATTGTTTTTAGCATATAATAGAAAAGCATAATATTGTGGTATATATTCTCTTGCGAATGTTTTTATTTGGGTCGACTTGGCACCTGTTTTGCAACATGTTATGACTACATTCCAGTCAGTTCTTGCCACTACGATCATTTAGTTTGCAACTTGTGTATCACTTTATGCTTTGATTAATATATTTTGTCGATGTGCATGATTATGGCCATTATGCTCTCTTAGTTGGTCGCATCCGCTCTTTTTCTAGCGTCCATTTGTGTGAGTATTTTATTCATGCATCCAACCACCAAAAACCAAATATGCCAAAGTGTCCACCATATCTACCTATATGTGGTATTTCATAGTAGTTTGCTCGTGTGCTACCTTTAAAACATTCAAATAGTTTCTCGTTTTGTGACATTGTTTTTAGCTCATGAGGAAGTAAATTAAAATTGTGGTTGTCATCTTCCATACCAGTTAAGTAACTCAAAGACTCGCGAGCTTCATCTTGCTTGTCATATAAAAAAGTATATATAAAAAAGGGCTAGTTTGACAACAACTTCCAATAGGGGAAGAAAATAGGAAAATTATAAGAAAAATGCACTTCTCCATGGTTTGTGATTGCTTGGTCGACATCCGAGGATTCGGTTAGCCATGGTATGTGTAAGCAAAGGCTGGGAGGAGTGTCACAATTTTATAAGTAGTATAAATGAAAAGAGGCTTCGCCCAAATATTTCGGAACCGCTCTCAAACTTGCTTAGTATGAAAGATGACAATAGTTTCTTTTACTACTCGTTGACATGAACAACCACCTCTCAAAAGTGCATTTTATACTCTTCTTGATTCAATAAAAAGCTCTAGCACATGAGTGATCTTACTTGCCTCTCAAAGAGAGACCTTCTTTTTCTTTTATGTTGAGTCTCCACCTTCTAGTTTATGCACCACTTATGAGAGCATAGTTGTCATTCTTAGTTTTATGTGCATGGTCCCAAGATTTTATTAATTGATTCATAATTATGGTATTGCTTGTTCAAACTTTTTGTTTTTAGTCATCCTTATAATATTTTATAGGGGTCCAAGCATTTATATTTTGCTTCCACTTATGGGACAAGCTGAGTACCACTTTATTATGTATCTATGCTATGCTCTTGACAATCACTTTGTTTTCCATGCACGTTATACATTTTCTTTTGTGTGACTACTATTCATGTTTTAGCATGGTTATTAAGTTTCATTGTTTGATTATATCTATCATGCTTATGTTAGGATTATATGATTCCAGCTATGTTTGCTTTTACACTTAGATTGATCAAAGTAGTGTGACAACATATCACCTCAAAAATTATTTGTTTGTTATCACTTACCTACTCGAGGACGAGCAGGAGTTAAGCTTGGGGATGTTGATACGTCCCAAACGTATGTATAATTTTTGATGCTACATGCTTGTTTTGTTATAATTCTTATATGGTTTATGTGCACTTTTCCACACTTTTTAGCATTTTCTGGGACTAACCTATTAACGCAGTGCCAGTTCCTGTTTTCTGCTGTTTTGTGTTTCAGAAAAGTTGTACATGAAAGTTTCTTGGAATTGGACGAAACAAAAGCACAGAGTCTTATTTTTCCGTGACGAAAACGGAGCCAGAAGAACACGCGCAGGAGAGCGGCCACGTGGCAGTACATAGGGAAGGCGCGACCCCACCCTTGGCCGCGCCTGGCCCATATACTGGCGCCTCGTCGCCACGTTTGCTCCGCCCTTCCGCCTATTGATTCCTCGTATCGGAAAAACCCCAGAGACGAGAGCCTCCATCCACGAAAAGTTCTGACGCCGCCGTCAACCAAAACCCTAGTTCGAGAGGGTTCTGCAGTCCATCTTGGCACCCTGCCGGAGAGGGAAATCACCGCTGGAGGCCTCTACATTGCCATGTCTTCATCCAAGGTGATGTGTGAGTAGTTCTCCACGGGACCATGGGTCCATAGCAGTAGCTAGATTGCTGTCCTCTCCTTGTTGTGCTTCATGTATAGAGATTATGAGCTGCCTAACATGATCAAAATAATCTATTTGTAATTTCTACATGTTGGTTTCATGTGGATCCGATTTATAGAGAGATTGCTTTGGTTGAGATTATGTATTATGTTATTATGATCTTGCATGCTCTCCGTTTCTAGTAGATGCTCTGGCCAAGTAGATGCTAGCGACTCCAATAGGGAGTATTTATGCTCGATAGTGGGTTCATGCCTCTATTTAACCATGTGAAGTGACCTTGTTCTCTACGGTTGTAGATGTGTTGTTGCTACTAGGGAGAAAATAGCGGTGTTCTATTCAAGGGTAGTCCTGCACGTAGTTGACGTATGTCTTTCCGTTCAACACGCGTCCGTTGGGAACCCCAAGAGGAAGGTGTGATGCATACAGCAGTAAGTTTCCCTCAGTAAGAAACCAAGGTTTATCGAACCAGTAGGAGCCAAGAAGCACGTCGAAGGTTGATGGTAGCGGGATGTAGTGCGGCGCAACACCAGGGATTCCGACGCCAACGTGGAACCTGCACAACACAACCAAAGTACTTTGCCCCAACGTAACAGTGAGGTTGTCAATCTCACCGGCTTGATGTAACAAAGGATTAGATGTATAGTGTGGATGATGATTGTTTGCAGAAAACAGTAAAACAAGTATTGCAGTAGTTTGTATTCGATTAAAAGAATGGACCGGGGTCCACAGTTCACTAGTGGTGTCTCTCCCATAAGATAAATAGCATGTTGGATGAACAAATTACAGTTGGGCAATTGACAAATAGAGAGGGCATGACCATGCACATACATGCTATGATGAGTATAGTGAGATTTAATTGGGCATTACGACAAAGTACATAGACCGCTATCCAGCATGCATCTATGCCTAAAAAGTCCACCTTCAGGTTATCATCCGAACCCCTTCCAGTATTAAGTTGCAAACAACAGACAATTGCATTAAGTATGGTGCGTAATGTAATCAATAACTACATCCTCGGACATAGCATCAATGTTTTATCCCTAGTGGCAACAGCACATCCACAACCTTAGAACTTTCGTCCATCGTCCCGGATTTAATGGAGGCATGAACCCACTATCGAGCATAAATACTCCCTCTTGGAGTTAAGAGTAAAAACTTGGCCGAGCCTCTACTAATAACGGAGAGCATGCAAGATCATAAACAACACATAGATATAAATTGATAATCAACATAACATAGTATTCTCTATCCATCGGATCCCAACAAACACAACATATAGCATTACAGATAGATGATCTTGATTATGTTAGGCAGCTCACAAGATCCGATAATGAAGCACATAAGGGGAAGATGACCATCTAGCTACTGCTATGGACCCATAGTCCAGGGGTGAACTACTCACTCATCACTCCGGAGGCGACCATGGCCGTGAAGAGTCCTCCGGGAGATGATTCCCCTCTCCGGCAGGGTGCCGGAGGCGATCTCCTGAATCCCCCGAGATGGGATTGGCGGCGGCGGCGTCTCTAGAAGGTTTTCCATATCGTGGCTCTCGGTACTGGGGGTTTCGCGACGAAGACTATATGTAGGCGGAAGGGCAGGTCAGGGGGCGTCACGGGGGCCCCACACGCTAGGGCCGCGCGGCCCCCACGGGCCGCGCCGCCCTAGTGTGGCGGCGCCCCGTGGCCCCACTTCGTCTCCTCTTCGGTCTTCTGGAAGCTTCGTGGCAAAATAGGCCCCTGGGCGTTGATTTCGTCCAATTCCGAGTATATTTCCTTACTAGGATTTCTGAAACCAAAAACAGCAGAAAACGACAAGCGGCTCTTCGGCATCTCGTTAATAGGTTAGTGCCGAAAAATGCATAAATATGACATAAAGTATGCATAAAACATGTAGATATCATCAATAATGTGGCATGGAATATAAGAAATTATCGATACGTCGGAGACGTATCAGCATCCCCAAGCTTAGTTTCTGCTCGTCCCGAGCAGGTAAACGATAACAAAGATAATTTCTGGAGTGACATGCCATCATAACCTTGATCATACTATTGTACGCATATGTAATGAATGCAGCGATCAAAACAATGGTAATGACATGAGTAAACAAATGAATCATAAAGCAAAGACTTTTCATGAATAGTACTTTCAAGACAAGCATCAATAAGTTTTGCATAAGAGTTAACTCATAAAGCAATAAATCAAAGTAAACGTATTGAAGCAACACAAAGGAAGATGAAGTTTCAGCGGTTGCTTTCAACTTATAACATGTATATCTCATGGATAGTTGTCAATGTAAAGTAATATAACAAGTGCAATATGCAAGTATGTAGGAATCAATGCACAGTTCACACAAGTGTTTGCTTCTTGAGATGGAGAGAAATAGGTGAACTGACTCAACATAAAAGTAAAAGAAAGGCCCTTCGCGAGAGGAAGCATTGATTGCTATATTTGTGCTAGAGCTTTGGTTTTGAAAACAAGAAACAATTTTGTCAACGGTAGTAATAAAGCATATGTATCATGTAAATTATATCTTACAAGTTGCAAGCCTCATGCATAGTATACTAATAGTGCCCGCACCTTGTCCTAATTAGCTCGGATTACCGGGATTATCATCGCAATACACATGTTTTAACCAAGTGTCACAAAGGGGTACCTCTATGCCGCTCTGTACAAAGGTCTAAGGAGAAAGCTCACATTGGATTTCTCGCTTTTGATTATTCTCAACTTAGACATCCATACCGGGACAACATAGACAACGAGATAATGGACTCCTCTTTAATGCATAAGCATTTAGCAACAATTAATTTTCTCATATGAGATTGAGGATATTTGTCCAAAACTGCAACTTCCACCATGGATCATGGCTTTAGTTAGCGGCCCAATGTTCTTCTCTAACATTATGCATGCTCTAACTATTAAATAAGTGGTAAATCTCCCTTACTTCAGACAAGACGGACATGCATAGCAACTCACATGATATTCAACAAAGAGTAGTTGATGGCGTCCCCAGGAACATGGTTATCGCACAACAAGCAACTTAATAAGAGATAAAGTGCATAAGTACATATTCAATACCACAATAGTTTTTAGGCTATTTGTCCCATGAGCTATATATTGTAAAGATGAAGAATAGAAATTTTAAAGGTAGCAGTCAAACAATTTACTTTGGAATGGCGGAGAAATACCATGTAGTAGGTAGGTATGGTGGACACAAATGGCATAGTGGTTGGCTCAAGGATTTTGGATGCATGAGAAGTATTCCCTCTCGATACAAGGTTTAGGCTAGCAAGGTTATTTGAAACAAACACAAGGATGAACCGGTGCAGCAAAACTCACATAAAAGACATATTGTAAACATTATAAGACTCTACACCGTCTTCCTTGTTGTTCAAACTCAATACTAGAAATTATCTAGACTTTAGAGAGACCAATTATGCAAACCAAATTTTAGCAAGCTCTATGTATTTCTTCATTAATGGGTGCAAAGTATATGATGCAAGAGCTTAAACATGAGCACAACAATTGCCAAGAATCAGATTATCCAAGACATTTTAGAATTACTACATGTAGCATTTCCCGATTCCAACCATATAACAATTTAACGAAGAAGATTCAACCTTCGCCATGAATACTATGAGTAAAGCCTAAGGACATATTTGTCCATATGCAACAGCGGAGCGTGTCTCTCTCCCACACAAAGAATGCTAGGATCCATTTTATTCAAACAAAAACAAAAAACAAAAACAAACCGACGCTCCAAGCAAAGTATATAAGATGTGATGGAATAAAAATATAGTTTCACTAGAGGAACCTGATAATGTTGTCGATGAAGAAGGGGATGCCTTGGGCATCCCCAAGCTTAGACGCTTGAGTCTTCTTGAAATATGCAGGGGTGAACCACCGGGCATCCCCAAGCTTAGAGCTTTCACTCTCCTTGATCATATTGTATCATCTCCCTCTCTTGATCCTTGAAAACTTCCTCCACACCAAACTCAAAACAACTCATTAGAGGGTTAGTGCACAATTAAAATTTACATGTTCAGAGGTGACATAATCATTCTTAACACTTCTGGACATTGCACAAAGCTACTGAAAGTTAATGGAATCGAAAAATCCATCAAGCATATCAAAACAGGCAATTCGAAATAAAAGGCAGAATCTGTCAAAACAGAATAGTTCGTAAAGATGAATTTCTAAGAGGCACCAGACTTGCTCAAATGAAAATGCTCAAATTGAATGAAAGTTGCATACATATCTGAGGATCACTCACATAAATTGGCATAATTTTCTGAGTTACCTACAGAGAATTAGGCCCAAATTCGTGACAGCAAAGAAATCTGTTTCTGCGCAGTAATCCAAATCTAGTATGAACCTTACTATCAACGACTTTACTTGGCACAACAATGCACAAAACTAAGATAAGGAGAGTTTGCTACAGTAGTAACAACTTCCAAGACTCAAATATAAAATAAAAGTACTGTAGTAAAAACATGGGTTGTCTCCCATAAGCGCTTTTCTTTAACGCCTTTCAGCTAGGCGCAGAAAGTGTATATCAAGTATTATCAATTTTCTCAAGCTTTTTTTCAACAGATTTGTTAAAAGCAGTTTGTATACTAATAAATTCTTTATGCATGGCTTAAAATCCAGGGGGTGTGTTCCTATTATTGTTGTAAGAATTCCCATAAGAATTACCATAACCGTTACCATTATTATAAGGATATGGCCTATAGTTGTTACTAGAATTGTTCCGATAAGCATTGTTGTTGAAATTATTATTTTTAATGTAGTTTACATCAACATGTTCTTCTTGAGCAACCAATGAAGCTAACGGAACATTATTAGGATCAACATTAGTCCTACCATTCACAAGCATAGACATAATAGCATCAATCTTATCACTCAAGGAAGAGGTTTCTTCGACAGAATTTACCTTCTTACCTTGTGGAGCTCTTTTCGTGTGCCATTCAGAGTAATTAATCATCATATTATCAAGAAGCTTTGTTGCCTCGCCAAGAGTGATGGACATAAAGGTACCTCCAGCAGCTGAATCCAATAGGTTCCGTGAAGAAAAATTCAGTCCTGCATAAAAGGTTTGGATGATCATCCAAGTAGTCAGTCCATGGGTTGGGCAATTTTTAACCAAAGATTTCATTCTTTCCCAAGCTTGTGCAACATGCTCATTATCCGATTGTTTAAAATTCATTATGCTACTCCTCAAAGATATAATTTTAGCAGGGGGATAATATCTACCAATAAAAGCATCCTTGCATTTAGTCCATGAATCAATACTATTCTTAGGCAGAGATAGCAACCAATCTTTAGCTCTTCCTCTTAACGAGAAAGGAAACAATTTTAATTTTATAATATCACCATCTACATCTTTATACTTTTGCATTTCACACAATTCAACAAAATTATTGAGATGGGCAGCAACATCATCAGAACTAACACCAGAAAATTGCTCCCGCATAACAAGATTCAGGAAAGCAGGTTTAATTTCAAAGAATTCTGCTGTAGTAGCAGGTGGAGCAATAGGTGTGCATAAGAAATCATTATTATTTGTGGTTGTGAAGTCACACAACTTAGTATTTTTAGGAGTACCCATTTTAGCAATAGTAAATAAAGCAAACTAGATAAAGTAAATGCAAATAACTAATTTTTTTGTGTTTTTGATATAGAGTGCAAAACAGTAAATAAAGTAAAGCTAGCAACTATTTTTTTTTGTATTTTGATATAATGCAGCAAACAAGAAAGTAAATAAAATAAAGCAAGACAAAAACAAAGTAAAGAGATTGGATTGTGGAGACTCCCCTTGCAGCGTGTCTTGATCTCCCCGGTAACGGCGCCAGAAAATCTACTTGCTGCGCGTAGTTGACGTATGTCTTTCCGTTCAACACGCGTCCGTTGGGAACCCCAAGAGGAAGGTGTGATGCATACAGCAGTAAGTTTCCCTCAGTAAAAAACCAAGGTTTATCGAACCAGTAGGAGCCAAGAAGCACGTCGAAGGTTGATGGCGGCGGGATGTAGTGCGGCGCAACACCAGGGATTCCGGCGCCAACGTGGAACCTGCACAACACAACCAAAGTACTTTGCCCCAACGTAACAGTGAGGTTGTCAATCTCACCGGCTTGCTGTAACAAAGGATTAGATGTATAGTGTGGATGATGATTGTTTGCAGAAAACAGTAAAAATAGTATTGCAGTAGATTGTATTTGATTAAAAGAATGGACCGGGGTCCACAATTCACTAGTGGTGTCTCTCCCATAAGATAAATAGCATGTTGGGTGAACAAATTATAGTTGGGCAATTGACAAATAGAGAGGGCATGACCATGCACATACATGATATGATGAGTATAGTGAGATTTAATTAGGCATGACGACAAAATACATAGACCGCTATCCAGCATGCATCTATGCCTAAAAAGTCCACCTTCAGGTTATCATCCGAACCCCTTCCAGTATTAAGTTGCAAACAACAGAAAATTGCATTCAGTATGGTGCGTAATGTTATCAATAAATACATCATCGGACATAGCATCAATGTTTTATCCCTAGTGGCAACAGCACATCCACAACCTTAGAACTTTCTGTCACTGTCCCGGATTTAATGGAGGCATGAACCCACTATCGAGCATAAATACTCCCTCTTGGAGTTAAGAGTAAAAACTTGGCCAGAGCCTCTACTAATAACGGAGAGCATGCAAGATCATAAACAACACATAGATATAAATTGATAATCAACATAATATAGTATTCTCTATCCATCGGATCCCAACAAACACAACATATAGCATTATAGATAGATGATCTTGATCATGTTAGGCAGCTCACAAGATCCGACAATGAAGCACATAAGGAGAAGACGACCATCTAGCTACTGCTATGGACTCATAGTCCAGGGGTGAACTACTCACTCATCACTCCGGAGGCGACCATGGCGGTGAAGAGTCCTCCGGGAGATGATTCCCCTCTCCGGCAGGGTGCCGGAGGCGATCTCCTGAATCCCCCGAGATGGGATTGGCGGCGGCGGCGTCTCTGGAAGGTTTTCCGTATCGTCGCTCTCGGTACTGGGGGTTTCGCGACGAAGACTATATGTAGGCGGAAGGGCAGGTCAGGGGGCGTCACGGGGGCCCCACACGCTAGGGCCGCGCGGCCCCCCCTGGGCCGCGCCGCCCTAGTGTGGCGGCGCCCCGTGGCCCCACTTCGTCTCCTCTTCGGTCTTCTGGAAGCTTCGTGGCAAAATAGGCCCCTGGGCGCTGATTTCGTCCAATTCCGAGAATATTTCCTTACTAGGATTTCTGAAATCAAAAACAGCAGAAAACAGCAACTGGCTCTTCGGCATCTCGTTAATAGGTTAGTGCCGGAAAATGCATAAATATGACATAAAGTATGCATAAAACATGTAGATATCATCAATAATGTGGCATGGAACATAAGAAATTATCGATACGTCGGAGACGTATCAGGTAGTTTCATCGTTTACTTTACGCACATTGCTTAAAGTGATAGTCTGTTGCTTGCAACTTAATACTGGAGGGTGTCGCGGATGCAATCCTGAAGGTGGATTATTAGTCATAGATGCAGTTGGATTACGGTCTATGTATATTGTTGTAATGCCCGCATACTTTCATAGCATGTATTTGGCAACAACCACTAGCGTAGAATCTCTGTTTGTCAATTGTCCATCTGTAATTTGTTTACCCAGCATATTTATTTTATTGGGGAGGCGCTTCTAGTGAACTGTGGACCCCGATCCTTCTTCTTTTAATTGCAATCTTCTATAGCATTTTTCTGTTATGTTCTCTGCAAACAATTCTTTTTCCACACGGTTCGTTTAATCATTTGTTTTCAGCAAAACCAGTGAGCTTGACAACCTCGCTGAAAGTTGGGGACAAAGTACTTGGTTGTTTGTGTGCAGGTCTCCATGTTGCTGCTGACGCCGGCAGTGCGCCCTGCCACGAGTTGGTTCGCAACACCTCGGGAGAGAACGTTTTTCTCCTACTGGTCGATAAACCTTGGTTTCTTACTGAGGGAAAACTTCCTGTTGTGCTCATCATACCTTCCTGTTGGGGTTCCACTCAACGTTGCGCCTAAATTCTCCTTAATCAACTCCGCGCCCATCAAAGGCTCATAAATATCTTTAGGCATAAGATAGAACTCAGACACAATATCGCAACGAGCATAAAAAATTCATCATTTATATCAACTTTCACTATAGGGAGCCAACTTGAGTGTTCAGAATTTATTGAAACATGATCATAATTTTCGCAAATTAGATTATAACATTCTTTTAAGCAAGTTGTACTTATCTCAAGAGTATTTAATATAGCATAAATGCTCACAAGGGATGAATTAAAATTACTATGTGAGCTATATGTTGTAATCAACTTTTTTATGGCATTAAAGGCTTGATCTCAATCACAATGAAGGAAATATCCTCCTAATATAGTGTCAAAACCATATCTATAGCAAAGAATAAGACCAAAGTAAAACCTACTAAGAAGCAGGCCTAGAGTCATTTTAGGTTCATTTTTATCATAAAAATTATTAATTCTACACCAAGCTTCTTTAAAACTCTCCTCACTCCCTTGTTTGAAAGTGAAGATCATTTCCTCAAGTGAGATAGGACTAGACATAGAAGCAACTTAAAATAGGACCTGATTTTGTGTGTGTTTTTATATAAAGAAGCAATCAAGACAAAGTAAAATAAACTAATAAAAAAATAAAAAAGTAAAGATATTGGGGATGAGAGACTCCCCTTGCAGAAATCCTCTTTCTCCCCGGCAACGACGCTAGAAAAAGCCTTGATGATGCTTCATACGTCGCAAACGTATCTATAATTTTTGATGCCCCATGCTTGTTTTGGACCAACTTATATATGCTTTGTTTACACTTCGTTGCAATTTTATACATTTTCCGGCACTAACCTATTGACAAGATGCCACAGTGCCAGTTTCATGTTTTCGGCTGTTTTGTATTTCATAAAAGTTTTACAGGAAATATTCCCAGAATTAGACGAAACAAAAGCCGAAGGTCTTATTTTTCCGTAACGAATACGAAGTCCAGAGGAGAGACAAGGAAGCTCCACAGGGCAGCCAGACCAGGCCTAGGTGCGGCCCAGGCCCTGGCCGCGCCTAGGGGTGGTCTGGGGCCCCCTGGCCTCCACCGACATCGCCCTTTCGCCTATAAATGCTTCCTGACGCGAAAACCCTGTCCCAGAAAAGTTCTGTAGCTCTGCCGCCGCCGAAGACAAGTTTTGGGGATAGAAGTCTCTTTTCCGGTATCCTGCCGAGATGGGGAATTGCCCCTGGAGCCATCTCCATCGACTCCGTCGCCATCTCCATCGCCATTGCTAACTCCCATGATGAGGAGGGAGTAGTTCTCCCTCAGGGTTGCGGGCTTTACCGGTAGCTATGTGGTCTGTCTCTCTCTCCCATGATATGATCTTTATGTGATCGTGAGCTTTGTAATCAATTTGAATATGTATTTGTTATTCTTCAACTATTATGCTACTCAAGTGGTTTTATTGTGTGATCTCCGGGGACATCTTGTCCAACGGTGTGAAGGTAACAGTGTGCACACCGTGTTTGTTTCTTAAGCTTAATTTACATAAATACATATGAAATGTGGTGTCTAGTTAGTACCATCTTTGTATGCTCAAGGTGACAGTGTGTTGCGTCTATAGATTGGGAATGCGAACTTTAAGGAATGCTTATGCAGCCCTACGCAGTGAATTTGTGTTTGTTATTAAATCGGAGAGTGGTTCAGAGAAGCATAGTGAAGTGATAATATCTATGTATTCAATTATGGCACCATTGTTGAGAGTGTCCACTGGTGAATGTATGATCCCTAGGACTTGTTTCTAAGCATTGAAACACTATTTACAATCAAGTTCTGCTACATGTTTGCTTGCTGCCCTTTTTATTTCAGACTGCAATTACCACTCATAATCATTCATATTACTTGTATTTCACTATCTCTTCGCCAAACTAGTGCACCTATACACCTGACAAGTCTATTGGGTGTGTTGGGGTGATGACGCGTAAAGCACACGCCCGTTGGGAACCCCAAGTGGAAGGTGTGATGCATACAGCAGCAAGTTTCCCTCAGTAAGAAACCAAGGTTTATCAAACCAGTAGGAGTCAAGGAACACGTGAAGGTCGTTGGTGACGGAGTGTAGTGCGGCGCAACACCATGAATTCCGGCGCCAACGTGGAATCTGCACAACACAATCAAAATACTTTGCCCCAACGTAACAGTGAGGTAATCTCACCGGCTTGCTGTAAACAAAGGATTAAATGTATAGTGTGGAAGATGATGTTTGTTTGCGAAGAACAGTAAAGAACAATGTTTGCACTAGATTATATTCAGATGTAAACAATGGACCGGGGTCCACAGTTCACTAGTGGTGTCTCTCCAATAATAAATAGCATGTTGGGTGAACAAATTACAGTTGGGCAATTGACAAATAGAGAGGGCATAACAATGCAATACATATCATGATGACTACTATGAGATTTAATCAGGGCATTACGACAAAGTACATAGACCGCTATCTAGCATGCATCTATGCCTAAAAAGTCCACCTTCGGGTTAGCATCCGCACCCCTTCCAGTATTAAGTTGCAAACAACAAACAATTGCATTAAGTATGGTGCGTAATGTAATCAACACAAATATCCTTAGACAAAGCATCGATGTTTTATCCCTAGTGGCAACGAGCACATCCACAACCTTAGAACTTTCTCGTCATCGTCCCGCATTCAATGGAGGCATGAACCCACTATCGAGCATAAATACTCCCTCTTGGAGTTACAAGTATCAACTTGGCCAGAGTCTCTACTAGCAACGGAGAGCATGCAAGAACATAAACAACACATATATGATAGATTGATAATCAACTTGACATAGTATTCCATATTCATCGGATCCCAACAAACACAACATGTAGCATTACAAATAGATGATCTTGATCATGATAGGCAGCTCACAAGATCTAACATGATAGCACAATGAGGAGAAGACAACCATCTAGCTACTGCTATGGACCCATAGTCCAAGGATGAACTACTCACACATCAATCCGGAGGCAATCATGGTGATGAAGAGTCCTCCGGGAGATGATTCCCCTCTCCGGCAGGGTGCCGGAGGCGATCTCCTGAATACCCCGAGATGGGATTGGCGGCGGCTGCGTCTCTGGAAGTATTTCCGTATCGTGGCTCTCGGTAATAGGGTTTTCGCGACGGAGAGTATATGTAGGCGGAAGGGCAAAGTCGGAGGGCTGACGAGGGGCCCACACCATAGGGCGGTGCGGGCCCCTCCCTGGCTGTGCGGCCCTATGGTGACGGCGCCTCGTCACCCCACTTCGTAACCCCTTTGGTCTTCTGGAAGCTCCGTGGAAAAATAAGACCCTGGGCGTTGATTTCATCCAATTCCGAGAATATTTCCTTTGTAGGATTTCGGAAACCAAAAACAGCAGAAAACAGCAACTGGCTCTTCGGCATCTCGTCAATAGGTTAGTGCCGGAAAATGCATATAAATGATGTAAAGTGTGTATAAAACATGTGAGTATCATCATAAAAGTAGCATGGAACATAAGAAAGAACATAAGAAATTATAGATACGTTTGAGACGTATCAAGCATCCCCAAGCTTAGTTCCTACTCGCCCTCGAGTAGGTAAACGATAACAAAGATAATTTCTGAAGTGACATGCTATCATAATCTTGATCAATACTATTGTAAAGCATATGAGATGAATGCAGTGATTCGAAGCAATGGTAAAGACAATGATTTAAACAACTGAATCATATAACAAAGACTTTTCATGAATAGTAATTTCAATACAAGTATCAATAAGACTTGCATAGGAGTTAACTCATAAAGCAATAAATTCTTAGTAGAAAGCTTTGAAGCAACACAAAGGAAGATATAAGTTTCAGCGGTTGCTTTCAACTTCAACATGTATATCTCATGGATAATTGTCAACACAAAGTAATATGATGAATGCAAATAAGCAAGTATGTAGGAATGAATGCACACAGTTGACACAAGTGTTTGCTTCTAAGATAGAAAGAAGTAGGTAAACTGACTCAACATAAAGTAAAAGAATGGCCCTTCGCAGAGGGAAGCATGGATTACTATTTTTGTGCTAGAGCTTTTATTTTGAAAACATAGAAACAATTTTGTCAACGGTAGTAATAATTCATATGTGTTATGCATAAGACATCTTATAAGTTGCAAGCCTCATGCATAGAATACCAATAGTGCTCGCACCTTGTCCTAATTAGCTTGGATTTACATGGATTATCATTGCATAACATATGTTTCAACCAAGTGTCACAAAGGGGTACCTCTATGCCGCATGTACAAAGGTCTAAGGAGAAGGTTCGCATTGGATTTCTCGCTTTTGATTATTCTCAACTTAGACATCCATACCGGGACAACATAGAAAACAGATAATGGACTCCTCTTTAATGCATAAGCATTCAACAACAGATAATATTCTCATTAAAGATTGAGGATTAATGTCCAAACTGAAACTTCCACCATGATTCATGGCTTTAGTTAGCGGCCCAATGTTCTTCTCTAACAATATGCATACTCAAACCATTTGATCATGATAAATCACCCTTACTTCAGACAAGACGAATATGCATAGTAACTCACATGATATTCAACAAAGGTGTAATAGTTGATGGCGTCCCCAGAAACATGGTTACCGCTCAACAAGCAACTTATAAGAAATAAGATACATAAGCTACATATTCAATACCACAATAGTTTTTAAGGCTATTTTCCCATGAGTTATATATTGTAAAGACAAAGAATGGAATTTTAAAGGTAGCACTCAAGTAATTTACTTTGGAATGGCAGAGAAATACCATGTAGTAGGTAGGTATGGTGGACACAAATGGCATAGTTTTTGGCTCAAGGATTTGGATGCACGAGAAGTATTCCCTCTCAATACAAGGCTTAGGCTAGCAAGGTTGTTTGAAGCAAACACAAGTATGAACCGGTACAGCAAAACTTACATAATGACATATTGCAAGCATTATAAGACTCTACATTGTCTTCCTTGTTGTTCAAACACCTCACCAGAAAATATCTAGACTCTAGAGAGACCAATCATGCAAACCAAATTTTAAAAAGCTCTATGTAGTTCTTCATTAATAGGTGCAAAGTACATGATGCAAGAGCTTAAACATGATCTATATGAGCACAACAATTGCCAAGTATCAAATTATTCAAGACATTATACAAATTACCACATGAAGCATTTTCCGTTTCCAACCATAATAATGATGAACGAAGCAGTTTCATCCTTCGCCATGAACACTAAAAGTAAAGCTAAGAACACATGTATTCATATGCAACAGCGGAGCATGTCTCTCTCCCAAACAAAGAATGCTAGGATCCGATTTTATTCAAACAAAAAACAAAAATAAAAACATACAGACGCTCCAAGTAAAGCACATAAGATGTGACGGAATAAAAATATAGTTTCACTAGAGGTGACCTGATAAGTTGTCGATGAAGAAGGGATGCCTTGGGCATCCCCAAGCTTAGATGCTTGAGTCTTCTTGAAATATGCAGGGATGAACCACGGGGACATCCTCAAGCTTAGACTTTTCGCTCTTCTTGATCATATTGTATCATCCTCCTCTCTTGACCCTTGAAAACTTCCTCCACACCAAACTCAAAACAAACTCATTAGAGGTTTAGTGCATAATGAAAAATTCACATATTCAGAGGTGACATAATCATTCTTAACACTTCTGGACATTGCACAAAGCTACTGAAAGTTAATGGAATAAAGAAATCCATCAAACATAGCAAAATAGGCAATGCGAAATAAAAGGCAGAATCTGTCAAAACGAACGAGTCCGTAAAGACAAATTTTTCTGGGGCACTTAACTTGCTCAGATGAAAAAGCTCAAATTGAATGAAAGTTGCGTACATATCTGAGGATCACGCACGTAAATTGGCAGATTTTTCTAAATTACCTACAGACAGGGCTGCTCAATTTCGTGACAGTAAGAAATATGTTTCTGCGCAGTAATCCAAATCTAGTATCACCCTACTATCAAAGACTTTACTTGGCACAACAATGCAATAAAATAAAGATAAGGAGAGGTTGCTACAGTAGTAACAACTTCCAAGACTCAAATATAAAATAAAAGTGCAGAAGTAAAATAATGGGTTGTCTCCCATAAGCGCTTTTCTTTAACGCCTTTCAAATAGGCGAAGAAAGTGTGAATCAAGTAACATCAAGAGATGATGCATCAACATCATAATTTGTTCTAATAATAGAATCATAAGGTAACTTCATTCTCTTTCTAGGGAAGTGTTCCATACCTTTCTTGATAGGAAATTGATATTTAATATTACCTTCCTTCATATCAATAATAGCACCAACAGTTCGAAGAAAAGGCCTTCCCAATATAATGGGACAAGATGCATTTCATTCAATATCCAAGACAAAAAAATCAACGGGGACAAGGTTATTGTTAACCATAATGCGAACATTATCAATCCTCCCCAAAGGTTTCTTCACAGCATTATCAGCAAGATTAACATCCAAATAACAGGTTTTCAATGGTGGCAAGTCAAGCATATCATAGATTTTCTTAGGCATAACAGAAATACTTGCACCAAGATCACATAAAGCATTACAATTAAATCATTGATCTTCATCTTAATGATGGGCTCCCAACCATCTTCTAACTTCCTAGAAATAGAAGTTTCAAGTTTTAGTTTATCTTCTCTAGCTTTTATGAGAGCATTTGTAATATGTTTTGTAAAGGCCAAATTTATAGCACTAGCATTGGGACTTCTAGCAAGTTTTTGTAAGAACTTTATAACTTCAGAGATGTGACAATCATAAAAATTTAAACCATTATGATCTAAAGCAATGGGATCATTTTCCACAATATTTTGAAAAATTTCAGCAATTTTATCACAAGCAGTTTCAACAGTTTTAGCAGTTTCAGGCAGTTTTGCACGCTTTGCATTAGGAGTAGAAACATTGCTAACACCAATTATTTTAACATTGATAGTAGGAGGTTTAGCAACATGTGAAGCATCAACATTACTAGTGGTGGTAATAGTCCAAACTTTAGCTACATTATTCTCTTTAGCAAAATTTTCTTCCTTTTCCCACCTAGCATGCAGTTCAGCCATCAATCTAATATTCTCATTAATTCGAACTTGGATAGCGTTTGCTTTAGCAAATGACTTAATATCTTTATTTTCATTAGGCATAACTTTCAATTTTAAAAGATCAACATCAGCAGCAAGACTATCAACTTTAGAAGCAAAATATCAATTTTACCAAGCTTTTCTTCAACAGATTTATTAAAAGCAGTTTGTGTACTAATAAATTCTTTAAGCATTGCTTCAAGACCAGGGGGTACATTCCTATTATTGTTGTAAGAATTCCCATAAGAATTACCATAACCGTTACCATTATTAGAAGGATATGGCCTATAGTTGTTACCAAAATTATTCCGATAAGCATTGTTGTTGAAATTATTATTTTTAATGAAGTTCACATCAACATGCTCTTATTGAGCACCCAATGAAGCTAAAGGAACATTATTAGGATCAACATTAGATCTACCATTCACAAGCATTGACATAATAGCATCAATCTTATCACTCAAGGAGGAGGTTTCTTCAACAGAATTTACCTTCTTACCTTGTGGAACCCTTTCCGTGTGCCATTCAGAGTAGTTGGTCATCATATCATCAAGAAGCTTTGTTGCGGCGCCTAAGGTGATGGACATAAAAGTACCTCCAGCAGCTGAATCCAATAGGTTCCGCGAAGAAAAATTCAATCCTGCATAAAAGGTTTGGATGATCATCCAAGTAGTCAGTCCATGGGTAGGGAAATTCTTTACCAAAGATTTCATTCTTTCCCATGCTTGGGAAACATGCTCATTATCCATTTGCTTAAAATTCATTATGCTACTTCTCAAAGATATAATTTTAGCAGGAGGATAATATCTACCAATGAAAGCATCCTTACATTTAGTCCATGAATCAATACTATTCTTAGGCAAAGATAGCAACCAATCTTTAGCTCTTCCTCTTAAGGAGAAAGGAAACAATTTCAATTTTATAATGTCACCATCTACATCCTTATACTTTTGCATTTCACAAAGTTCAACAAAATTATTAAGATGGGCAGCAGCAGCATCATCAGAACTAACACCAGAAAATTGCTCTCTCATAACAAGATTTAATAAAGCAGGTTTAATTTCAAAAAATTATACTGTAGTAGCAGGTGGAGCAATAGGTGTGCATAGGAAATCATTATTATTTGTGCTTGTGAAGTCACACAACTTAGTATTCTCAGGAGTACCCATTTTAGCAGTAGTAAATAAAGCAAACTAAATAAAATAAATGCAAGTAACTATTTTTTTGTGTTTTTAATATGGAGAACGCAAACAAGATAGTAAATAAAGTAATGCAAGTAACTAATTTTTTTTGTATTTTTGATATAGAGAACAAACAAAGCAGTAAATAAAATAAAGTAAAGCAAGACAAAAACAAAGTAAAGAGATTGGATGTGGAAGACTCCCCGTGCAGCGTGTCTTGATCTCCCCGGCAACGATGCCTGAAATTTAGCTTGATGACGCGTAAAGCACACGCCCGTTGGGAACCCCAAGTGGAAGGTGTGATGCGTACAGCAGCAAGTTTCCCTCAGTAAGAAACCAAGGTTTATCGAACCAGTAGGAGTCAAGGAACACATGAAGGTCGTTGGTGACGGAGTGTAGTGCGGCGCAACACCAGGGATTCCGGCGCCAACGTGGAACCTGCACAACACAATCAAAATACTTTGCCCCAACGTAACAGTGAGGTTGTCAATCTCACCGGCTTGCTGTAAACAAAGGATTAAATGTATAGTATGGAAGATGATGTTTGTTTGCGAAGAACAGTAAAGAACAATGTTTGCACTAGATTGTATTCAGATGTAAAGAATGGACCGGGGTCCACAGTTCACTAGTGGTGTCTCTCCAATAATAAATAGCATGTTGGGTGAACAAATTACAGTTGGGCAATTGACAAATAGAGAGGGCATAACAATGCACATACATATCATGATGACTACTATGAGATTTAATCAGGGCATTACGACAAAGTACATAGACCGCTATCCAGCATGCATCTATGCCTAAAAAGTCCACCTTCGGGTTAGCTTCCGCACCCCTTCCAGTATTAAGTTGCAAACAACAGACAATTGCATTAAGTATGGTGCGTAATGTAATCAACACAAATATCCTTAGACAAAGCATCGATGTTTTATCCCTAGTGGCAACAAGCACATCCACAACCTTAGAACTTTCCGTCACTCGTCCCGGACTCAATGGAGGCATGAACCCACTATCGAGCATAAATACTCCCTCTTGGAGTTACAAGTATCAACTTGGCCAGAGCCTCTACTAGCAACGGAGAGCATGCAAGAACATAAACAACACATATATGATAGATTGATAATCAACTTGACATAGTATTCCATATTCATCGGATCCCAACAAACACAACATGTAGCATTACAAATAGATGATCTTGATCATGATAGGCAGCTCACAAGATCTAACATGATAGCACAATGAGGAGAAGACAACCATCTAGCTACTGCTATGGACCCATAGTCCAAGTATGAACTACTCACACATCAATCCGGAGGCAATCATGGTGATGAAGAGTCCTCCGGGAGATGATTCCCCTCTCCGGCAGTGTGCCGGAGGCGATCTCCTGAATACCCCGAGATGGGATTGGCGGCAGCTGCGTCTCTGGAAGTATTTCCGTATCGTGGCTCTCGGTAATAGGGTTTTCGCGACGGAGAGTATATGTAGGCGGAAGGGCAGAGTCGGAGGGCTGACGAGGGGCCCACACCATAGGGCGGCGCGGGCCCCTCCCTGGCCGTGCGGCCCTATGGTGGCGGCGCCTCCTCGCCCCACTTCGTAACTCCTTCGGTCGTCTGGAAGCTCCGTGGAAAAATAAGACCCTGGGCGTTGATTTCGTCCAATTCCGAGAATATTTCCTTTGTAGGATTTCTGAAACCAAAAACAGCAGAAAACAAGCAATCGGCTCTTCGGCATCTCGTCAATAGGTTAGTGCCGGAAAATGCATATAAATGATGTAAAGTGTGTATAAAACATGTGAGTATCATCATAAAAGTAGCATGGAACATAAGAAATTATAGATACGTTTGAGACGTATCATGGGGACACAAGAGACTTCTTGTATCGTAATTGCAGGATTACTTGAGAGGGATATCTTTGACGTCTACCTCACTGAGTTCGATAAACCTTGGGTGATCCACTTAAGGGAACTTGTTGCTATTCTACAAACCTCTGCACTTGGAGGCCCAACACTGTCTACAAGAATAGAAGCGTGCGTAGACATCAAGCTCTTTTCTGGCGCCGTTGCTGGGAAGGTAAGCTAAAAGGTACTCACATCTTCTGGCTACTAAGCTATCTAGTTGCTGGTGAGTACTCGAAGTTATTTCCTTTAGATTCTGCACTTGTATCTTTTTCTTTCTTGTTCTTATTTTCACTAGTTAGGCTTAATGGAAACCAACAACAAAATTAGAGAGCTTTATAGTATTTATCTTGAGTCAGGACATGAGGTATTTGAAGAGAAAATTAAAAAACCTATGAAACTTTATTTGCATTCTAATAGCAATGTTATTAGTATAAATTCTTTGGACACCATTATTGCTAACACTATGGAAAAGTCTAAGCTTGGGGAAGCTAGTTTTTATGATCTTTTTAGTCCCCCAACTTTAGAGGAGAAAATTTTCTCTGATGATATTTGATCTCCCATATGTTATGATACTTGTGATATTTTAAATCAACCTACTGAAAGTATTCCTTTTAAAGTACCTATGAAAATTATTGAAAAGATCATGGATGAACGTTATGCAGGGGATGGAACAGTCCATCCAAGTGATCACTTGTTGAAACTTAAGGAACTTTGTGAGTTGTTTAAGGTTGCATGTTTATCAAAAGAAAATGCCATGAATAAATTATTTCCATTATCACTTAAGGACAAAGCAAGGGAGTGGTACCTTCTACTAGATGATCCTCATCATTCGGAGTGGAAGGAGCTTGAATCTCTCTTTTACTTTAAATTTTATCCTCCTCATGATAGCAATTATATTTATAATTTTCATCCTCATGATCGAGAAAGTATTGCTAAAGCTTGGGGAAGATTTAAGTCACTAATGCTCAAATAATGTCCCATTCATGAGCTCCCCTGTAACATTGTTATTAATATTTTTTATGCAAGGCTTTCAGGGCAATACAAGGACTATCTAGATGCTTGTTTAGAGCTAAGTGAGGAGGTTGAAGCTAAGTGAGATCTTCTTGAAACAATTCAAAACAATACTGAAGATTGGGATAACGACAAAGGTAAAGAATCATGTATAAATTATGAGTATGATTTCATTAAGTCTTTCGCTGAAACTGGTGATTTTCAAGAGCTTAGTGCTAAATATGGTCTTGATCCTCAAATTTTTGTTGATTGTTGTAGATCCTTTACTTCTGATATTAATGCTCCTAAAGGAAATTGGGGCATATATCATAAACCTTTTAAAGACACATGCATGAAAAATGAAATTGTTATTAATGATTGCAATACACACGCTCAAACTTCTGAAAGTACTATTTCTTATAAGCATGCTAATTTTTGTGGAGCACTTAGACCTTGTGAAAATAATCAAATCTAAGAAGAATATTTTATCCATCAGAGGAATGAAAAACTAGAATGTGGGACGGGGCTTTAAATGATCTTGGTGAAAAAGTTTGTGCCCTCTATCCTTTTGTTTGTGAACTTTGCTATAAAGTAGGTCATTTCAATTTTCAATGCTCAAGATATGATAATAGCCTTTCGAATCCAATGAGTACTGCAAGTTTGTATTGTGATGACATGATCACTCATAATTAGCATGATGAACTTACATTATTTTTGGGGTGTGAAGAGTTATCAAGGAAAACTTCTTTGGTAGATATGAGTTCTTTTGATATGAATAGTGTACTGCATGGATGTCATGTTTATCGTGTTGATAATTGCCACGCAAATACTTACATAAAAAATATTGTATAAGATGAAACTTTACCAAAATATGACATGACTAATATGTGTTTTGCTCTTATTAATGAAAAGGATGAATCCTCCAAAGTTTCTTCTATTGTTTCTGATAATAAACCAGGGTATGTGGAGAAGCTTCATTTCAAGTCTCTCCCTCCTAAAGAGACGAAGAAGAAGAAGAAGAAGAGTAAAAGGAGGGAGGAAAAGGTATTTTCCCCTAAATATGTTGCTCCTATTTTAGTTTTTGTTGATGAGTCTGAACTCGATGATAAGCCTATGCATGTTACCTATAGTAGTGATCATGATTGTGAAAAGCACACTACTTTTGATATAGAAAATCGCTGGGGTACCAAATCTAAAAATGATGATTTTAATAATTGATGCACTATTAGTACTATCCATGTTCCTTCCAATGATGATATGTTTACAAATGAACACACTTTGGAAGATAACAATTCTATTGCTTATGATGATACTATACCGCCAATATATGATGATTACAATGATGAATATGACATTTTCATCCCACCTACTATTGAGGAGAAAATTAATTATGATTACAATATGCCTCCTATATTTGATGATTATTGTGATGAGAATAATAATGATAGCTATTTTGTTGAATTTGCTTCCACTATAATTAATAAGAATGACCATGCTTATGTGGGGAGTAATAATTTTATGCATATGGCTCATGATAAGAATATTTTATGTGATAGTTATATTGTTAATTTTATTCATGATGCTACTGAAAGTCATTATGAGAGAGGGAAACATGGTTTTATGTATCTTAACAATATTAAGTTTCACCTCTTTATGTTGAAAATTTTGAAGTTGCACTTGTTTTGCTTTCCTATGCTTGTTGCTTTGTGGTTCCATGACTTATTTCTTTACAAGGTTATTTTACATAGGAAGTGGTTTACACTTAAATTTGTTTAATATTTTCTTCTTGATACTCTCTTTTACTTCAATTTATATTTCTTATGTGAGCATCTTCTCAAACTATTGTGCCTAGCTGAAAGGTGTTAAAGAAAAGCACTCTTGGGAGATAACTCATGTTTTATTTCTGTAATTTTTTTATTTTGTTGAGTCTTGAAAGTTGTTACCTCTGTAATAACCTCTCCTTATCATTTTTATTTTGTTTTTGTGCCAATAATAGCCTCTAATAGGAAGAATGTAAGATTTGGGGAAGTTGTTGTCCTGAAACAGATTTTGTGTGTTATCACCAAAAAAATCGTATTCCCAGCCAGAACATCATATGGATCTGATAATTTTTGAGCATATGGTGCCCCGGGTTGTTATCTAAATTCCGTTAGGTTTGCACATTCGATTTGAGCAACAGAGGATTTTCGAAAAAATCTATATTTACATGTTGTTCTGTTTTGACAGATTTCTGCCACTATTTGCATCTGCCTCTTAATATTTTTCTTTTTGATTTCTTTTGAGAGAAAGAGCTTTTAAAATAAGTTTCTACAGTAGCTAATGTTTTAATGGATGTTTGACTTGTGTTATAACTGAACCAAAGTAGATTTATTATTTTGATTGCACTAATGCTGACGTGGGCATTAACTTTCGAGTAACCAGCGTTGCCCTAACCGGTATTGACTAATTGGAGGCCCATGAAGATACCTGAAGGCGAGATGGGCCGCTAGGTCGGCGCATTAGAAGATTCCTTGACGTGCAAGACAAGGAAGCAAACAAACAAGGAAAGATTGGATCTAAACTACTGTAAATCTAGTCGTATTCGGTTAGACCTCTTGAGACCTGGCCTCCTATATAAAGGCCAGGAGAGGGGCTGCCGAGACACACGATCAATCTTAGTGATCTTAGCCAGGAAAAGCTTAGAGCTAGGTAACCCTAGCAATAGCAATCTCGACTAGATCTCAGCCGAACTATTCGGCACCCCATTGTAACCCATTGTCTTCATAATCAAAGAATAGACAGGCAGGACGTAAGGGTTTTACCTCATCGAGGGCCCTGAATCTGGGTAAATTGCTCTCCCCGCTTGTCTGTGAACCGATGTCTCGTGTCAGCCTACAGGATTCCATCAACCCTAAGCCCCTATCGGAGGGCATTGGCGAGGAGTACCCTCGACAATTGGCGCCGTCTGTGGGAAGCTCCGTCGGCACAAGATCGGACATCGGCTGAACCCGTCATGTCATCAGCAGCTTCATCAGCACCATCATCGCCTCATCTGGGAAGCCCGATCCATTTTGGCTCCTACGAATTCACCCCGCACAGCGAATCATCTCGCTCGACCTTCTCTGGTCTACAAGGCAACATGGAGATGGCTTTCGGGAGTGTCCACTACAACGTCAACTCAGAAGGAATTCTTCGGTTGCTGGAATCTCCTATCTCCAGATCGACGAGTCCAAGCGCATCGTCGACACCCGACCTTTCGGCTGGCCTGACAAGCCCGTCGAGTCCGTCCGCGCCATCGACTCCTCGTTCGGCATCTTCCATGTCGGTTGGATCTGATGACCCCGTGCCCTCGGAGCTGACCTCGTATTACTGCATGAACTGCGACACCAGGCATGGACTAGGGTCAAGCGACACGCCATTCATCTGCAACGCCTACTATTCGTCGGGAGAGGACAGCATCGGCAGCATCGCCCGAGGAGACACTCGAAGAGTGGCGCCCCTCCAAGTTTACGTCGCTAATAGGGGAGACGGAGATCGCACCCCCCGCTCCAGCAGGCGGGCTAGTTTTGAGAATAGCGCCAGCAATGACAATAGCGACCACACCATTACGGAAGAGGAGTGGGTAGCGGCCAAGGCAGCCGTACTCAACAACACACCGCTTTCGGCGGGAACCACGGTTGGCACACTCAATTCTTACCGCTCCATATTGGAGAAAAATCGGGAGCGCCTGTCTAAGGAGCAAGCCACCCTCGAGAGACGCCTATCTGCGGCAGACCGGTCCAGCGAGCGACGAAGGGGCTCGCAGGGGAGTGCCTCTCGAAGTACCCACGGAGGAGGCAAACATCGATCGAGACTGTCCAGGCTTTCGGAAGATGACGCAAGGGAGATAACGTCAAACCTGACCAAGTCTTTTATAACCACGGACACCGCGGGCATGCCACGGCCAAAAACCGTCGCGGGAGCAACAACCAATCTTGCAGCATATCTCATTAACCAGCGTCCCGAAGGATCCATGGCTCAGGCCCACCGTGGCGCTTTGGAAAGTCTTGCGATATTGGGACATAATCTAGTTCCACCAAAAGAAAAGACCCTGCAGGCCAGCGGTTCAAAACATCGCGCGAGAGATGCTCGGGATGAAATTACACAGAGCAAGATCGACAAGGTGAGGCGGCGACGCGCCACCAGGGAAGAATTTGACAGTGATTCTTCGGATGAGACCCAGGAGAACGACGGCGAGCTTAGAGGAGCCGATTGTTTGAGCTACAAAATTCGGGAGGCGATGCCACCCAAGAAGTTCAAACCCACACCTACCGATGCCGCCAAATATGATGGGCAGTAGGAGCCAAGATCCTGGATAGGGGACTACCTTTCAGACAGTAATTCTGCAAAAAGGGAATCAGATAGCAGCAATGCAATGCCTGCAGCTTTACCTAAAGGACTCAGCACGAGCCTGGCTCAGAGGACTGCCAAAGGGTTCCATCAAGTCATGGGACGACCTAGTAGAAGCCTTTGTCGCTAACTTTCAAGCAACCTATAAAAGGCCCGTCGGGATCGAGGAGTTACGGCACTGTCAGCAAAAGCAGAGGAGTCGATGCGCGCATATATCGGGAGGTTCACCAAACTCCTGAATGTTGTGGAATACGTATCTGTCGATAGAGCAATCGACGCTTTCAGTGATGGCATCCGACGTGAAAGCTATATAGAAGAACTTGGGCGCAAGAAGCCGAAAACCATAACCAAGTTAATGGAAATCGCCAACAGCTGGGCCGATGGCGAAGACAACGTCCGAAAGCCACGACAGCGCAGTGGACGACGAAGAGGATGACCAGCCGAAGCATGATTCGGGTGGTCGAAGGGATCGGAACAAGAGAAGGAAGAACCGCAGTTACGATGACAATAACTTGGTGGCCGCAGGTTACTCTGATCGGCAGGATGATCGGTACGACGACAGGCGACGATCGACAGGGTAATCGGAACAACTCTGGGAATCGTGGCAACTATAAACCACGACAAAAGAGAACTCCCGAATTGCCTTACGCTGAACAGATCAACGCCCCTTGCTACCTGCATTCATATACCGATTCCAAGGATGGTAAAGTAAAGTCTAGCCACCTGCTCAGGGACTGTCGGCAGTTCCTCGATATGCATAAACTCATCCAGCAGGCAGGCCAGCAACAGCTACCACCACCACCACCGCCACCCCCATCACAACATCAGGTCCAGCAAGCTCAGCCTCATCAACCCAACGAGGCGTTTCCACCACCACGTGGGCAAATGAGTATGATCCACAAGACAGGCGTTTCAAGAAGAGAGATGAAGAAGCTCACCCGAGAAATTAACCTGGCAGAAAGTTTTATGGCGAACATTCCTGAATATGTCGAGTGGTCGTCTCAGGAAATCACGTTCAGTCGAATGGACCACCCGCTGACTATACCAAAACCAGGGCACGCCGCCCTAGTGGTCGAAGCACAGATAGGAGGGTTCAAGATGAGCAAAGTCTTTATGGATGGAGGAAGTGGACTCAACCTGATATTCCTTGACACAATTCAAAGTATGGGGATCACCATGAGAATGTTGGAAGACTCAGACACCCGCTTCCATGGGATACTCCCTACTTCACCAGCGCACTCTCTTGGCAAAGCATACCTGAACATCGTCTTCGGCAAAACCGACAATTTCAGGAAGGAGAAGATCGAGTTTGAAGTCGTGAACTGGGAATCACAGTATCACGCCATACTCGGGAGACCAGCTTATGCCAAGTTCATGGCTGTGCCGCACTATGCGTACCTCAAGCTGAAGATGCCAGGGAACAACGGGACAAACATCACAGTCTACGGAAGCTTCTCGCGCTCAGACAATTGTGATCGTGACTTTCAAAGGATTGCTGCAAAGCTTGGGCCACGGCGAGAGACTGTCGACCCCCCGCCCAAGTTGACGATACAAGAAATCAAGGAGGAAAAACTCGACAGGGAAATCAAGAAGAAGCCAGCTCCTGAAGCCCCAGCAGCAAAAGCATCGGCGGAAAAAGTTTCGGCAGTCGCCGAAGCAGAAGATGTAGGAGGCGGCAAGACGCTGACAATCGCTGCCCAGGCACCTGGCGAAATCAACAGCGCTGCAGCAACCACCAACATGACGAAGAAATCGGAAGATGCTCCTAAAGAAGAGAAGAACCCCTTCCTTGATAAAACACTCCCTTAGTTTCTAAATTTTTTCCCTTTACCTTACACAGGGCCTCTTGTTTTCGCCCTCTAGTTTCGTATTTACCCTATCAATAAGCACTTAAGTTTCGATTCTTGTTAAAGCATTGCAGTAATCTAAAGCATCTATGACCGTGCCGCCGCCAAGTAACGGCATAACGTAACGCGCGGCAGAAGATAGCGCCCCAGGGCAAAAGCCTCTACGAGCACTGCAAAGAAGAATGAGGACATTAATCCTTCCCTCTGCTTCATATGCCTCTACGAGTGCCGTACAAAGCAAGAGTTTGGAAAACTTATACACAACCCACGCTCGATATTTCACTTATGGAAATATCAGAGAGCAACGGGCTCATCGGCAGAATCATTACACCTGAAATATTTGGGAATGACTGTCGAAATTTACAATTGGTTGAAAGCAAAGTTGCGCATACAACAGGTTTAGCAAAACCTGCAACACGAGCTGAGCACTCATAATGATTTGCTGACCAACTAGTACACATACATTCAACGGGCAATTAAGCTTTGCTCCTTTAAATATTTGCCAACGGCATGGTAAAAGTACATATTCATGTATTACCCAGATAAAAAGTTTCGGCTCAACAATCCTAACACTCGGATGGACTAGCCAATACAATTTACAAAAGTAACTTTACACCTTGACATCACCCTTGCGGAGTTTCCCTTTCTTCAGGTACCTTTGATTCCTCTTCAAGCCCGTCGACAATTATATGGGCGGGTGCTAAAACCTTCGGGTACAGCTCTTCAAAATCACCAGTTGCATTGGCGATAGATAACAAGCAAGCTGAAGGATAACGAGCAAGCACAAGGGCAAGCGTACACTTGGCCCCTGCAAAAACTTGAGCTCTTACTAGCTCCCGAACCTTCTTGGCATTTCCAAACTCAGACATCAAAGTCAAAAGAGTAGGGGGAACTGCATTCAAAGGAAACATCGTCTTCCAAACTACCCTCATAGCTTTGTAGCACTTGTCGAAGAACTGGTGGACCTGTTGCACTTGATCCTGAAATTTGACGACAGCCGAGGCCTTCGAGTGTTCCCGCCAGAAAATCTCTTCGGATGAGGAAAGCTGAGTCAAAGCATGCACTCGCTCGTGTATCCGCTTGTTCTCTTCCGCATGGTTCAAAGCTACGACTGGCAAAAGAATCAGTAAAGACTCAGACAAGAAGTTGCTAGCAAACAGGCAAAGGGATCAGGAAACTTACAGTTTAAACTTTCGGTAGCCTTATGCAGCTCGCTAAGAGTGTACCGCTCCACGTCGGCTGCAATCTCGCTCTTTTTATTGACAATGGCAGCTAAGGCATAAGTGCTGCGTAAGTCCTTTTCCATCTGCGTGACCCAGTCCTTCATACGCTGGATCCGATCACTTTCAGGAAGGGCACCCGACGAGTCGTCAACAAACGAGGGCACTGGGAAAACCTGCAGAAAATACCGTTATAAAGGGATGATGGATATGGTACAGCCGAACATCCAAAATAACTCCCATCGGGAGAAGTGCAAGAAAGTGATATCATAAAAAAAGTATGCTAACAACATTGCTAGCACGGAGTTTATTACAAGCATAAGTTTTGCGGCAGAAAAATGTTTCGCATCAGCTCAAGGCACAAGTTTGTTACAAGAATCAAGGGAGTTGGGTCTGAGTCGATAAACTGGGTCCATCCGATGACTTCCTTGATGAAACCAGTTCAAGGAGCTGACGGGCACAAGTAAGAGCAGACGCTTTAAAGGTGCTCAAATCAACAAGCTGCCCGTCTCGCTCTTTCGGAAGCCCCTTAGTCATTTCCTCGATGTCACCCTTAAAGCCATAACCCATCATAAGCTGGAAGGCTAGGACAGCACCAAAAGTGCGCGATGTACGCTTGAATACCTCGATAACCTCCTTGGTGTCAACCGCGAAGGTATCGATCAGCTGTCCCAGGGTCTTCTCTTGCTTGATCTTGGGGAAGATCATCGAGTGCATCCGCGCCAAGGCACACTTCCCCTTCACAAGAAGCTCTTTGTTAAGCTGGTGAGAAGCAAGAATCGTTGATACATCATTCGCTGGGGCGTTATTTGGAACTCTTTCCAGGGCATCGACAGGGATGTTCGCTGCCTCTACAGAAGAAAGGAAGGAAAAAGTTCAGTCATTGACAAAAAGTTCGAATCCATAAGTACGTCATTCGACAGAAGTATGTCAGAAATTACCAAGCAAGGCCAAAGAAGACTGACGAAGGACTTCATCCTTTTCGGCTGCCCGAGCTTCAGCCACCAGCCTGGATCCTTTCTCCTCCTTCAGCTTCTCTTTCAGCCTGACTAGTTCCTCCTTCAGAGAATCGATCTCTTGGTGAGCCGCAGCAGCTATCTTGACTGCGCCATCCAATTTCGAGGAAGAAGATTTGACTTCCTCTTGTAGCCGAGCCTTGTCAGCTTCTAGAGAAGTGAATCGGGAGGTGAAAGCCTCCAGAGAAGAAATAACGCCTCGCAGGTCCTTAAGAGAGAAAGAAAAACAATTAAACAAGGCACGCTCCAAGAAATCTGTATTGCAATCAGAAGAGGACTTACAGAAAAAGGAGTCGCGGTGGCAGCAGTTGGAGAAATATCCTTTCCTTTGGAAAGGGAAGAAGCAGTCGATGCTTGAGCCATGGGGGCAGCCTTAGGAGCCGAAGCTTTGGAAGCCACCACAACCGGCGAGGCAGCATCAGATTTGGCTTTTTTAGGTGGAGGCTCGATAAAGCCCTCGTCGCTGCAAAGCTGAATGGTCGGCTATGATTATAAAAGGGGTATGAAAAGTAAAAAGGCAAAGTATAACTTTTGGAAAAGAACTACTTACATGTCGAAGAGATCATCTTCATCGGCAAAGCCGCCGGTTGATCTCTTCGCAGGTGAAGCTCTGGCCCCTTCCGCAGCTGCATCAACAAAAGTATCACGATCAGCGTCGTCATTACGCACTGATCCATCTGCGACACAAGTGTTATCGGCTGAGGAGGGAAGGTCAGTGTGGGCAACTTCAAGATCCATCGGACCATTACATTCATCCTCTAGACCTGTTTGCTCGGTGGTATGAAAATCTACGGGGATTGAGGAGCCTCTCCCCTCAGAAGTATCATCCGGTGAATCACGTGTGTTTTCAGAAGCCATGGGGATCTGACGAAGAAAAATGACAAGTAAGAACAAAGGTAATTATGTCGGCTAAGAAAAAAGGCATAGTTGAGATGTGAAGAAAGAAAAATACCCCTGATGGTGGATGATCAACGTCAAGGGGAGCATAAGAAGAGATCAGCGGAATCGAATCTTCCTGGTTAAAGGAAGTAAGGCGACGGACTTCATCAAGCAACTCCTTTTCGATAGATCGGCAGCATTAATCCTGGTTTCATCCTTTGGACCTGAGTACAACCACATCGGGTGAACTCTGGCCATGACTGGCTGGACTCGGCGCTTCAGGAATACTGCTGCCACCTCTGTACCAATCATAGTTTGGCCGTCGGCCTCTTTGATTCGAAGGAATTTTGCAAATAATTCTTCGGCTGAAGCCCTTTCGTCGGCTGAGAGAATATTCTTCCAAGAGTTCTTGGGCTTGGCTTCAGAAACATCGGCATAGCAAGGGAGCCGACACTCGGGTGATGAGGAGTCCTTGACATAAAACCATTTCAGCCTCCATCCTTGCACGGACTCTCTCATTGGGAAATTAAAGTAATTGACCTCTGAGCGAGCGACAAAACCTACTCCTCCGGTGACAAAGTACCCATTACTACTACTGTATCTCTTCACATAGAAGATCTTCTTCCACAGCCCGAAGTGAGGTTCAATACCCAGAAACGCCTCGCAAAAGGGTGATGAACACAGCAACATGGAGGATTGAGTTGGGGGTAAGTTGCCATAATTGGATTTCGTACGTCCGCAAGAGATGGAGGAGGAACCCATGAGTGGGGAGCGAAAGGCCTCGGTGAAGGAAAGATAAGAACATCACAGTAAATCCAGCAGGAGGATCAGGCCGAGAAATCGCACCTGGAAGGATCACATCTCCCGCATCGGAGGATATCAATCCTAGGCTTCGGGACCTCTTATCGTCAGGCTTGGTGACGGTTGATGCTACCCAGTCCCCGGGTTTGACCATTGAGCTTGGCGGCGTTGGCGGCGCCGGAGCTGGGGGAGGGGCGCTCGGAGCGCTCCCCTTCGGAAGAGAAGAAGAGGACTTGGCGGTGGCACCTCCGCTGGTGGAGCTAGCGGCGGCGGCAGGGTTCTTCTTCTTCACCATTGTGGTATCTGAGGAAGATTGGAAAAGCTGTGGTGGCGGCGCGATAATGGCAAAGGAAGGAAGAAGGGGAAGAATGAGGAGATACTGCAGGAACCGTGGAGAAGATTAGGAATTTTTCGCCCTTTGGAGATTTTGAGGAGAAGTTAAGAGTTAAGTAAGCACGTGGCGCTTGAGGAAGGGGAGGAACCGGCGGCCCACTACGTCCACGATTGTGCGAAAATCGAGGAGCCACCTCGATCGTTACGCGTGTAGTGGTCAAGCCCTAAAAAACTGATTGCACAGAGCTAGGGCAAGCCTGTCAGGTCAGGACCCGTCAATCAGCCCGCAGTAGTCACACGTCAACAATGACGTCATAAAAAAACTAGAGGTACTCGAAGGAAACATGAAAAGTCATCGGATAAAGGACTTGAGTCTACGCACGGATTACAAGCATTCGAACCTAGACTCGGGAGCTACTCCCATCGGGAGCACTGACGCACACCCGATAAAAGAAGACTCGACAGAATAAGCAGTCGAAGGAAGAAGGTTTGAGTCTGTACCCAGACTCGATAATTACTCCCATCGGGAGGACGTGGTGTACACCCGTTAAAAGTTTTTTGCACTCCAGGATCATGCCCGGGGACTTGATTCTGTGTAGGGTAACGTTGTTTTGCCATCGGCAGTTAACCAACAAAAGTTGGGCACGTTACTCATTATCCTTTGCGTAAAGAAATTATATCGGATGACCTATGAAGATCTGCGAAAAATTCGGCAGAGGAGAGTATTCGAGTAGAACAACTTGAGTCTACGCACGGATTGCAAGCATCCGTACCTAGACTCGGGGGCTACTCCCATCGGGAGCGCTGACGCGCACCCTATAAAAGAAGATGAAGCAGATTCAAGATGAACAAGGACAATGAAGGAGAACAATATCAGGAGAAGACATGCATTAAGTCTCTACCCGAATTATCTTCGGCTAGACACTCGGGGGCTACTGACGTGGGCATTACCCTTCGAGTAACCAGCGTTGCCCTATCCGGTATTGACTAATTGGAGGCCCATGAAGATACCTGAAGGCGAGATGGGCCGCTAGGTCGGCGCATTAGAAGATTCCTTGACGTGCAAGACAAGGAAGCAAACAAACAAGGAAAGATTGGATCTAAACTACTCCCTCCGTCCCAAAATATAAGGCACATAAGGATTAGTCAAAAGTCAACGTTTTTAAAGTTTGACCAAGTTTATACACAAAAATATAAACATTTACAATACTAAACCAACATCAATAGATTCTCCATCAAGTATATTTTCTTAATATGTCCGTTCGATATTGTAGATGTAAATATATTTTCTAAATATTTGGTCAAAGTTTGTAATGTTTGACTTTTGACCAATCCTTAGACGCCTTATATTTTAGGACGGAGGGAGTACTGTAAATCTAGTCGTATTCGGTTAGACCTTTTGAGACCTGGCCTCCTATATAAAGGCCAGGAGAGGGGCTGCCGAGACACACGATCAATCTTAGTGATCTTAGCCAGGAAAAGCTTAGAGCTAGGTAACCCTAGCAATAGCAATCTCGACTAGATCTCAGCCGAACTATTCGGCACCCCATTGTAACCCATTGTCTTCATAATCAAAGAACAGACAGGCAGGACGTAAGGGTTTTACCTCATCGAGGGCCCCGAACCTGGGTAAATTGCTCTCCCCGCTTGTCTGTGAACCGATGTCTCGTGTCAGCCTACAGGATTCCATCAACCCTAAGCCCCTATCGGAGGGCATTGGCGAGGAGTACCCTCGACAAATGCTGCTAATGAAAATTGTGTGAAGTTTTGTATGAAAGAAATTTTCAAGTGTAGGGAGAGAAGAATGATGTGATGAGATGAAGTATGGATAAAAGCTCAAGCTTGGGATGTCCATGTGTGGCCGCGCCTAGGCCAGGTGTGGCCGCCTCATGGCGCTTCTTCGTCTGCCCTTTGGACTCTGTTTTCGTTACAGTAAAATAGGAACTTTGTCTTTTGTTTCGTCCAATTCTGAGAATATTTCCTGTACAATTTTTCTGAAATACAAAACAACAGAAAACAGAGAACTTGCAGTGTGGTATCTTGTCAATAGGCTAGTTCCGAAAAAAGTATAAAAGTACAACGAAGTGTAAACAATACATATAGAAATTGGTGTAAAACAAGCATGAAACATCAAAAATTACAGACACATTTAAAACGTATTACTCATGTACGTATGTGTTAATTGATTTCGGCGAAACTCAGAAACACCATGTCCGCGATGGAGGTGTGCGCACCTAAACGAACTCTGTTAATTGATTGTGTCCCTAATTAATTCCTCAATCGGACTGTTTTCTTTCTCTCGCAGTTATCTGTATTGTCTCAGCTTATTTATGTGATCCTTGATTGTATACTTGATTGTATTATTAAGTGCCATAATGTGTAACCAATTGACTCAAACTATCTGTTAACTGATTCCTCACACTGTTCAAGTAAGGGATATGTTACTTTTTTTAAAATTCTGAACGTAGAGTAGCAAGCCTAATACAATAGCCAAATAAATAATACTCCCTCTATTCTATTCTATAGTACCTATAGTTTTTTGGCACGGAAATTAGCGCAAGAGTATTTTTTACACAAGATCTCTAGCTGAACGATTTGAGATCAATGTAAAATTTGGGAAATCCATATCTTCCTAACTTACCATAACAAATTTGGGATCTGAACGATTTGGGAGCTGAACGGGGAAGGAGTAATTGAAAAAAAGCTAAGCTACAACCTTATATTCTGAAACAAATGCCAAAAATCTATAGGTACTATAGAAAGGAATGGACGGAGTAATGTGTTTGGGGGTAATGAGGGTAAACCGGTAAAGGGGTTATTGTCATTTGTTGGAAGATGATTATTCGAAGTTTTTATTATAGTAGAGAATTGTCTTTAGAAGATATTTGGTTCGATAATATACCCTATATGTATGGATATTTATTAGAATTGGCATGAGGTTTCACCATCATTGTCATTTTAAGGTTTATGCATGAACTTAGTTTGTTATAATCAATCTGCTAACAATTTTACTAATAGACCAACAATCAAGGAAAGTCTAGAGTAAATGGAAGTAAAATCATAGAAAATATATAAATCAAAGTAGGAGTCAACATGAGCTGCCCCTTATAAGTTGCTATCACACACATAGTCTTATCTTGCAATTTCAGAATTTTGAAGTAGGCTCATATACATGGGCAAACTGCACCGCTCACTGGGGAATTCGATGATAAGCCTCCATGTCAGTGACAGTGAAAAGGGGTTTGTGAGCAAGGATTCGCGAACAAAGAAGATCATCAAATTCCCCGTGCTCTTCGCTTCTGCGAGCAAGTTGGTCTCTGCGCACGGGCTCTGCGCTGGTCTGCCAGATGTTTTGAAATCCTCAAAGCTGGCTCAGACACACTAGTGGAAAATAGGGCTTCCGTGGGAGCCATTTGTCGCGGGCGCGCCTGCACCCGCGACAAATGGGGTGGCCACGTCGCTCCGAATACGGCAGAGGCTTTTGTCGCGGCCTTTTGTCACGGGCCGTATTACGACCCGCGACAAAAGGGGTAGGAGCGACGTGGCCACCCCTTTTGTCGCGGGTCGTAATACGGCCCGCGACAAAATGTCCATGCCTATATATATAGAAGCAGCCAGCCACCCCCCACCTCATTTTTTCCTTGGTGGTGAAGGTGGAGGTGTATGCTAGCTCATTTTTTCTACATGTGCACAAGAGGTGTTTGATGGAATGCTTGTGAGAGGGATGCCACTTGGTTTTATTTGATAAGATTTCTCCTCTTTTTGATCCTAAAAGGTTAGCAACTATTTTCTCGACTATATATATATGCATAGTCCGTACAATACTAATTTTAGCAAGGTGATTGCATCTGATACATATATAATTGTACTTATGATGCAGATGAGTCATCCATGGATGTACGGTAACCGATGTGCTCCCGTTTTCAGAGAGGGCGTGAATTCTTTCCTGCTTGTGGCCGAGGCCAACAAGTCGAAGCAAGGTTTTATGTGCTGTCCATGTCTAAAATGTAAGAACGAGAAGGATTACTCTTGCTCAAGAGACATTAAGAGCCACCTGCTTTGGTTTGGATTCATGTCCAGCTATAATGTTTGGACCAAGCACGGAGAAGAAGGGGTTATGATGGAAGACGGCGATGAGGAAGAAGATAATGATGACCAGTACTGATCTATGTTCTCTGAATGCTTGGATACCGCAATGGACGACAATGAAGAAGAAGGAGGTGAAGAACAGGCATCAGATGATCCTGTTGATGATGATCTTCGTCGGGCCATTTCTGATGCAAGAAGAGACTCGTGGCACGGATAAGGAGAGGTTGCGGTTCGACAAGATGTTAGAGGACCACCACAAATTGTTGTACCCAGGTTGTGAAGATGGGCATAGAAAGCTGGGTAGCATATTGGAATTGCTGAAATGGAAGGCGAGAGGTCGGTGTGACCGACTCGGGATTTGAGAAATTGATGATAATATTAAAGAAGTCTGTTTCCAAGAAATAATGAATTGCCCGTCAGTACATATGAAGCAAAGAAGCTTGTCTGCCCTCTAGGATTAGATGTGCAGAAGATACATGCATGCATTAATGACTGTATCCTCTACCGCGGTGAGAAGTATGAGAGTTTGAATAAATGTCCGATATGTGGTGCATTGCGGTATAAGATCAGAAAAGATGACCCTGGTGATGTTGAGGGCGAGCCACCTAGGAAGAGGGTTCATGCGAAGGTGATGTGGTATGCTCCAATAATACCACGGTTGAAACGTTTGTTCAGAAACAAAGAGCATGCCAAGTTGTTGCGATGGCACATGGAAGAACGTAAGAAAGACGCGATGTTGAGGCACCCCGCCGATGGTCGGCAGTGGAGAAACATCGGGAGAGAGTTCCCGGATTTTGCAGGTGAGGCAAGGAACTTATACTTTGGTCTAAGTACGGATGGCATGAATCCTTTTGGGGAGCAGAGCTGCAGTCACAAGCACTCGGCCCGTGACTCTATGTATCTACAACCTTCCTCCTTGGTTGTGCATGAAGCGGAAGTTCATTATGATGCCAGTGCTTATCCAAGGCCCAAAGCAACCAGGCAACGACATTGATGTGTACCTAAGGCCATTAGTCGATGAACTTTTGGAGTTGTGGGCCAAACCAGGTGTACGTGTGTGGGATGAGCACACGGAGCAAGAATTTGACCTACGAGCGTTGCTATTCGTAACCATCAATGATTGGCCTGCTCTCGGTAACATTTCGGGACGGACGAACAAAGGATACAATGCATGCACACACTGTTTAGATGAGACTGAAAGTAAATATTTGGGAAAAAGCGAGAAAAGTTGTGTACCCGTTCAATCGTCGTTTCCTTCCGCGCAAGCATCCCTTAAGGAAAAAAGGCAAGCATTTCGATGGCGAGGCGGACCGCCGTCCGAAGCCTCGTCCTCCGTAGTGGTGCTGATATATTTGACATGGTCAAGGATTTAAATGTTATCTTTGGAAAGGGTCCAGGCAGTCGACCTGTTCCGAAAGACGATGACGGACACGCGCCCATGTGGAAGAAGAAATCTATTTTTTGGGAGCTAGAATATTGGAAAGTCCCGGAAGTCCGCTCCGCAATCGACGTGATGCACCTGACCAAGAATCTTTGTGTGAATATTCTAGGTTTTCCGGGCGTGTATGGAAAGACAAAAGATACACCGGAAGCACGGGAGGACCAGGAACTTCATAAAGGACGAAACGGCAATCATCCGGGGCATTTTGTAGGGCCTGCCAGCCTACGCTCTTACCAAACAAGAGAAGGAGATCTTTTTTGAAGCCCTATTCAGTATCAAGGTTCCGTCTGGTTTCTCGTCGAATATAAAGGGGATAGTAAATATGAAGGAGAAAAAATTCCAGAACCTGAAGTCCCATGACTGTCATGTTCTTATGACACAATTGCTTCCGGTTGCATTGAGGGGACTTCTACCAGAAAATGTTCGACTAGCCATTGTGAAGATATGTGCATTCCTCAACGCAATTTCTCAGAAGGTAATGGATCCGTAAACTTTGTCGGGATTACAGGAAGATGTGGTCCAATGTCTTGTCGGCTTCGAGTTGTTGTTCCCACCATCCTTCTTCAATATTATGACGCACCTCCTCGTTCACCTAGTTGAAGAGATTAGAATTCTCGGTCCTGTATTTCTACACAATATGTTCCCCTTCGAGAGGTTCATGGGAGTCTTAAAGAAATATGTTCATAACCGAGCTAGACCGGAAGGAAGTATCTCAAAGGGCTATGGAACTGAGGAGGTCATTGAGTTTTGTGTTGACTTTCTTCCTGACCTTAAGCCGATTTGTGTTTCTGAATCTCGGTATGAGGGGAGGCTGACTGGAAAAGGCACACTAGGAAGGAAAGCAACGGTGTGGAGGGACAAGATTTCTTTCAATCAAGCACACTACACAGTTCTATACAATTCCAGCTTGGTGGCTCCGTACATCGAGAAACATAAGAATGTTTTACGAGAAATAAACCCGGGCCAGCCCGAGTCCTTGATTACACGTCAACACATGAATACCTTCGGCAGTTGGTTGCAAAGACATCTCATTAATGACCCATCTGTTGTGGAGCAGCTTTACTTGTTGGCCAGGTTACCATCTTCAAACATATGTACATTCCAAGGGTACGAGATAAATGGGAATACATTTTACACGATCGACCAAGATAAAAAGAGCACCAACCAAAACAGCGGTGTCCGCTTCGATGCAAAAGACGAGAATGGGCAGACCACCACATATTATGGATACATAGAGGAGATATGGGAACTTGACTATGATCCCACTTTTAAGGTCCCTTTGTTTCGGTGCAAATGGGTGAAGCTCAGCGCTATACATATTGACGATAAGTACGGTATGATAACAGTGGATCCCAACAATCTTGCGTACCTGGACGAGCCTTTTGTCCTAGCCAGCGAGGTGGCTCAAGTTTTCTACGTGAAGGACATGTCTAGCAAATCAAGAAAAAGAAATCAACAAAAGAATACATCAACCGAGGAGCCAAAGCGCCACATAGTTCTTTCGGGGAAAAGAAACATCGTGGGAGTGGATGACAAGACGGACATGTCGGAAGATTATAATAAGTTTAAAGAAATTCCGCCCTTCACGGTGAAAATTGACCCAAGCATCTTGCTAAATGATGAAGATTCTCCATGGCTACGGCGTAGAAGATCACAACACTAGATGGCGATGTAATAATGTATTCTTCATATATAGTTCCCAAGACAATCTCTACATTTATGTAATAATGAGAACCCTTTCCCCAACACTCGTTAGAGGAGACGGAGTCTTTCACGGGCTTGCATGGAAATTTTTCCGAGGAGCAGCTTCCGAAGATGCCGTAGGGCGTGTGCACCAACGACATCTTCGAGAAGCTGCGCCACGGGAGATTTCCCAACCCTTTCCTTCATCCATGGGAATGAAACTCGTGATTGGCTTGTTGATCCGCTTGGCAAGGCGTATCGATGCTCCTTTTATAGGCACGGCACCGCTTCTACTTTGTCTTATTCCTTCGACAGGCCGTCGTGCGCTACATGCTTTATCTCATCGAGCAGTGCGTCCACCCACGCGTCCTTATCCTGCCGACAGCTTTAGTCGCGGTTGCAGCCACCAACCGTGACAAAAGGTTACCGACACATCCTTATCCTGCCGACAGCTTTAGTCGCGGTTGCAGCCACCAACCGTGACAAAAGGTTACCGACACATCCTTATCCCGCCGACAGCTTTAGTCGCGGTTGCAGCCACCAACCGTGACAAAAGGCCCTCCTAGATAAGCCTCCCCGGTCTTTTGTCGCGGTTTGAGCCTCCACCCGGGATGAAAGTTTCGCGCGCCACTTCGTTCCCGCCTATTTTCTTCCCGCATTTCCGCCATTTTTCCACTATATATATGTAGGCTTGGACTCATATCTCGCAAACCTCATCACTCTCTCCCATGGCTTCCATCGTATGTCTAACACCCCGGGAGGCGGAGGCGCTTTGCGCCTCGAACTACCCCTGCCCGCCCGGCTACCGCGTCCCGACCGGCTGGTTGCCGAGCGTCGGAGGCGTACCGGTCCCTCCTATCCCTCTTGGTGTGCCACGCGAGATGGCCATCACGAACCACTACTATTTCGAGCTCACGCCCGAGCAGCGGAGGAATCCCCGGTGGCATCCCGACTACGGCCTGACTTGGGACAGCTTCTTCATCAATCGGCGTGAGAGGGCGGTTGCCGAGTACGAGGAGGACGGCCCGCCTCCTTCGAACTTCAACGAGGCCGGCCGTCGGATGTGGTGGCGCGGCCGGACTCTCCAGAGCGTCCTGGCCTATCGTGGCCCCCGCCTGCGCTACCCTCAATCCCAGCCCACGCGTGCTCACCCGCCGAGGTTGGACAACCGCGACCCCGATGCTAGCGACGATGATGTCAGCGACTATGATGACTACAGTGGCGAGTATTATAGGGCTAGGCACGACTATGATTGAATGGCTCCAACATTCGAATCTGGCCATGTATCTTAATTTTCAGTTGAGCTCTGTACTTTAATTTCAGTTCAGTCGTTTAATTTCAGTTCAGTCGTAATAAATTTCGTATCAACCACTTTATTGAACAAACAACCGTCAACGACTTTATAAACTAAATTTAAACTAATAGAACCGACAACGACTTTATTGAAATTACAATAAAATAGATAAATTACTAGTCTAGTCTCAGTCGTCGTCGGACGTTGTCTCCGTCCAAATGTCATCCCACCGAGGGTCATCTTCGGTCCAAGTTGTATTCGGGTTCTCGAGCTCGAAGTTGGCGATGGCCCGACGGTGGCGCCTGTTGGACCTGCGTTGTGCCCTAAGGATAGCGAAGAACGCGTCGGTGTTGTCGACGTCGTTGGGGAACTGCGCCCTCCACTGGCGCATCAACTGCTCGTCGTGCTCGGCGATGGCGATCCTGCGCTGCACCGGCGGTGCCGTCGACGGTCCTCGTCGTCGACGAGGCACGGCGGTGGCGCGAGGAACTCTGCCTCCTCTAGCGATTCAACATCCGGGAAGTTCATGTCGCGCCGTGGCCGCCGAAAACGCCACGCCGCCGCGTCGTAAGCGCGCGCCGCCAGCTCCGGCGTGTTGTACGTGCCGAGGGTGAGGCGGAAGCCACCGGCGCGTATCTCGGCGTAGAACCTACCGCTCGGACGCACTCGAACGCCACGGAAACCGGACGCCCCTCGACGACGTGGAGGCATCCCGGAGATGAATGAGCGGAGGAGGCGGTGGCGACGTGTGGTTGCACCCGCACTCGTCGCTATATATAGCGCACGCGGGGCATGGCACGTGTAAGCCACGGCTACACACGTCGCACGCCGGCGTCGACGGGTGAGGCACGTGGAAGCGGTGGCCACACGTCGCACGACGGCGTCGGCGGGTGAGGCACGTGGAAGCGGTGGCCACACGTCGCACGACGGCGTCGACGGGACGCGACACGTGGCACGGGGACGCGACATGTGTGGCACGGCGGCGGTGCACAGGGGTGAAACATACCCGACTATCAATGTTTCATATGACACGAGATGCAAATAGGTATATGGATGTCATATTCATGTTCCTTACCTTTTTCTGATCAATATTCATATATAAAACATTTGTATTTGAGTTACCATTCAAAAGTTATTGAAATAATAGTTTTATTAATTTAAAATACAAAAAATAAAAGGGTGAAGAGGTATAGATGGGCTGATCCGTGGCACAGCCCATCCAATGGCTCTAGGCCGTTGGATTCAAACGGCCAGAGCCGTTGGATGGGCTGTGCCGCGGATCAGCCCCAAAGCCTTTGTCGCGGGTGGGGGCTTGACCCGCGACAAAGACCCCCCTTTGTCGCGGGTGGTGGCACGACCCCCGCGACAAAAGGGGGGTCTTTTGTCGCGGGTCGAGCCCCCACCCGCGACAAAAGGGGGTGGGTATAAGAGGGGCCGTCGCGGGCGGAGCCGCCACCCGCGACTCCTGGAGGCCAACCCTAGACGAAGAGACGCCGTCAGGCTGCCAAAAATCGCCGCGCCGCCGCCGTCTTCCTCGCCTCCGGCCGCCGCCCTCTGCGCCGCCCCCGCCTCTTCCTTTCGGGCCGCCGCCGCGCCTCTGCCGCCTCTCGCGCCGCGCCGCGCCTCGGCCGCCGCCTGCGCCCTCCTCTCTGCGCCGCGGGCCGGCCGCCACCTGCGCGTCCTCGGGCCGCCGCCGGCGCCTCAGCTTCCAGCGCGCGCCGCCGTCTGCAAGCTAGAGGTAGCGCCGCCGCGCCTGCTCGGGCGCCCTGCCTTTTTTTTTCATTTTTTATACTTAATTGAGTTAATTAGTTAGTATGTAATGTAATTAGTTAGTTAGTATGTAATGTAATTGAGTTAATTAGTTAGTATGTAATGTAATTAGTTAGTTAGTTTTAGGCCGGTTTAGTTATTATGTAATGTAATTGAGTTAATTAGTTAGTAGGCCGGTTTAGTTAGTATGTAATGTAATTGAGTTAATTTAGTTAGTATGTAATGTATGTTAGTTTTAGTTATGTATGTAATTAGTTAGTTAGTTTAATTAGGTTTAGTTAGTTAGTTTAGGTTTAGTTAGTTAATTGATTAGTTTTAGGTTGAAAAATGTTTAGTTTAGAAAAATGTTTAGTATATGTATTTACGGTTTTTTAGTATATGTATTTGCTTTATGGATTTAGTTTGTGCCGACACCCTCTCTCCACCGACACCGACATCCTCTCTCGCAAACCGACACCCTCTCTCGCAAACTAGCGTCGCCGACACCCTCTCTCTCGCAAACACGCGTCCACCGACACCCTCTCTCTCTCTTGCAAACACGCGTCGCCGACACCCTCTCTCTCTCTCGCAAACACGCGTCGCCGACACCCTCTCTCTCTCTCGCAAACACGCGTCGCCGACACCCTCTCCCTCTCGCAAACACGCGTCGTCGACACCATCTCCCTCTCGCAAACACGCGTCGCCGACACAATCTCCCTCTCGCAAACACGTGTCGCCGACACCCTCTCCCTCTCGCAAACACGCTTTGTCAGGATTAGGGTTTGGTTTGTGTTTGATTAGGGTTAGGGTTAGAACATGTACTTATCGATTTAATTCTTTTGCAGAAACAATGGATCCATTCGAACGAGACTTGGAACAGGAAGACATGTTCGCGGACATAATCCGCGATGGTACAGAAGCCGACCGAGAAGACCGCGACTCCGGTGATGGAGAAGCCCGCGGCTCCGGTCATGGAGAAGCCGATGGCTCCGGTCATGGAGAAGCCGACGGCTCTGGTGATGGAGAAGCCGACGGCTCCGGTGACGGAGAAGCCGACGGCTCCGGTCATGACGAGGTATTAATGGAATTCTATATGTACATATGTATTGAGGCATTAGAATAGAGGCATTAATGCAATTCTATATGTATTCTCTTAGGCCTCCGAAGATAAGATAGAGAAACGAGGCCCGGCAAAGAAGTTGACCAAAAAAGACCACTTCACAATTGAAGCTATATCACCGGAAGGCCAACCGGTGGTACCCGCGAATGTCGGAGTGACATTTAAAAATCAGTGCGGAGTTGTGGTTAGAGATCGTATCCCGATCACTATCAGAGAATGGAACAAGACCAAGAATGTGTCTGAAAATCAGGTTGCCGATAGGTACAAAGACACACTTTTCAGCGACCTCATGGCACATTTCACTTTGCCAGATTTGGGATCGGAGTCTGAGAATGCTAAGCAGAGGGCGCTAGTGAAGAAATGGGCTCTTAAGAAGATGGGGGAACTTTTCCGGGCGTATAAGAACCGGTTATGGAAAAATTATAAGAAAGACAAGAAGCCTCCATTATTCGAGAACTACCTAGCGAAGCAGGAGCATAACTGGGAAGAATTTGTGAGGTACAAAGAATCGAGAGGAGGCTGTGAACTCGTCAACGAAAAACAAGAAGAATGCAAGCGAAAAGAAATATCACCATCATACGGGGCGAGGGGGCTACGGAGTAGCCATGCCTAAGTGGGATGCACAAGAGGCTGAGATGGAGCTGAAAGGGATCACTCCAGAACCCACGCAAGAAGGATGGGACACTAGGGCTCGAAATTGGTTCCTCGCGCATGGCTGTGAGTATGATATGAAGACATGGAACATTGTTGAAAGTGACACCAGGGTTAGGGTACCCAGGCAAAAATGGATTGAAGTGACGACAGATATAAAGGCGGGAAAACTAAAGTTTGCTCCCGATAGAGAGAAAGACTTGCTGACGCTTGTCCTCGGTAATCCCGAGAAGGGAGGACGAACAAGAGGCTTCGGCCCTAGTGTTCCGTGGTCGCTTGGGTTTCCGGCCGACGCGGAGACTTATAGAAGCCGAGCGAGAGCTAAACAACGCCAGCTGGAGGTGCGAGAATGACCGGATGGCCGAGTTCCAACGCCGACTTGACCAGCAGCAGCGGAAGCTTCAGCAGCAGCAGCGGGAGATAAATGAACTAAAAGGACAGCGCCCGCCAGATAATACCGCTGACATATCTCAGCGACGAGACAGCAGCGTGGCTGACTCGGAGGCCCCTCCTACACGGATGATGATAGATGCCGGTCCTGGCGACCCCTTGGATGGAATCAAGGAGCAAACACCTTGTGATCTCCATGAGGTGTTCAGGAAGGTTTCTATTAAGGTGGCGGTCGGCTATGTCTTACCGGCATTTGGACCTGAAGGTGAGCCGGCAACATGGCATGGCAATCCGATTCCAGCTGGCTATGCTCGTGTCGGGGTGGATTCAGTTGTCCCGTCGTGGGAGACACTCGGAGCTCGATATCCCCGGAGGTGATGGGGGGCTTACACTCGGAGAGGTGCTGGGAGAAATCATTCTCTCGGGAAAAGAAGAACATTAGGCTGCCGAGCTGGGTAGCACCTAGTACCAGTCGTCCCAGCAGGTCACCATCACCTCCTCCAGGTGATCGCAGGCCACCATCACCTCCTCCTACTGATCACATGTCGCCACCATCACCCAGTGGGTACGACGTCGACCACGACATCGGTAGTCCATCTCCATCTCCAGCGCCGCCGCCTCCGCCCACTAAGACTCGGAATCCACCCAGCCGGAAGCGTTTCAAGAGTCCTGTCCGCAAGATGTCGCCCCTCCCAAAAGTACCAAAGGTTCCTCCCCCGTCCTTACGATCGTACTGAGGAGGAAAATGATGCCATTGTTAAGAAATACAATTATGATTTTTTTCATAAGCCAAAACCTCCAGCGCCAGAGCCATACACAGAGAAGCAAATAGAATATGCTACTAGTTTTCCGAACACACCATCGCAGTATGAGTTACACGAGAAGAAGGATGACTATACACGCACTCTTGCGAAGGTAATTGACCAAAAGAAGGATGAAAAGGCTAAGGAGAAGGACATTGCCGGCACGAGCAAATCATCAGCTAGAAGTGCAGCTGAGAAAAAGTCAAGTTCAACAAGTGCACCCCTCAAGGCCAAGCAAACGACAAAAGGCAAAAAGAGAAAGGAAGTTCCCCTCCTCGGTGCTCAGCCCAAACAATCGATCCCAGCACTCAAAGTGCTTAATGTTCCCAAGGTGTACCAGGAACATGGTGGTATCGATATGGAAGAAGCTGCAAGCCTAGCGGCTGCCTGTAAAGTTTCCGTGGAGGAATTGCTACTTGCAGCAGATGCTGCACTACCCATTGCTGATATAGCTCCTAAATTTGTCTACGGGGCCGACTTGGTCAGCAGAGAGCAGCTGCATAAACTGCCAACACATATGCGGAATTTGCATCAGTGGTACCTTGATGCATGCAAGGAGAACATAATGTACATCGTGGCGAGTATACCATGGGAATATTACTACCGAAAGGAGGAGATCCATATTGAGATGAATGAACTCTGGCAGTTATTCAATCTAGATGCCCTCGACAAATCTCTCATGAGTTGCTATTGCTTGTAAGTTGTTAACTACATATAAGTTCATTTTCATTCAGTTCATGTTCATTTTCATTGCATATATATACTCATTATATCTTATGTGTTCTCTTATGCAGACTGAAGATCAGTGAATGCAAAAGTAATAATATTATCAATGTTGGGTTTATTGACCCGGATAAAATACATGTTGAAACGGTGAAGCATAAACGCGAAGAAACGGGGGAAACCTACTAAGGTTTTTGGGGGAGCAATATTTCTGTGATTCAATATTGTTTCCTTACAACTACGAGTGAGAGTCTTAATGATCTTTTATGCACATTCAATTTTTCTTACTCGATGTTAAGTGTAATTCCTGACGTATATGCATAACATGTGCAGCTTCCACCGGATTCTACTAGACATTCAACCTGGTAAGGGAATAGTTGAAGTAAGAGACCCACCGAGTAGAGGCGTGGACGGGTTCCGGGACTTGCGAAGTTGCTCCAAGTGTAATTTCCTTCATCGCCGCGCTTTATCTTTCGTGAGATATCAATTAATTATCCACTCATTCAATCATTCTTTTGCCTGGCAGGGCTTGGCAAGCTTTGAAGAATCACCATAAGGAGATTACCTTTGCAAAGAAGCTAACATTTACTCCTGTACCGTGCCCCAGCAGCCACAAGGGACGAATCTATGTGGATACTACGTTTGCGAGTCCATTCGCATGTTAACCACTGAGAAGCAGAACAAAAATAAATTCGACCTAAGCAATAACATTCACAACTTTATTTATTATCATCAATATTTCGTTATCAAGACTGATATAGTCATACTCATCTCATTTTCGTATATAGGTCGACTTCATGCGGGACAGACTCCAACCAAAGGAACACGCACTAGGAATCGCGGAGGAACTGGCGGGACTTTTGGTTAGAGAAGTAATAAACAACAAAGGCTTGTTTAGTCCAAATAGATGCTCTACCTCCAAATAGACGGTCGTTAGTACCGCTTGTCGATCGTGAGCTCCATGTATATATGTAGGGAATCTACGAATATGTGTAAGGGGAATCGACTTTTGCTTCCAATATTTGTTTGATCGATCTATATATATATATATAATGAATGAACGTGTACAACTTCTAGTAGCGTACAAATATATGCAACTTTTATTTTGGAACGAAAAAAATGAAATAACAGACGGTCGGTGGCGGGGGGGAGGGGTGCTGCACCCCTCAAACCCTAAAGCAGCAGCGTTGTGCGCGCGCCACGTAGAAGGCCTTTTGTCGCGGGTGTTAATACCGCCCGCGACAAAAGGGCATGTCCCCTGCGCGCCCCAAGTCTGCCATGTGGTGGACCTTATGTCGCGGGTCGTAACCGACCCGGGACAAAAGGTGGACCCTTTTGTCGTGCCTCTCTTGTCGCGGCTGGCCGCCCGCGACAAAAGGCGCTTACCACCCGGATCAAATGCCCTGTTTTTCGCTAGTGACAGCTATTGATACCAGCAGGTGTGGACGCGGTGCACGGCCTGCCGACCCCGCTGCTCACCACATGTTCTCGGCTCGTAAGCGACTGAAAGTCGTGGAATCAGTTCTTGTCTATTCCTAACAATGTAAATCCTTGGCTCTGATCGACGATGCCGTCCTCCAAAGAGCATAGAAACGCTTGCCAAATCTACATCCAAACGCATACTGAACCATGGAGTATATCCGGTTTGGTTTGCTCCAACATCTCAAATGGTAGTGTTTTTCCTTGGAAATTAATCAGCTTTCCATGGGTAGGTGGGAAATTACCGAGAGAGAGAGAGAGTGAACTTAATTTGTGAGTGTTAGAGTACGTCATGGGCCTGGGCCCGTTAGTCTTATAGTTTGCTTAGGTGTCAAATAACCCTTGCTTGGAAGTCAAGTAAACCTCTCTATATATGGAGAGCAGATGTATCAATCTAATCAAGCAAGAATTAAGAAGGAAATCCCTTCCCTCTTGCCCGGCCGTGGGCAAAAGGCCCCCGGCCGGCCTTCTCGCGCCCTCGCAGCCCTCTCTCTCCCTCCAAAACCCTAGCATCCACATAACATTTGGTATCAGCTTTCCTGGGTTCGATCATGTCCAGCCCTCCACCGAGTTCTTCCCACCCGCCGCCGCCGCACTCCGACGTCCCCGCCATTCTCTCCCCGGCGGAGATCACCGCAACCCTCCGCGATCTCACCACTGCTGTCCAGGAGATCCGCCTCTTCCTGGCCGGTCCCTACGGGCCGTCGCTGCCGGCGGCGCTGCTGCCGTGGCAGCCGACGCACCAGGCAGCCTCCGCCACGATTGCTGGGCCGCTGCAGCCGACGCTGCTGCTGTCGTCGCCGCCACCCGACGCCAGGCTGCTGCAGTCCCTGCTGCCGCTATCCACCATCTCCGGGCCGAGCCCTACCTCGGCGCCGGGGTCCCTCTTCTCCAGCTGCCGGCCGCCTTCTTCCCCACCGGGACGCTACAGCAGCAACAGCACCTGCCGCCGCCACCAACGCCACCACTGCAGCTGCTGTCCTCATCGACGCTGTCCCTGCCGTTCGGTGGGCAGCTGCCACAACAGCAACAGTTGCCGTCGCAACCAACATCGCAGCAGCGGCTGCTGCCGCCACCGACGCCGTCCCTGCCTTTCGGCGGTGTGGGAGCGACCTTGGCCCCAGGCTCTACATCGACACCGCCCGGGATGCCCTTCCACCAGGTCTGTTTCCCTCCGTCGCTGTCACCGCTTCCGGCTTGGATCGCTATCCGCCACGTGTCGGCGGCGGTGAGGCTGCAGGCTGCTGCGCGCGGCCTCCTAGTGCGTCGGCGTGTGCGGGAGATGCGTGATCTGCAGCTGCAGCTCCTCCAAGTTGCGCTTCGTTGCGCAACAGACCTCGATCTCGTCCGCTGCGTCGGGGATCTTGGGCGTGCGGTTTCCCCCACGGGAGGCGTACATGTTGTTTTTCCCGCGGGCAGCGACCTCAAAGTCTGCGCCATCGACAGTCATTCGGCGGGGAGAAGGCATGGTGTCACCGACAGGAGCGCACCGCGTAACACCACTGTATTCCGCCGCCGCCCGCCGCGCGGGCTCCTTTTGTCCAGCTGGTTTCCATGGGATCCAGGTGGCTGTACAGGTGCACGTCCGACGGGCGAATGGTGTCCACTTTATTTTCAGGGGTCAACAATAAAGTGTCCCAGTCTATTTCAGGTTGAGAGTAATAAAACAAGCCGCGATGTAAAAGGCTCATTTTTAGGTGTTAGGGTTGTGTTGCGTCGAGTCATGGTTTGTTTCGGTTGCAGCTCGAGGACGAGCTGCACGTCCAGGTGGGGTGTAGTGTTAGAGTACGTCATGGGCCTGGGCCCGTTAGTCTTATGGTTTACTTAGGGGTCAAGTAAGCCTTGCTTGGGAGTCAAGTAAACCTCTCTATATATGGAGAGGAGATGTATCAATCTAATCAAACAAGAATTAAGAAGGAAATCCCTTCCCTCTTGCCCGGCCGTGGGCAAAAGGCCCCCGGCCGGCCTTCTCGCGCCCTCGCAGCCCTCTCTCTCCCTCCCAAACCCTAGCAGCCACATAACAGTGAGATGATGTACAGAGGGAGCAAGCATACGAGTTGAAGCTCCCATCGCTTATATATATTGTGCTAAGGTCCTTCACTCCCATCAACTGATCTTTTTCAACATAATGTCATGATTAACTGGCATGTGTAGTCTTGATCATGCTAAAGTGTGCTTTGTTGACTCAGCTACGTGAAGCATGAGAGGCACAATCCGTGTGAATCATGCTTACAGGGATATCTGCAAATTCCATACTCATGATATGAAATAGCTGGAACTATTGTCACAAAGATATTCCTCCCAAAAATAAGTACGTCAAATTATGCTGATCTAGTGATATGGAGAAGATAACTGCATCAGATCTTTGGTGGAGATTTTTTTTCTTAGAACCAAAGTGAACTCAACAAGATTCATATGTTTCCCATGACTGGAGCCAAACTAGGCTATCCTGTGAGCCTTGAGATTAGTCACATGAGGGTGGATTTTCTACGCATGGTGGTAACTACACATGCAACTATTGTCTTAGGATCTTGCATCAAAAGATCAGCATAGTGATGTCGACCATTTTTTTCCGCCGGTCGTCCATGCCACCGACGAGGCATGTCGCATGTTGAACGCCGCAATGTGGATGTCTAACCTGACATTGCGCACCGACAAAGGCGTTCCACCAATCAGTGCCTTCCACAAGATTGTCGAGGCACTCACACGGCGTGTGCGTATTTCCGTGGATGGAGAAACCACGGCGCAATCGAACCTGTGATTCCAATTATGTATTTGGATGTTCACAAGTGGGAGTTGCCGAGGTATTTTACGATGGTATAGTTTGTTCCGAGGGGTCACGCTTGGAGATCAGGAGGATAGCACATGAAAGTCCCGGATGTACAATGTTCGGCAAAACCCTTACTCCGATGCTGGTTTTCGATGGGTGGTGTTTTCAATGGTACAATGCATATGAGCCTCTAGAACTAACGTTCGTGTTTTCAATTGTACAATGCATATATGAGCCTCTAGAGTCTAGAATTAATGTTCTTGATTGTAGTCCATCTCGATCTACGGTCTACCATCAAATTAGAAATTCGGAACTTATGTACTTCCTCCATTAGAAAAAAGATTTCAAATTATAGGTTTGTCATAGCTCAAACTACTTTAAATATGATTTCGTTTCAATAATTTCATGGTGAAAAATATATTTTCTTATTACATAAATTTGACGCTTTAGATATTGGTTTGTTTTATAAACTCTATTAAACATAGATGGAATTAACTTAAAGAAAATCTAAAACTCCAATCATTTTAGAACACTCCACACCAATACCATTCATGGATTCGCCCAGCTGAGGATGTGCATTCTCCTTGAAGCTTGAAGTACGCCCAACTCGGCAATTCCTATTCTCCGCTTAGTGCGGTATCGATTCACTCTTGCCTACAGCCGTCGGATGCATGGGATTTTCCATTAATGTGTGCCGAAGCGCAATTTTCGCTGGTTTTTGTTGGCTTGTTTGGGTTTTGTTGTTTTCCTAATGTTTTTTATTTCCTTTTATTTAATAGTTATTTCATGAGATTTCTGTTTTTTCAAATTTGAAATTCCAATTTAAATTTTTTAAAATTTGAAAGTTCTTCAAATCAGAATTTTTTTCAAGTTTAAACTTTTTCAAAATTTAAATCTAATCAAATCTGAACCACTTTCAAGTTTACGCATTTTTGAATTAAAATTTTCTAAAATCTAAATATTTTTAAATTTTAAGCAAACTGCAAATTTTGACATTCATTTGAAATCTGAAGCCTATACACCACCATGATTGGCGCGGGACCAGGTGCCCCACACCACATGATGGGTGTTGGGCAGGCCCCAATGATGCATTTTATTTGTTTTTTCTGTTTTTCTTTCCTTTTTAAAAAACTTTTAACTTTTTCATCTAATTTTTTAAAAAAGACTAACCATTTTTCAAATTTGATTTTTTAAAAATTTGAACATATTTTAAGATACGATTTTCAAATATGGGCAATTTTTTGGATTTGAAAATTTTCAGGTGTACACATTTTTGAATTTGAATAATTGTAAATCTGAATATTTTTAAATTTTGAATTTTTTTCAAAATCGAATCATTTTCTATATTTGAATATTTTTAAAATTTAAATATTTGGGAAATTAATTTTTAACCAGATTAAGTAACACGAGAAAAAAAAAAGGAAAATCAAACCAAAAAAAGAAACAAAAAGAAAAGAAATAAAGGAAGAAATAAGAAAAAAAATGCAGCATCTAACTGGGCCAACCCATATCGTTTGTGGAGATGTATGTCGTGTGGTAGATGCCATATATAGGTTTTGAGATGATGTCGATCAGCCCCAGAGATAAATTGTGCCCCACAATGCTCGTGGGCTCCTGGCCGGCTGCCAGGCTATACCGGGAGCAGCGAGGAGTTTGATCATTTGATCATTGTTTTCTTTTTTGCGAAATACAGTACAATCAAAGACGCTCACACATACGGGCACATACTTACCCCTATAAACGCACGCACATACACCATATCCCTATGAACACCTCCAAGAGACTGCGTCAAAGAACTGATTCGGCGAGTCTTGAAATTGACGAAGTTACTACAAGAGTCTCGCTGTCGACGGGACCGTTGTCTCCCACTGAAAAATATTTCGTCTTTATGAGACACCAAAGTGTCAAATTTGGGATTTAAAATTTAGTAGGCTGGAGGTGTCACTAGCCTCCTAACAATCCAACCACGGGTTAGTTCTCAATCATTGGTCTCTCAAACATCAAGATTCAAGAACATGGGTCGTGATAGAGTTTTTCCAGGCTATATACCCAAGCCTTTGTTAAACGTGACATGTTTATAGTCCAGCTTATGTCGATTCCACAGCCTGCTCCAGCGCGCTTGCATCGATAAGACAACCGAATTCCCCTGAGCGAAAAGGCATGGATGAGTTTTTTTTTTTTTTGAACAGAGCTAGGGTCTAGAAGACCCTAGGGGAGTTTATAGACAAACACGTGGCAGGTACAGAATTACAAATAGGCCCTTTACAACACTTGCCCTAATGAACCTATTATTTGAAGATAAGGGCACTTTTTTTTCCCTAGAAAACACATGTAAGAAGATTGGAAAACGCAATCAAGGACATCGGGCTCTCCACCACCAGAACGCCGGCGACCTCGAGGCTTTTCAGTCGAGATCAGAGAGCAGTCTGCTCGCGAGCTCTTCTCTGGCAATTGGATCCAACCGCCAGCTACACCAAGGACACCGGGGACACACCACTTGATTTCCTAGGCGTGGCGAGCTGCGGCGACGGATCCAAAGGCCTCCTCTATGGAGGTTGAAATCAGGCCGCTAGTACGGCCGAAGATCGCGGCGACGACGGCGGTCACCACATGTTGTGCGCAAGGACTCCTGAGGCACCTCATCTGCTTGGTCGCCAGACCAACCGCCGCATGCTCTCCTCCCTCGCCACCGGGGCCGGCCGAGAGGAGCATCGAAGCTGGTTGACCTCCATAGAAGAAGAGGCAGAGACGCTTATTTACGGGGGCCTCACAGCAACGGAGAGCTTCACCATCTCCCACCTTTGGAGCATAGTGAAGGATCTCGTCTACGATTGCCTGGTGCCGCGTCGAGAACCCACAAATATAGGGGATCGCAATAGTCTTCGAGGGAAGTAAAACCCAGATTTATTGATTCGACACAAGGGGAGGTAAAGAATACTTATAAGCCTTAACAACTGAGTTGTCAATTCAGCTGCACCTGGAAAAGCACTAGTAACAGGGGTGATGTGAAAGCAGCATTAATATGAGAGCAGTAGTAACGAGAATACGGCAGCAGATGAGCAGTAATATGAGAGCAATGGCACCAGAAAATAGTTGATACTACTTCCATTGTCATGTAGGAACGAGTATATATGATGATGAGAGATGGACCGGGGTTCCCAGCTATCTACACTAGTGGTAACTCTCTAATAACAAGTGTTGGGTGAACAAATTACAGTTGGGCAATTGATAAGATTGAAATAGCATTAAGATAGAACATCAAGATTATTAATCATGTAGGCATGTTTTCCATATATAGTCATACGTGCTCGCAATGAGAAACTTGCATAACATCTTTTGTCCTACCGCACGGTGGCAGCCGGGCCTCTAGGAAATCTCATCGGAAATTAAGGTACTCCTTTTAATAGAGCACCGGAGCAAAGCATTAACACTCCGTGAAAACATGTGATCCTCATATCTAAGCCTTCCCCTCCAGCTTATCCTAGTTGCTCGTCACTCGGGGCCTCGGGTTCCGGACATAGACATGTGCAAACAACTTGTAGATACAATCTAAGCAATAAGTATAGAGCTTAAATCTAAGATCATGCCACTCGGGCCCTAGTGACAAGCATTAAACACAACAAGATTGCAGCAACAATAACTTCATTAACTTTATAGATAGACTAATCATAATGTAACAATCCATCGGATTCCAACAAACACAACACCGATTACATAAGATGAATCTCAATCATGTAAGGCATCTCATGAGATCATTGTATTGAAGTACATGGGGGAGAGAATACCAACTAGCTACAGCTAGAACCCGTAGTCCATGGGGGAACTACTCACGGAGCATGATGGAGGCGGTGGCGTCGATGGAGATGGCTTCCGGGGGCACTTCCCCGTCCCGGCAGGGTGCCGGAACAGAGACTTCTGTCCCCCGAAATGGAGTTTCGCGATGTGGCGGCGCCCCTGGAGTCTTTCTGGAGTTTCGTCCATTGGTATCGCGTTTTTAGGTCGAAAGGGCTTATATAGGCGAAGAGGCGGCGCAGGAGGGGCACCAGGGCGCCCTCCCCATAGGCCGGCGCGGCCAGGCCTAAGCCCGCGCGGCCCTATGGTGTGGGGCCCCCAGGCCTCCCCTCTGACTCCCCTTCGGTATCCTGGTCCGTCTCGGTGAATTATGATGTTTGGTCTTCGTTTCGTCGAATTCCGAGAACATTGCCCGAACAGCCTTTCTGGAACCAAAAACAGCAGAAAACAGGAACTGGCACTGTGGCATCTTGTTAATAGGTTAGTTCCGGAAAACGCATAAAAACATCATAAAAGTGTGAGTAAAACATGTAGGTATTGTCATAAAACAAGCATGGAACATCAGAAATTACAGATACGTTGGAGACGTATCAAGCATCCCCAAGCTTAGTTCCTGCTCGCCCTCGAGTAGGTAAACGATAAAAAGAATAATTTCTGTAGTGACATGCTACTTACGTAATCTTGATCATACTATTATAAAGCATATGAGATGAATGCAGTGACTCAAGGCAATGACCTATAGTTGCTAACAAATAGATAACATATAGCAAAACTTTTCATGAACAGTACTTTCAAGACAAGCATCAAAAGTCTTGCATAAAAGTTAACTCATAAAGCAATAAATTCAAAGTAAAGGCATTGAAGCAACACAGAGGAAGATTTAAGTTTCAGCAGTTGCTTTCAACTTTCAACATGCATATCTCATGGATAATTGTCAACACAAAGTAATATGATGCATGCAAATAAGCAAGTATGTAAGAATCAATGCACAGTTGACACAAGTGTTTGCTTCTAAGATGGAAGGAAGTGCGTAAACTGACTCAACATAAAGTAAAAGAAAGGTGTTTGTTGTTGTCATATAGAGCTAGAGCTTTTTATGTTTTGAAATCATATAGAGATTATAAAAGTAAAGTTTTGAGAGGTGTTTGTTGTTGTCAACGACTGATAGTGGGCACTCTAACTACCTCATCAACCAGACTTTCAAGAGCGGCTCCCATGAAGGACGTTATCTCTACCAGCAAGGTAGATCATCCCTCTTCTCTTTTATTTACACATGTACTTTAGTTTTATTTATGGTTGACACTCCTCCCAACCTTTTGCTTTCACAAGCCATGGCTAGCCGAATCCTCGGGTGCCTTCCAACATTCACATACCATGAAGGAGTGTCTATTTGCAAAATTAAGTTGCTTACTGATGAATCAGGGCAAAACACGTGAAGAGAATTATTATTAGTGAAGGTTAATTAATTGGGGCTGGGAACCCCATTGCCAGCTCTTTTTGCAAAATTATTGGATAAGCGGATATGTCACTAGTCCATTGGTGAAAGTCTGTCAAGAGTAAATGACAAGGTTGAAAGATAAAACACCACATACTTCCTCATGAGCTATAAAACATTGACACAAATAAGGAGTAATAAAGTTTTGAATTGTTTAAAGGTAGCACATGAAGTATTTACTTGGAATGGCAGAAAAATACCACATAGTAGGTAGGTATGGTGGACACACATGGCATAGGTTTTGGCTCAAGGTTTTGGATGCACGAGAAGCATTCCCTCTCAGTACAAGGCTTTGGCTAGCAAGGTTGGTTGAAGCAAACACAAGTATGAACCGGTACAGCAAAACTTACATAAGAACATATTGCAAGCATTATAAAACTCTACACTGTCTTCCTTGTTGCTCAAACACTTCTACCAGAAAATATCTAGACCTTAGAGAGACCAATCATGCAAACCAGTTTCAACAAGTTCTATGGTATTTCTCCACTAATAGGTTTAAACTACATGATGCAAGAGAAACTTGATCTTCTTGAGAGCTGAAAACTATTGCCAATTATCAAATTATCCAACACAATATGAGGCATTTTCTGTTTCCAACCAAATAGCAATAAATGCAATAGCTTCCAACTTTTATCATTGAACATTAAAAGTAAAACGAAGAACACCGGTGTTCATATGAAAAAGCGGAGCGTGTATCTCTCCCACACAAGGATTGCTAGGATCCGAATTTATTCAAACATAAACAAAAATAAAAACACACAGATGCTCCAAGTAAAGCACATAAGATGTGACCGAATAAAAATATAGTTTCAATAGAAGAAACTTGATAAGTTGATGAAGAAGGGGATGCCTTGGGCATCCCCAAGCTTAGACGCTTGAGTCTTCTTGAAATATGCAGGGATGAACCATGGGGGCATCCCCAAGCTTAGGCTTTTCACTCTTCTTGATCATATATCATCCTCCTCTCTTGACCCTTGAAAACTTCCTTCACACCAAACTTCTCATAAACTTCATTAGAGGGGTTAGTACTCAAAAAAACTTTAATCCACTTTAGTCCTGTAGTGACACATTGCAAGAACTCAATAAAATATTAGCTACAGCTCTCCACGTCTAGAAAGCCTTGCTTAAAGTCCACAAGAGACAATGCAAAAAACAGAGACAGAATCTGTCAAAACAGAACAGCCAGTAAACACGAATTTTTAAGAGGTACTTCCGTTGCTCAAATTAGAAAACTCAAAACTAATGAAAGTTGCGTACATATCTGAGGATCACTCACGTAAATTGGCAGATTTTTCTGAGTTACCTACAGAGAATCATACCCAGATTCGTGACAGCAAGAAATCTGTTTCTGCGCAGAAATCCAAATCTAGCATCAACCTTCTATTAGAGACTTCACTTGGCACAACATTGCAATAAAATAAAGATAAGGAGAGGTTGCTACAATAGTAACAACTTCCAAACACAACAAAACAGTAGCAAAATAAACACATGGGTTATCTCCCAAGAAGTGCTTTCTTTATAGCCATTAAGATGGGCTCAACAATTTTAATGATGCACTCGCAAGAAATAAGAGTTGAAGCAAAAGAGAGCATCAAGAAGCAAATTCAAAACACATTTAAGTCTAACCCACTTCCTATGCATAGTAATCTTGTACACAAATAAATTCATGAAGAACAAAGTGACAAGCATAAGAAGATAAAACAAGAGTGACTTCAAAAGTTTCAGCATATAGAGAGGTGTTTTAGTACCATGCAAATTTCTACAACCATATTTTCCTCTCTAATAATAATTTTCAGTAGCTTCATGAACAAACTCAACAACATAACTATCACATAAAGCATGCTTTTCATGATTCACAAACACATAATTTTTATCAAGCTCAAAAATAGTGGGACTAAAACTTTCAAACCCACTTTTATCAATAATATAACAAGATGATTGATCAATCTCAAAAGATATGGGACTCATAGATAAAGTCAAGACTTCTCCAATCCCATTTTCATTAGTAGTACAATTAATAGTATCAAGTAACATAGGACCATCATCTAGAGATTTATCATAAACATTTGCCAAGCAAAACTCTTTAGTACCATGCATTTCGACATCAGGCACAAACAAAGCATTATCATAAGATTTATCAAAATAGCATGGATTATCATAGATAACAGTAGCATAATTATTCTCACAAGTTTTACTCATAGGGAATATTTCAAGAGAATCCACAGGAACATAACATTCATCCGCCTTTGGTAAGCATGGAGGACAATCAAATAGTGTAAGAGATAAAGAGTTACTCTCATTAGAAGGTTGGCATGGGTAGCTAATCCATTCTTCCTCCTTTTGTTCATCACTCTCCTCTTCTTTTTCATCCAATGAGCTTTCGGGTTCATCAATTTCCTCCTCTTTTTCATCCAATGAGCTTTCGGGTTCATCAATTTCTTCTTCCACCGGTTCCTCGCAAATTGTGAGTGCATACTTGTGCATTAATGAGTCTCTCTTTATAATCAATGATATAAGGATTATCACTGTAGCTTTCTATGCAAAAATTAAGGATAGAAGAGACATAATCTTTAAGGTCCTTACAAACAACACAAGTTTCATAATTTTTAGACATGAATGATTCTATCTCACAGGCTCCCATAAATATGACAAACTGTTTGTTATCACCAGATTTTGGACAAATCCAGAGGTGGGCCGTAAGAGAGATGGGCTTGGAAGACTACACGTGGAAGATCTCTGAAGCGGCCTTGCACGGAGAATTTGGGCTAGTTTGCCCGTGTATCTTTAATTATAGTAGATTATATCTTAGATCAAGATTTAGAGTTTGTATCGCACACGGTGGGATATTCCCACGTTAGAAAGTCCCCTGGACTATAAATATGTATCTAGGGTTTATGGAATAAACAACAACTCACGTTCAACCCAAAACAAACCAATCTCGGCGCATCGCCAACTCCTTCGTCTCGAGGGTTTCTATCAGGTAAGCGAAATGCTGCCTAGATCGCATCTTGCGATCTAGGCAGCACAAGCTCCACGTTGTTCATGCGTTGCTCGTACTAAGCGTCTTTGATGGCGAGCAACGTAGTTATCATAGATGTGTTAGGGTTAGCATAGTTCTTCGTATAACATGCTTACGTAGTGCAACCCTTGCATGTCTAGCCGCCCTCACGCCTATCTCAGGTGTGGGGGCGGCACCCCGCTTGATCTTTATTTAGTAGATCTGATCCGTTACGGTTGCTCCTTGCTCGCAAGGATTAGTTTAATATCCGCAATAGTTAGGCCTTACAAAGGGGGAGGATCCAGCGGCACGTAGGGTGGCGTTCGCAAGTCCTAAACAGGATGTTCCGAGGATCAACTTCATGTTGGTTTTTAGGCCTTGTTTAGGATCGGCTTACGATCACCGTGCGTGGCCGCGAGGCCCAACCTGGAGTAGGATGATCCGATTATGCGGTGAGAACCCTATATTGTCGTAGATCTCATTAGCTTTATCTTGATCAAGCAGGATCACCATATATTCGTGCACCCCGTACGAATCATGGGTGGATCGGCTCTTTGAGCCGATTCACAGGATAACCTGAGAGCCGATCGAGGCTCGTATTTAATGTTTACGTGTATGCCATGCTCGGAAACTAAGCGAGGCATCCCCATCACCTTCCCGACCGGTATAGGTCAGGTGGCACGCCCTTGCACTTCGCATCGGACGTGTGACCAGAAGAGCATTGCGGGCCGTCGCTCGGAGGGGTCTCAGCCAGCCGCAGCTCTAGGCTCTTCCCGGCTCTACCGTGTTGACAGTCGCTGCCCGCCGGTGGGTTTTGGCAGTCAACACATTTCTACCTCTTCGAACCCAAGATGAATATAGCTATTCCAATTATAGTTCTTAATTAAAACTTCCTCACTAAAGCCACATTGAAATTTAAGATGTTTAGTATCCTGTTTAGAGCAACAGTTTATATCATGGCGTTTAAGCAAGATTTTAGCAATTGTATTCAATTTTTCTATCACAGCACTCATAACTTTTCCCGTTCTTGATTCTCTATAATTATTATATAATTCAATAAGCTCCAAATAGGTTGTAGGTTCTTCCATAACAACAGTTTTTATTTTTTCGGTTTTTCAAATTTTTATGGATTTTTGGGTATATGAGAAAAGTAAAACAAAACAAAAACAAAAGTAAACTAAGTAAAACAAAATAAAATAAAACAAAGAGAGAGGTAGAGTGTACTCCCCAGGTGAACTTATGAGTAGAGCTATGCCTCCCCGGCAACGGCGCCAGAAAATAGTCTTGATAACCCACAAGTATAGGGGATCGCAACAGTCTTCGAGGGAAGTAAAACCCAAATTTATTGATTCGACACAAGGGGAGGTAAAGAATACTTATAAGCCTTAACAACTGATTTGTCAATTCAGCTGCACCCGGAAAAGCACTAATAACAGGGGTGATGTGAAAGCAGCAATAATATGAGAGCAGTAGTAACAGTAACACAGCAGCAGTAGCAGTAATATGAGAGCAATGGCACCAGAAAATAGTTGATACTACTTCCAATGTCATGTAGGAATGAGTATATATGATGATGAGAGATGGACCGGGGTTCCCAGCTATCTACACTAGTGGTAACTCTCCAATAACAAGTGTTGGGTGAACAAATTACAGTTGGACAATTGATAAGATTGAAATAGCATTAAGACAGAACATCAAGATTATTAATCATGTAGGCATGTTTTCCATATATAGTCATACGTGCTCGCAATGAGAAACTTGCATAACATCTTTTGTCCTACCAGCCGGTGGCAGCCGGGCCTCTAGGGAATCTATCGGAAATTAAGGTACTCCTTTTAATAGAGCACCGGAGCAAAGCATTAACACTCCGTGAAAACATATGATCCTCATATCTAAGCCTTCCCCTCCAGTTATCCCGATTCTTCGTCACTCTGGGGCCTCGGGTTCCGGACATAGACATGTGCAAACAACTTGTAGATACAATCTAAGCATTAAGTATAGAGCTTAAATCTAAGATCATGCCACTCGGGCCCTAGTGACAAGCATTAAACACAACAAGATTGCAGCAACAATAACTTCATAAACTTTATAGATAGACTAATCATAATGTAACAATCCATCGGATTCCAACAAACACAACACCGATTACATCAGATGAATCTCAATCATGTAAGGCATCTCATGAGATCATTGTATTGAAGTACATGGGGGAGAGAATACCAACTAGCTACAGCTAGAACCCGTAGTCCATGGGGGAACTACTCACGGAGCATGATGGAGGCGGTGGCGTCGATGGAGATGGCTTCCGGGGGCACTTCCCCGTCCCGGCAGGGTGCCGGAACAGAGACTTCTGTCCCTCGAAACGGATTTTCGCGATGTGGCGGCGCCCCTGGAGTCTTTCTAGAGTTTCGTCCATTGGTATCGCGTTTTTAGGTCGAAAGGGCTTATATAGGCGAAGAGGCGGCGCAGGAGGGGCACCAGGGCGCCCTCCCCATATGCCAACGCGGCCAGGCCTGAGCCCGCACGGCCCTATGGTGTGGGGGCCCCAGGCCTCCCCTCTGACTCCCCTTCGGTGTCCTGGTCCGTCTCGGTGAATTATGATGTTTGGTCTTTGTTTCGTCGAATTCCGAGAATATTGCCCGAACAGCCTTTCTGGAACCAAAAACAGCAGAAAACAGGAACTGGCACTGTGGCATCTTGTTAATAGGTTAGTTCCGGAAAACGCATAAAAACATCATAAAGTGTGAGCAAAACATGTAGGTATTGTCATAAAACAAGCATGGAACATCAGAAATTATGGATACGTTGGAGACGTATCAGACGCCAGGGAAGAAGATGACCCCCGGCTGTCTCCAGATTCCGTCAAGCTAGCAGCCAGTTTCCTCTTCCCCTCGCCTCCATGGCTGGCCAGAGGAGGAAAGCACTGCAACAAAGCACGAAGAATCGTGAAGCAGCAGGAGAGGATCTTATTCACGGAGATCCCTGAGGTGGGGGAGCTCGCCGTCTCCGGCCGCCGGAGCTCGACGAGGAAGGACCGCCAACCCAGGATGCACCAGATCTGATCCCAAAGATCTCGTGCCCTACTCCATACTACCAGAAGATCGCCGAAAAACCTAAAGCTAAACCTACCTACTACTCCGGCGCCTCCCCTTTGCCATCTTCGGCCGGCGATGCCGTCGGAGAGGGCTCGGGGTCGGCCCGGTATCACAAGGCAGACTCTCAACTAGGAGGGGGAGGGGAGAGAGGTGGGAGAGGAGTGTGTTGGAATGTTCACACCAAGGCATGGACGAGTTGTTGCCTTGTTGGGGTAGGTCTCAATCGGCTGGTGGTTGGGCCGAGTTAACCGGGCTTTCCCGCTTTCTCGTTGAACCGGAAGCACAACGCTGAGGTCGGCAAAGCAATTATCTAGCGGAAGTCTTTTCGAAAAGTTATTTTCATATAGTAGCAAAAGTACTAAACCCGAATTCCCTTTGGAATGCGCCCTTGCTTTTTCGAAAATTTATTTTTACATAGATGGAAAAAAGATAGGATTGAGGCGCATCTCTCCAATTGATCGGCTAAGACAAAGCAGTTCAAAGCAAAGGTTTTGTTATTGAAAGCACTACTTTTACATATATATGAAGATGAGTTTTATCAAATCCTGTGGTGACTTCCCAAGGTAAAAATGTGAAGTAAGGATTCCCATATATATGAAACTAAAATGAACCCTCCTCGGCTAAGGTTGAATCAGATATAGAAGAAGCGGAAGAAGGAAGCTGAAGGATATCCGTAGCATCTTTTGTATCTTATTTAATCGATTTGGTCGTATGCGTGGACACGCGGACAACGAGTGGTTGGTATGTGCACCCATTGCGGGGCGACTCAATACACTGCGATTATTATTTTATTCTTTGCCAAAACTAGTCCATAGAGCCCCCTACCCCCCCCCCGCAGTGCCAAGCACGCCGTGGTGGCAGACGGAACACAACAACAACACTAGCGAGACAACACCACCCGCCACGGAGCAGCAGCTCCATCAGTGTGCGTCCTCGAGCACATGCCAACGCGCATCGCCGGAGGTGTAGGCTATAGTCAGAGGTCCACCTGTGATTTCCGCAGCCTCGCCCGACGCGCGCACGCCCGAGTGGAGGCTGCCATAGGAACTGCCTCTCCCGAGACCTCCTGATCACCTGCCACCATCATGGAGACGATGGGGAGTCGGGGTGGAGCGCGTCCGCGTGAAGAGAGGTGGAGGGTCGCCGCCGGCAGCACGACGGCCTCCCGAGCCGTGCTCGCGGTGGGGGCCATGTCGCTGGAGGAGAGGAGAGGGTGGGGCGTTGCCGCCGGGCAAGAATGCCCCCTCCCAACTGTCGCCTTCTTCTCCCGTCGAGGCGCGAGTCGCGGACGAGGAAGGGGCATCGCTCCGATCCGGAAATTAAGGCTGCCGGACCGGAGACCTCCGCAACCTCCTGATGGCTCCCAAGTGATGGAAATCAATTGTAGTACATTTCAATAAGAAAGGTTGTCGAACCCACGAGGAGCTGAAGGTATTGATTAGTAAGTTTGAAAAGTAAAACAATAAAAAGGTGTAGTGGTTTGGTGTTTTGCGTGTGTAGGTTAAAATAAAGTAAAGTGCAAAAGGTAAATAGCAATAACCAAATGCTCTCAATGAGAGAAAACACAATCATCTATGCAACAAGAGGATAAGCTTAAGTGTGTGTGTAAACTTATATATGACAAGTGTTCCTAAGGATAGCATAGATTTACTTAGCATTTAGATTTGTACACAACATGGAGAATATTTTATCAAGTTTCATTTCCTTAGGGCGGAGCCTAAATTATGTGCCGCCATAGATATGAGCAAATACACCTCTTATGATGGGTCACAAAGCCATTTTTATGAGCAAGTATAGGAATCGTTAAGACATAACTATCCCACCATAGCAGTTAGTTCATTGGTTCCCGACAAAAACCTCTATAATGCAACTCAAAGTATTAGAAAACGGTTTTTGTCATTCCATCCTTTTCAACCCTCATCATTACATCAAAGTGGAGACCTACGAGCCCATATAGCTGAAGTAATATGCATTCGATGTTTTCATAAAACCATCATATAACAACATAAAAGATAGGAAACTTCATCAAATACACATTGCACATCATATGGAAATCATAGCCAATTAATCCTATGCCCGTAGAAACAGTGGGATCTACTCACAAGTGAAAAATATGGTATAGATCAGAGGCATATAGATTACAACATAATCTTGAAATACAATCTCTCCACCAATAAAGAAAAATTACCAATCGCAATCATGCAAATAGCACTTAGACAATATCCAGGTTCAGTCAATCATAAACTATGAGCGGGATGAAGTGAATCTTGTAGATGGAGATGGTGATGATGATGGTGCTGGTGGAGATGTTGATGGAGAGACCTCCCCCTATGCCAAGGTAGGAGTGGTGCTGACGATGACGTTGATTTCCCCCTCACTGGAGGCTTCGGTGCTGTAGGATCTGCCCTCTCTCGGTGTATGTTATCACCAGAATTTGACCGAGTCAGAGGTGGGCCGCGATCAAGATGGGCTTGAAGAATATACATGGAAGAATATACGTGAATCGGCCTTATATGCAAAGTTTGGGCTAGTTTGCCCTTGTATCTGTAATATAGTAGGATACGTATTGATTAGATAGAGTTTGGCTCGTGCACGGTTGGGATTATTCCCACGTTAGAAAGTCTACGGACTATAAATATGTATCTAGGGTTTATGAAATAAACAACAATCACGTTCACCACAAACCAATCTAGGCGCATCGCCAACTCCCTTGTCTCGAGGGTTTCTTCCGGGTAAGCATCATGCTGCCTAGATCGCATCTTGCGATCTAGGCAGTACAAGTTTATCCGATGTTCATGCGTTGCTCGTACTGAAGCCTTTTTGATGGCGAGCAACGTAGTTATCTTAGACGTGTTAGGGTTAGCATTGTTCTTCGTATCATATGCTGTCGTAGTGCAACCCTGAGACGTCTAGCCGCCCTTACACCTATCTTAGGTGTAGGGGCGGCACCCCGCTTGATCGTTATTTAGTAGATCCGATCCGTTATGGTTGCTCCTTGTTCTTCAAGGATTAGTTTAATATCTGCATAGTTAGGCCTTACAAACGGATTGAAGGATCCAGTGGCGCGTAGGGTGTAGTTTGCTAGCCCTAGACAGGGATGTTCCGGGGATCAACCTCGTGTTGGTTTTTAGGCCTTGTCTAGGGACGGTTTACGGACACCGTGCGTGGCCGCGAGGCTCAATCACGAGTAGGATGTTCCGATTATGTGGTGAAAACCCTAAATCGTTGTAGATCGTTTTAGCTTTATTATGATCAAGCAGGACCACCATATATTCGTACACCTCGTGCGAATCATGGGTGGATCGGCTCTTTGAGCCGATTCACAGGACAACCTCGAGAGCCGATCGAGGCTCGTATTTAATGTTTACGTGTATGCCATGCGGGGAACTAAGCGAGGCATCTCCATCACCTTCCCGACCAGGTATAGGTCGGGTGGCACGCCCTTGCACCAGCATCGGACGTGCGTGCCGAGTCTTTGCGGGCCGTCGCTCGGAGGGACCGGGGCCGGCCGCAGATCCCGGGAGCCTCCCGGCTCTCTTGTGTTGCCCGTCGCTGCTCGCCGGTGGGTTTCGACCGCAACACATTCGGCACGCCCGGTGGGACCGTCTTCGACATCAACCGCATCGCCATCTACATCTGAGATGGCGGACGGCACCCCAGTCACGTACGAGGATCTGACCGAGGAGCTCAAGAAGAAGTATGACAAGGTCAAAGCGATCCTCGAAGCCGACCTCATCGGCTCTTTTCACAGAACACGCTCACATGGCGTCAGGTGGAAAGGGTTCTCACCTGAAGGCGCGCTCGATGGAGTGGACCTGTCCGCCCCGTCAGAAGAACGCACCAGGTCCCTGCGTCAGGAGATTAACTACATGGTGGCTCACTCGCTGCACCGCCATTCTGAGAGCCTGGTGAATACTTTGGAGCGTGTCGCTCTTCGGGTGATCCAGGAAATCATGAGGCATCAGTACTCTCCATCAGGACCAGCTCTCGGGACTTACCGAGGAGAGATGCCACTCCAGTCCCGTCCACCGCTGCCATTCGCGTTGGCAGCACCAGAAGTGCCGAATTCACCGGCATACGTCGTCTACAAGATCGGTGGTGACCCTAGCGACTACCAGTTCTTGCATGAGGCGCCTAAGGAGATCCCTCACGGTTACACGTGCACATACGTGCCAGACTGCGATGGATCGGGCACTCACAAACCAGACCGCAACAGCAGGGACTTCTGGAAAAGCAGGAGGAACTTCAGCGACAGATCTTGAGAAGCAGACGTGGCTAGCTAAGTATGCCACTCCGACAAACCTCCAGAGCTCAGCTCCTGCAGTTGGCTCAGAGATGGAAAAGCAAGCATGGCTGGCTAAGTATGCCACTCTGGCGAATCTTCAGAGTTCGACTCCTGCAGCCAGCACCGCGGATCAAATCAGTACAATCTCGAGAGACCGGTTCGGCATGGTGCCGAAAAGGAGGACAATCGGCTATTCCAAGCCGTACCCCAACGAGTACGAGTTGATCCCGCTACCACCCAAATATCGGCTCCCTGATTTCTCCAAGTTTAATGGATCGGATGGTTCCAGCTCCATCGAGCATGTGAGCCGATATTTGGCACAGCTGGGCACGATCTCAGCAGCAGATGAGCTGCGTGTGAGGTTCTTCGCACAGTCCCTCACGGGATCGGCTTTCGGGTGGTACACATCGCTGCCACCAGACCCAATCCGGACGTGGAAGCAGTTGGAAGAGCAGTTCCACATGCAGTATCACTCAGAGGCTTCCGAGGCCGGCATTGCCGATCTAGCACAAGTACGTCAGAAGCGTGGAGAAACTGTGGCAGAATACGTCCAGCGCTTCAGACTTGTTAGGAACCGATGTTATTCGGCTCGTGTGACTGAAAAAGAAGCAATCGAGTTGGCAGTGGTGGGCCTTGCATCACCAATCAAGGATATGGCCTCCCAAGCAGACTACCCTTCACTGGCGCACATGGTTCAGAAATTGTCGTTATATGAACAGCGCCACCCAGACTTGTACCAGGACAAATTCAAGCGGGCGGTAGTCCTGGTTGAGGCAGATGAAGACGAAGGCTCTGCGGGAGATCAAGAGGTAGCAGTGGCTGAATGGACTCGGGGGGCAACTCCCGTGTCCTGCAAATGGGTTAAGCCACCGGGTCCGCCCGGAGGGTTTGATTTCGACGTAACTAAAACTGAGCAAATTTTTGACCTCTTACTTAAGGAGAAGCAGTTGAAGTTATCCGAAGGCCTCAAAATCCCCACGGTACAGGAGCTGAACGGAAAGCCATACTGCAAATGGCATAACTCGTTCTCCCATACCACCAACGACTGCAGGGTGTGGCGTGATACGTCCAATTTGCATCACTATTTTATATCATAATTTGCTGTTATTCATTGATATATTTCATATTGGGACACAATACTTATGTTATTTCATCTATTTTGCATGTTTCATCATTATTGGAGGATCAAGCACCGGAGCCGAGATTCTCGCTGGAAAAAGCACCGTAGAACGCAATATTTCGGAAGATCAACTGTGGGAGGAAATTATACCAAAAATCCTATTTTTCAAGATGACGAAGGAAGCCAGAAGGAGGGGCCAGGAGGACCCAGGGTGGGCCCACACCCTAGGGCGGCGCGGCCCATGCCCTGGCCGCGCCGCCATGTGGTTTGGGGGGCCCACGACCCCTTTCGCCTCCTTTTCTTCGTGAAATCCTTCGTCCCGAAAACCTAAGCCACAGAGGGTACCTCGCGAAGAGTTACAGCCGCCTCTGCGGGGCGGAGAACACCAGAGAGAAAAGAGCTCTCCGGCGGGCAGGAATCCGCCGGGAAATTCCCTCCGGGAGGGGGAAATCGACGCCATCGTCACCGTCATCGAGCTGGACATCATCTCCATCACCATCATCATCATCTCCACCATCATCACCGCCGTCTCCACCGCTGGACACCGTCACCGCCGTAGCAATTTGGGTTTGATCTTGATTGTTTGATAGGGGAAACTCTCCCGGTATCGATCTCTACTTGTTGTTGATGCTATTGAGTGAAACCATTGAACCAAGTTTATGTTCAGATTGTTATTCATCATCATATCACCTCTGATCATGTTCCATATGATGTCTCGTGAGTAGTTCATTTAGTTCTTGAGGACATGGGTGAAGTCTAAATGTTAGTAGTGAACTATGGTTGAGTAATATTCAATGGTGTGATATTTAAGTTGTGGTGTTATTCTTCTAGTGGTGTCATGTGAACGTCGACTACATGACACTTCACCATTTATGGGCCTAGGGGAATGCATCTTGTATTCGTTTGCTAATTGTGGGGTTGCCGGAGTGACGAAACCTAAACCCCCGTTGGTATATCGATGCGGGAGGGATAGCGAGGATCTCGAGTTTAAGGCTGTGGTTAGATTTATTCTTAATTACTTTCTTGTAGTTGCGGATGCTTGCAAGGGGTATAATCACAAGTATGTATTAGTCCTAGGAAGGGCGGTACATTAGCATAGGTTCACCCACACAACACTTATCATAGCAATGAAGATTATTTAGCCGTATGTAGCGAAAGCACTAGACTAAAATCCCGTGTGTCCTCAAGAACGTTTGGTCATTATAAGTAAACAAACCGGCTTGTCCTTTGTGCTAAAAAGGATTGGGCCATTCGCTGCAATTATTACTCTCGCACTTTACTTACTCGTACTTTATTCAACTGTTACATCAAAACCCCCTGAATACTTGTCTGTGAGCATTTACAGTGAATCCTTCATCGAAACTGCTTGTCAACACCTTCGCTCCTCGTTGGGATCGACATTCTTACTTATCGAAGATACTACGATACACCCCTATACTTGTGGGTCATCAAGACTATTTTCCGGCGCCGTTGCCGGGGAGTGAAGCGCTATTGGTAAGTGGAATTGGTAAGGAAAACCTTTATTGTTGTGCTGATTTTATTTACTGCTCGCTGCTATAAGTCATTATGGAGAGATCTTCTCTTCAATTTTTATTTGGGAAATCTACTACTACTGCAACGGTAGTGGATGAGGCGCCAGGTGAGGAAGTAATACCATATAAAATACCTATGAAAATTATTGAACGTGTTATGGATAACCGCTATGAAGGGGATGGAACTGTCCATCCCGGTGATCATTTATTGTTTTTGCATGAATTATGCGGGTTATTCAAATGTGCAGGTATTGCTATGGATGAAGTGAGGAAGAAACTATTCTCTTTATCGCTGTCTGATAAAGCGGCGCATTGGTATAAATTACTGGATAATGGGGATTCTCTTGAATGGAATGATATTGTGCCCCGGTTTTATTCTAAGTTCTATCCTCCAAGTGAAATTCACAAGGATCGGAATCGCATATATAATTTTTGGCCTCATGATGGAGAGAGTATTGCCCAAGCTTGGGGGAGATTGAAGTCTTTAATGCTCAAATGCCCCATTCATGAGCTTCCTGGTAATGTTATTATTGATAATTTCTATGCAAGACTTTCTTTTCAAGACAAGACCTTGCTTGGATACTTCTTGTTCCGGATCATTTACATGCAACAAAGAAGAGTTTAAAAGGGACCTTCTTGATCGGATCCAAGAAAATACCGAAGGTTGGGAGAACGACAAGGATAGAGAATCGGGTATAATTTATGATTATAAATGCATTGAAGCTTTTATGGATACTTGATAAATTTCGTAATATGAGTGCTACATATGGTCTTGATTCTCAAGTTGCTGCAAATCTTTATAAAGCTTTTGCCTCTCATTATGAATTGCCAAAGAAGAATTTTGATAAGTATCATGAACCGTACAAAGATAAAATTGATTCGTCTATTAATAAATGTGTTGTAGTTGAAACTGTAGATCATGTTATTCCTGAAGCTTATATTGAAAAAACTCCTTTCCCTGCTAAAATGAAGGAGTACTCTGTTATAAATAGTGCGGTTCATAAAAGTGAAAAGAAACCTGTAGAACCTGAAGAACAAATAAAAGTTGAACCTCTTCGTTGCAATAATTAAAGATCTTGTGACTCGAAAATGTGGAGGATGGTCATATTATTTTTCGTGAAGATGCTCTAATATTGTTTCACATCCTAATAAACCCAAACAAGCTAGTGTTCCTATGCTATCTGTTAGAATTGGTGATCATTGCTATTATGGATTATGTGATATTGGTGCAAGTGTTAGTGCTATTCCGTATGAGCTTTACACAGAGATTATGCACGAAATTGATTCTTGCGAACTTGAAGATATTGATGTGGTTATTCAGCTGGCTAATAGAGAAACTATTTCTCCAATTGGTATTGTTCGAGATGTGGAAGTTTTATGCGGTAAGATTAAATATCCTGCTGACTTTTTGGTACTTGGTTCTGCTTGCTAGTGATTATTGTCCTATTATTTTTGGTAGACCTTTTCTAAATACTTGTGGAGCTATTATAGATTGCAAGAAAGAGAAAATTTTGACTAAATTTGCTGGTGAATCTTATGAGTTTAACTTCTCTAAATTTACTAAAACTCCTTATAAAGCTGACTTGCCTAGTAATGATTTTAAAATGGAGCAATGTGCATCTATTGTTCTTGTTCCTAATAATCCTTTGCAGCAACATTTGGAGGATAGCGAGAGTGAAGTTTTTAGGAAAGAAAGAGATGAGCTTGAGGAAATTTTTCTTCGCCAACCTATTCTCAAGCATGATTTACCGGTGGAAGATTTGGGTACAACACCTCCACCAAAGGAAGATCCTGTTTTTGAATTAAAGCCTTTGCCTGATAATCTTAAATATGCTCATATTGATGATAAGAAAATATATCCTGTTATTATTAGTTCTAAGCTTTCAGAGATTGAGGAAGAAAGATTATTGGAAATATTGAAGAAACACCGAGGAGCTATTGGCTATACTCTTGATGATTTGAAAGGGATTTCTCCTTCTATTTGCCAACATGCTATTAATATGGAAGATGATGCAAAGCCTGTTGTTGAACATCAGCGTCGTCTAATTCCCAAGATGAAGGAAGTGGTAAGGAATGAGGTATTACGACTTCTTGAAGCTGGTATTATATATCCTATTGCTGATACTAGATGGGTTAGTCCTGTGCATTGCGTTCCCAAGAAAGGAGGAATGACTGTTGTGCCTAATGATAATGATGAGCTCATCCCTCAAAGAGTAGTTGTAGGGTATAGAATGTGCATTGATTTTCGAAAAGTTAATAAAGTTACTAAGAAAGATCATTACCCTTTACCATTTATTGATCAAATGCTAGAAAGATTGTCTAAAAATACTCATTTTTGCTTTCTTGATGGTTATTCTGGGTTTTCACAAACTGCTGTTAAAGCTAAAGATCAAGAGAAGACCACTTTTACTTGTCCCTATGGAACTTATGCTTATAGACGTATGCCTTTTGGTTTATGTAACGCTCCTGCTACTTTTCAAAGATGCATGTCTGCTATTTTTCATGGTTTTTGTGAAAGTATTGTAGAGGTATTCATGGATGATTTTTCCGTCTATGGGAATTCTTTTGATAGTTGCTTGCGAAACCTTGATAAAGTTTTGCGAGAGATGTGAAGAAACTAACCTTATTCTTAATTGGGAGAAATGCCACTTTATGGTTAATGAAGGAATTGTATTGGGACATAAAATTTCTGAGAGAGGTATTGAAGTTGATAGAGCTAAAGTTGAAGCAATTGAGAAGATGCCCTATCCAAGGGACGTTAAAGGTATTCGTAGTGTTCTTGGTCATGCTTGGGTTTTATAGGAGATTTATTAAAGATTTCTCCAAGATTTCAAAGCCTCTTACTAATCTTCTTCAAAAAGATGTACCATTTGTTTTTGATGATGATTGTAAGGAAGCTTTTGAAACTCTTAAGAAAGCCTTAACAACTGCTCCTATAGTTGAACCTCCCGATTGGAACTTACCCTTTGAAATTATGTGTGATACTAGTGATTTCTGTTGTAGGCGCTGTTCTTGGACAGCGAGTAGATAAAAAACTGAATGTTATTCATTATGCTAGTAAAACTCTTGATGCTGCTCAAAGAAATTATGCTACAACTGAAAAAGAATTATTAGCTGTAGTCTTTGCTTGTGATAAATTTAGATCTTATATTGTGGATTCAAAAGTTACTATTCATACTGATCATGCTGCAATTAGATATCTTATGACAAAGAAAGATGCTAAGCCGAGACTTATTAGATGGGTACTTCTGTTGCAAGAATTTGATTTACATATTGTAGATAGGAAAGGTGCTGATAATCCTGTTGCTGATAATTTATCTAGATTGGAAAATATTGCTTATGATCCTGTTCCTGTTAATGATAGTTTTCCAAATGAACAATTGGCTGTAATAAAGGTGAGCTCGCGAGACAGTCCTTGGTATGCTGATTATGCTAACTTTATTGTTTCCAAGTACTTGCCTCCAACCTTTTCAGCTCAGCAAAGGAGGAAATTCTTTTATGACTTGAGGCATTATTTCTGGGATGACCCACACTTATATAAAGAAGGAATGGATGGTATTATGCGAAGATGTGTTCCCAAATATGAACAACAAGAGATATTGAGTAAATGTCATGGTAGTGCTTATGGAGGACATCACGCCGGAGAAAGAACCGCGCAAAAGGTTCTACAATCAGGTTTTTATTGGCCAACTCTCTTCAAGGATGCGAGAAAGTTTATTTTATCTTGTGATGAATGCCAAAGGGTTGGTAATATCTCCAGACGCAATGAAATGCCTATGAATTATACTCTTGTTATTGAACCGTTTGATTGTTGGGGATTTGACTTCATGGGACCTTTTCCGTCTTCGGAAGGTAACACTCACATACTTGTTGCTGTTGATTATGTTACTAAATGGGTGGAAGCTATACCTACAAAAAGTGCTGATGGTGAGACCTCTTTAAGAATGCTTTTAGATATTATTTTTCCTAGATTTGGAGTACCTAGATATATTATGACTGATGGAGGTTCTCATTTTATTCATGGAGGTTTTAGAAAAACCCTTGCTAAGTATGGTATTAATCATAGAATTGCTTCCGCTTATCATCCTCAAACTAGTGGTCAAGTAGAATTATCAAATAGAGAGATTAAATCTATTTTGGGAAAGACCGTTAATAAAACTAGAAAGAATTGGGCTAGTAAATTGAAGGATGCACTATGGGCTTATAGAACTGCTTATAAAAATCCCATGGGAATGTCACCTTATAAAATGGTTTATGGGAAAGCTTGTCATTTACCTTTAGAACTAGAGCACAAAGCTTATTGGGTCTGTTAGAGAATTAAATAAAGATCCTAAACTTGCCGGTGATAAGAGGTTGTTGCAATTAAGTTCTCTAGATGAATGGAGAAGTGAAGCTTATGAAAATGCTAAACTCTTTAAAGAGAAAGTTAAAAAATGGCATGATAGGAGGATTATCAAAAGAGAATTTAATATTGGGGATAAAGTCCTATTGTATCGGTCTCGTCTCAGATTCTTTGCAGGGAAATTACTCTCGAAATGGGAAGGACCATATGTTGTCGAGGAGGTGTATCGTTCAGGAGCAATTAAAATTAGCTCTCTCCAAGGCAATGCCACACAAGTGGTGAATGGACAAAGACTCAAGCATTATATCTCAGGTGATTCCTATAATGTTGATATTGATATTATTCAAGTGGAAACACCGGAAGCTTTCATCAAAGGGCAAATTGACAGTCCGCCAGAACTCGACTTTGAATAGGTAACGATGATCGGTAATGAAAAGTACGCAATTTACTTTCCGAACAATATTTTTGCTGTTTTTGGAAAATATGAAAAATTACGAGTTCGAAACGGAGTGGAAAGGACGCACGAGGGCGTGCCACCATAGGCCGGCGCGGCCAAGCCTGGGCCCGCGCCGCCCTATGGTTTGGCCGCCCCGTCGCCCCTTTCCGACTCTGGTTCGATCTGGTACTTTCCGTTTGTCGTGAAATTTTTTGCTATATAATCCCCGGACCCCTGGAGGTCCGTATATCGTGTTCTCGATGTGTTTTGTTTCGAGCTGTTTCTGCCAGGATCCGTTGTCGGTCTAGAAGCACCATGGCCTCCAACAACAAGGGCAAGGGGCTTTCGGAGGAAGAAGTGAAGGAGGTGCCATCAAGATAAGAGCGAGCAAGCCGGAGGGAGCAAGCAAATCTTGGTGGGATCCGTTGACACTCGACGTTCTTTTTCTCATAACCTGCAGGGACCTATACCACCCGCTCTTAGCCTCGACTCCTTCCCCATGATGGAAGAAGTGCTACGGATTACCGATGAGTTTTGTGATCAATATCGGGCTCTAAGAAGAGAAGTGGAGATACTCCAGGAGGAGAATTGCCGTCTCCGAAGAATGATTGAATACCACTCGATTCGCATCACAAGGTCGTCATCGCCAACTTCAGATAACAATGAATCTCTCCGAATCTTAGTGCAGAATTGTCAAGCTGAGAAACTGAAGATGAAGGAGCTTATTAAGAAGCGCGGGAGGAGTTCATCACCACCATCGCCGCAGGAGTAATTCATCATCGGTATTGGCATCCCCTTGGTTTGTTCCAAGCTTGGGGGAGTGCCGCGGTATCACATTATCACTACCTTTTACTTTTATTGTCAAGTAGTGTCATATCATGAGTAGGGAAGTTATCATATAAGATGGGTTGCAGTTGGAAGTGTCTCTCCTTTAGTTGGTTATCTATGTATCCCTTGGTGTGAGTTATCGTTATGGAATATTAATGAGAAGTCTTATCATTTACATATTGCACATCTTATTTTAGTTTGCAATCTCTACTATATTATTCACCTTGTTGTTAGTATTGGTATCACTTTGGGAGCATTGAATAAATCTATTTGGTTTTGGCAAACTTAGCATTGGTCAATAGCAACAACACTTTGAGGTTTAAGTAGAAAAGAGAAATACATGTAGATGTTTCATTGTCTTTCTTGTTAGCTCATAGCTTACTATTCTGAAGTTAAGATTGTTTGTGCTTACAAGGAAGATGCATGATTGTTTCTATCATATGTATATTTGTTTGTTTCCCTCGACTCTTATGCTTGCTAATTAACCTTGCTAGCCAAAGACCTGTACCGAGAGGGAATACTTCTCGTGCATCCAAACCTTAACCCAAACCTATGTCATTTGTGTCCACCATACCTACCTACTACATGGTATTTTCTCGCCATTCCAAGTAAATACTTCATGTGCTACCTTTAAACAATTCAAAACTTAGTATCTCTTATTTGTGTCAATGTTTCATAGCTCATGAGGAAGTATGTGGTGTTTTATCTTTCAATCTTGTTGGGCAACTTCCACCAATGGACTAGTGGCTTCATCCGCTTATCCAATAATTTTGCAAAAAGAGCTGGCAATGGGATTCCCAATCCCAAATTAATTAAACTAAATAGACACTCCTCCATGGTATGTGATTGATGGACGGCACCCGAAGGATTCGGTTAGCCATGGCTTGTGTAAGCAAAGGTTGGGGGAGTGTCATCATCATAATAAAACAAAAATAAAAAGGCACTCCTTCATGGTATGAGATTGTTGGCGGGCACCCGAGGATTCGGTTAGCCATGGTTTGTGAAAGAAAGGTTGGAAGGAGTGCCACACAAAATGAAAACAATATGGGAGCCGCTCTTAGGAGGTTGTCTGGCAAGGGGGTTAGAGTACCCGCTACCAGTCGTTGACAACAACAGACACCTCTCAAAATGTTACTTTTATTCTCTTTATATGATTGCAAAACTGAAAAAGCTCTAGCACATGATTTAATCTCTGCTTCCCTCTGCGAAGGGCCTGTCTTTTACTTTATGTTGAGTCAGTAAACCTATTTCCCTCCATCTCAAGCAAGCATTTGAGTAGTTGTGATCAAACCATTATATTGTGATTTGCTTCATCATGTCTTTTATTCTTCCTTGTTTAGTACAAGTTTTATCTGAATGAATATAGCTTTGCAAGTTATCAATGATCATGAAGAGACCATTATGATTGAGTATGCAAGTTGTGCCTTATAAACTTTAACATGAGAGCGCTGCTCAATGAGATAAATATAATCTGTTAATTGTTCTCTGACCAAGAACGAAGTTTGCCATCACCAATTATGATTTCTTATGCACCTTTACTTGTGATTCCCTTATACTTGTTTCAAGTTGAGTTATAAGAGGTTGTTTACTATAATGTCTTGTGTGAAAGAATATGATGCTTCTTGACCGTATTTTATTTATCGACTCTTCACTCCATAAATATGTGGTCCTGTCTATCGAGTTCAGTTTCGCTTGGGGACAAGCGAAGTCTAAGCTTGGGGGAGTTGATACGTCCAATTTGCATCACTATTTTATATCATAATTTGCTGTTATTCATTGATATATTTCATATTGGGACACAATACTTATGTTATTTCATCTATTTTGCATGTTTCATCAATATTGGAGGATCAAGCACCGGAGCCAGGATTCTACTGGAAAAAGCACCGTCAGAACGCAATATTTCGGAAGATCAACTGTGGGAGGAAATTATACCAAAAATCCTATTTTTCAAGATGACGAAGGAAGCCAGAAGGAGGGGCCAGGAGGACCCAGGGTGGGCCCACACCCTAGGGCGGCGCGGCCCATGCCCTGGCCGCGCCGCCATGTGGTTTGGGGGGCCCACGACCCCTTTCGCCTCCTTTTCTTCGCGAAATCCTTCGTCCCGAAAACCTAAGCCACATAGGGTACCTCGCGAAGAGTTACAGCCGCCTCTGCAGGGCGGAGAACACCAGAGAGAAAAGAGCTCTCCGGCGGGCAGGAATCCGCCGGGGAAATTCCCTCCGGGAGGGGAAATCGACGCCATCGTCACCGTCATCGAGCTGGACATCATCTCCATCACCATCATCATCATCTCCACCATCATCACCGCCGTCTCCACCGCTGGACACCGTCACCGCCGTAGAAATTTGGGTTTGATCTTGATTGTTTGATAGGGGAAACTCTCCCGGTATCGATCTCTACTTGTTGTTGATGCTATTGAGTGAAACCATTGAACCAAGTTTATGTTCAGATTGTTATTCATCATCATATCACCTCCGATCATGTTCCATATGATGTCTCGTGAGTAGTTCGTTTAGTTCTTGAGGACATGGGTGAAGTCTAAATGTTAGTAGTGAACTATGGTTGAGTAATATTCAATGGTGTGATATTTAAGTTGTGGTGTTATTCTTCTAGTGGTGTCATGTGAACGTCGAATACATGACACTTCACCATTTATGGGCCTAGGGGAATGCATCTTGTATTCGTTTGCTAATTGTGGGGTTACCGGAGTGACAGAAACCTAAACCCCCGTTGGTATATCGATGCAGGAGGGATAGCAGGATCTCAGAGTTTAAGGCTGTGGTTAGATTTATTCTTAATTACTTTCTTGTAGTTGCGGATGCTTGCAAGGGGTATAATCACAAGTATGTATTAGTCCTAGGAAGGGCGGTACATTAGCATAGGTTCACCCACACAACACTTATCATAGCAATGAAGATTATTTAGCCGTATGTAGCGAAAGCACTAGACTAAAATCCCGTGTGTCCTCAAGAACGTTTGGTCATTATAAGTAAACAAACCGGCTTGTCCTTTGTGCTAAAAAGGATTGGGCCACTCGCTGCAATTATTACTCTCGCACTTTACTTACTCGTACTTTATTCAACTCGTTACATCAAAACCCCCGAATACTTGTCTGTGAGCATTTACAGTGAATCCTTCATCGAAACTGCTTGTCAACACCTTCTGCTCCTCGTTGGGATCGACATTCTTACTTATCGAAGATACTACGATACACCCCCTATACTTGTGGGTCATCATGGCGTCAGCAGATCCAAATGGCGATAGAACAAGGACGTCTAATTTTCAACCAGTACGCCATGAAAGTCGACACTCACCCCTTCCCCGCCGTTAACATGGTGGAGTGCACTTACCCTGGAGGGTGCCAGCCAGGATTCTCGTTCGACATCAACATGGTAGGACCTGGACACCACTCTGGTAAGGACGGAGACGAGGGCAGCTGCTCTCGTAGCAAAGACACAAAGGAGGCCGCTCCACGCGATCGGCTCCGTCACGATGGCAAGCGCTACATCACAGAGGGAGAAGTAAGGAATCTGAGATATCAGCGACCTCTCTCTGATCACCTCCTCAACAAGTATGTGAGTCAGTATGACCAACGCCGACGACCCAATGACGATGGTGAAAGAGATCGTCTGGCTAGGGACGCCAGGAGACATCGTCGGCATGATCGCGATGAGGAGGAGTACGAGCGCCGTGCCAAGGAAAAATCGAGGGAGCAAGACGACGAGGATAGGCACTGGGACTGTCCCTTCTTCAGGCACTACTGGGATTCAGGAATGAGCCGATTGCCTACAATCGGCAACTGCCCAGAATGTAAACAGAAGAGGAAGGATGCAGCTAATGTGTCCGTGTTCAAACGTCTAGGGCCTCTCCCACCTCGAAACAAGCACGCTGAGTCCCCTCGGGTGGAAGATCTCGAGGATTTGGAAGACGATGAAGAAGAAGAAGACAGGTACCACCGGCCAAGGTGGTGCCCTGATGGACTCAGCCGTTCCCAAAAGCGTAGGGTTCAGCGACTGCGTAGCTTGGAGGAAGCCGAAAGGCTATACCTGCACACATTGAGGAAGGCGCGGCCTGATCTGGCCGCGAAAATTCAACGAACCCTGGATGAAGAGGGTCGACCACAAAAAATGGAGTGGCGCCCCAAGCAAAGGAAAGCCGATGATGAAACATCGGCTGGCACAAACATGGTGTTCATCCTTCCGACGGAGTTTAGTGCTCCAGGATTAGACGAGGCACCCGTGGCACAACTTGATCTGCGGCCCACGACCGGTTATCTTTGAGAAGCCACGAGAAAGAAGCTACGGACATCCGAAGGCCCCGTACTTGCGAGGTTATATCAATGGGCAGCCTGTCAACAAGATGCTTGGTGGACACCGGAGCGGCGATCAACATTATGCCATACTCCATGCTACGTCGGTTGGGACACTCTAGCTCGGATCTGATCAAGACCAATGTGACATTGAGCGATTTCAACGGCCAAGCGTCTGACGCACAAGGTGTTCTGAACGTGGATCTGACCGTAGGAAGGAAAACCATCCCTACGACGTTCTTTATTGTCGATAGCAAGAGCACCTATGTTGTCCTGCTCGGAAGAGATTGGATCCACGCCAACTGTTGCATTCCATCCACGATGCACCAATGTGTAATACAGTGGGATGGAGATGAGGTAGAGGTCGTCCAGGCAGATGACTCAGCCGAGATTTCAACGGCTGGCATGAACGCTTGGGAAACAGCAGGCCAAGAGCCACTCTCAGGCATCAATTTGGACGACTGCGAGCGCATCGACGTGACAAAGGATGGGGTTAGGCTGGTCTTATCCACCGGCCTGACCGTATAGCAAGAACAAACCTATGGACAAACGTGGCGAGGCCGATCCTTGGGACCGGCCCCAAAGATCTATGGAAGAACATTGCAAAACCTTCATTGAGCGATTCAATCAACATGGAGGCCGATTCCAGCAATCGGCCAAAATTATCTTCACCACACATTCCGCCTGTGTTCGACGTCGATCTAATGGGCAGCGGTTTTACGTCGGCTGATGAGTTGGAAACAATCAACATTGGTCCTACCGGAGACGACGTGCAAATACAGTGCCTTGGCTAAACTACAGAGCCGATATCTGCAGTCACCTGACAGATTCGGCTCGGGGGGCACCTAATCAGATGAACATGTGCGACACATGTACAGTGAAATAACATGTGCGATACATGTGCAGTGAAATATATTGGGGGCCGATAGAAAATCGGCCAGTAAAAAAAAATATTCTCATGGTATACAGCCGATGCACGGGCATCGATTTTAGAGCTAAGAAACAAAGCCGATGTACAGCCATCGACTCTAGCACAATTACACAAGATCTACCTGCTGCGCGTTCAAGACACGGATTTTTCACCAAAGTCCAGTTCAGCTGTGAGGCCTTCTGCTTCCTCGAAGGGGTGAACGATGAGAGCTGCCTCGGTTGCAAGGAGCCGATTTTGGTGCCCGAACCTTTTCTTCGAGGACTTCCAACCCTTTGCGCCAGTTCAGCAGTACTGTTAGAAGCATCAGTTTTGGCATGCAAGGCAGCCTCTTTCTCATTAAGCTGTTGGTGTTTCGTCTACAACATCGGCTTTCAGCGGAAGAAAGGTGATCAATGGGGGCAAGTTTGGCTGACTCTGCATGATGGCTGTCTCAGATTGCCTGAGTTCAAAGCCCTTTGTCTGATCTGTGCATCCTCACCAATATTCTCGCCTTGGCTGAGGCTCGGGGGGCAGCTGGCCTGGTAGATGCTCTGTTTTAGAAGCCGATTGGGGTGTCATCGGCTGATCCTTCATCGCAACCTTCTTCAAAAATGGTGAATTCTTGCAGAAGAGGATCACTGGACCTGGTGGGAGGAATTTAAGGGCTCTCTTGAAGACTCCACATTATCCACCAGATCTCAAAGTCATCAGTTGAAGAATTGAAGGATGGATTGTGAAGGACCGATGCGTTGCTATCGGCTCATTAAGCATTGGCTAGGTGGACAAATCGGCAAAATCAGTATGAGGGGAAATCGGCTAAATTAGCTCAAGGGAAATCGGCAAAATCAAATTGGGGGAAGTTCTTCATTGATAAGCAGGATTTCTTACATAAAAAGCTGATTGCTCTCAAAAGGAAGTACTAGGGGATACATTGCCCCATCTACCACTACTGATCCTATGCTAAGGGTCCTATCTATGGGCCGTCGCTACCCTCGTCGCCGTCATCGCCGCTGTCGGCGCTACTCCGTTTCCCCGTCGGCGAGAAAGCGGAGGTCACTTTCCCCGTCAGTCGAGGACTTGTCGTCCTCAGACCAGACGGAGAAGTCGTGACTAGACTCCTCCCCGGCTTCGATGGCGCGGCGGATGTTGGCCGCGTGGGCCTCCTCCGGGTTCCACTCCGGCGTCGGCTCGCGGGAAGAGGAGGACTGGGTGGAAAGATCCGATGAAGCGAGAGGAGGAAGAAGACATGGTGGCACAGGAGGGCTTTTGGGGTGCTAATGCGAAGGGGATGCGGAAGCGAACTGTTTGGAGCGGTTAAATAAAAGGGGATATAGTGGAGATTCAATGCCACAGCAGTTTCCGAGGAGGTGGTGCCCAACAGGAATAAATCTGCCAAGTCACGCGAAGGAGTTGAGAAGGCAAGGCATCATGATGAAGGATACTGCGACGGTTTTACTCTGCCACGACATGACCCGACGAAGAAAAGCAGAGTGATTTTGGAATTGTCAATTCCAAAACCAGGGGGGCATGTCTTATCACCAGAATTTGACCGAGTCAGAGGTGGGCCGCGATCAAGATGGGCTTGAAGAATATACATGGAAGAATATACGTGAATCGGCCTTATATGCAAAGTTTGGGCTAGTTTGCCCTTGTATCTGTAATATAGTAGGATACGTATTGATTAGATAGAGTTTGGCTCGTGCACGGTTGGGATTATTCCCACGTTAGAAAGTCTACGGACTATAAATATGTATCTAGGGTTTATGAAATAAACAATAATCACGTTCACCACAAACCAATCTAGGCGCATCGCCAACTCCCTTGTCTCGAGGGTTTCTTCCGGGTAAGCATCATGCTGCCTAGATCGCATCTTGCGATCTAGGCGATACAAGTTTATCCGCTGTTCATGCGTTGCTCGTATCGAAGCCTTTTTGATGGCGAGCAACGTAGTTATCTTAGACGTGTTAGGGTTAGCATTGTTCTTCGTATCATATGCTGTCGTAGTGCAACCCTGAGACGTCTAGCCGCCCTTACACCTATCTTAGGTGTAGGGGCGGCACCCCGTTTGATCGTTATTTAGTAGATCCGATCCGTTATGGTTGCTCCTTGTTCTTCAAGGATTAGTTTAATATCTGCATAGTTAGGCCTTACAAACGGATTGAAGGATCCAGTGGCGCGTAGGGTGTAGTTTGCTAGCCCTAGACAGGATGTTCCGGGGATCAACCTCGTGTTGGTTTTTAGGCCTTGTCTAGGGACGGTTTACGGACACCGTGCGTGGCCGCGAGGCTCAATCACGAGTAGGATGTTCCGATTATGTGGTGAAAACCCTAAATCGTTGTAGATCGTTTTAGCTTTATTATGATCAAGCAGGACCACCATATATTCGTACACCTCGTGCGAATCATGGGTGGATCGGCTCTTTGAGCCGATTCACAGGACAACCTGAGAGCCGATCGAGGCTCGTATTTAATGTTTACGTGTATGCCATGCAGGGAACTAAGCGAGGCATCTCCATCACCTTCCTGACCAGGTATAGGTCAGGTGGCAAGCCCTTGCACCAGCATCGGACGTGCGTGACGAGTCTTTGCGGGCCGTCGCTCGGAGGGACCAGGGCCAGCCGCAGTCCTGGGAGCCTCCCGGCTCTACTGTGTTGCCCGTCGCTGCTCGCCGGTGGGTTTCTGACCGCAACAGTGTAGGAGAGGACTTTTGCCTCTGCTGTCGCCTTTGTAAATCTCGGGAAAATTATAGCGTAGGTTTCTAGCATGTCGGAGGTACTATCAAAAGGAGGGGTCGACACGGTGCCTGAGGTGCAAATGGGCGTAGGTGGCACGCCCAACAGAGGGGGTGCGCCATGGCTCCCCTCTCATACTTTGATTTTTAGGCGTCCAGAAGGTCTATGCAACAGTAAAATACGAAAAAGGAGGTTTTCTGACTTCGAGAAATTAAATACCAATGAAATGAACTTTGTAAAAAAAACTCATAAATCAACTAAAAAGGCATAAATAATGGTTTTTTTTGAAATAACCAGGGATCTGGCTTTCATTGATAAGCAGAGGGAATAGCTTTACAGAGACCAACCGATCACATAATCATGGATCGGATGATCAGAAAAGGTAGAGAGAAAGAAAAAAGGAGAAGAAAAGATGCAAAAGCCTGTCTCTCAAGGGGGTTCGAACATGAGACGTCTCGGGGCTTTTGCATTGGCAAAGCTCCATTCCCTCCCCTCATCACGGATCCAAGATATCACGCTGCGCAGTGTCGATGTTTTTCCGCGGAAGATCCTGGCATTGCGCTCATTCCAAATACCCCAGCACACGAGGATGAAGAGGGATGCGATCCCTTTCCTGTCAGGAGGATGGCAGCGCTCCATCATGGACTGCCAGGTTGCCGCCATGGACTCTGCGTGCTCCCAAACCGGCGGGTCCAGCGCCGAGCAGTGCGTCCAGGTGGCCACTGTCGCCCAGATCGACTTGGCGATTGGACACTCGAAAAACAGGTGCCACGATGTCTCCAGATTTCTAATGCACAAAGGGCAGAAATACGAGTTGGGGCACTGTCGACGTTGCAGACGATCGGCGCACCACAGGCGGTTTTGGAGCAACAGCCAGGCGAAAATCCTACACTTGGGCGGCGCCCAGGTCGACCAGATCATTGCGGGTGCGATCGATCGGACTTGTCCCTCAAAGTGTAGATGATAGGCAGACGCCGCGGAGTAGCAACCATTGGAGGTGAGGATCCATCGGATGGAATCCGGAGTTTCGGGTCGCAGCACGATGTCCTGCAGGAGGCGCCAGAGGGAAAGGAATTCCGGCAACAGCTCCGGCGGGAAGCGCCGATGCAGGTCATGAATCCAGCTGTTGCCATTGAGTGCCGCGCCGACGGTCTTGTTTTTTCTTCTTGATCTACCAAATAACCGCGGGAACTGTGTACAGAGCGGCTTGTCGCCGTGCCATGAGGATCGCCAGAACAGGGCCCGGGCACCATCTCCTAAGGTCACCCTCGTGGCTGCATGGAAGAGCTCATGGTCGTGCACATCACAGGGGGTTTGCATGCCCACCCAGGGCTGCAACGGCATGCTCCACTCGTGCCAAAGCCATCGCAGCCGGAGTGCACGACCGAAAAGCTCCAGGTTTAGCACACCAAGACCGCCCACGTCAAGCGGCGAGCAAACGGTCTTCCACCGTACTTTGCATTTGCCTCCCGCCTTGGTTTCGTCCTCGATCTCCCAGAAAAAGTTTCTGTGAATCTTGTCAAACTCCTTCAAGAACTTTGGGGGCAGCTTGAGTGCTGTCATGGCGAAGATCGGAAGCGTGTTGAGCACTGATGTAACCAGAGTCTTGCGTCCACCCTGGTTAAGCCAACGACCCTTCCAGGAGGCCAGATGAGATCGTGCTCGATCAAGGATGTGCTGGAGGTGAGCTATGCGAATTCTGCCTAGGCTCAACGGCATACCCAGGTAACGGATGGGGAACGCAACGCGCTCGCCGGCGAAGGGAGCTAGGACATCGTTGAGGTCTATACTGTCGCATCTGATTGGAGCGATGGAGCACTTGGCGAAGTTGATGCGGAGGCCTGTAGCGAGGCCGAAGTCGTGCAGGATTTGAACGATGGCCTCCAAGTCAGCACGCACAGGGTTTAGGAAGAGCACGGCGTCGTCTGCGTAGAGGCTCGTGCGCAGCTTGGCCTCCCGTATGGGAAGAGGGGAGATGGCCCCGGTCTGTGTAGCTAGCTGGAGGATCCGCTGAAGTGGATCAAGCGCGAGGATGAAAAGGAGGGGCGACAGAGGGTCGCCCTGTCGGAGTCCGCGACGGTGTCGTATGGGCCTGCCGCTTGTGCCGTTGAGAAGGATCTCTGATGCCGCAGATGAAAGTAGCAGGGAGAGCCAATCACGCCATCGAGAGGAGAAACCCAGGTGTTGCAAGAGCTCCAGAAGATATTCCCAGGAAACCGAATCAAATGCCTTTGCGAAGTCAAGTTTGATGAGGAGCGATGGTCGTTTGCGGCGATGCAGGGTCCGCGCCGTGTTCCTGACGTATACGTAGTTGTCGTGTAAGGTTCTGTTCTTCAGAAAGGCGCTTTGTGCAGGTGATATCATCTCCCCAATCACCGGCGTGAGCCGTCGAGCAAGCACCTTGGCAAAAAGCTTGGCCACAGAGTGAATCAAGCTTATCTGAAGTCGCCGATCCGTGACGCACCCGTCTTCTTTGGGAGAAGGCAGACGAAGGCCCGATTGAGGGAGGCAAAATCTCCGCCGGCGAGATTGAATAGGTGTTGGAAAACTGCCATGATTTCCGGCCTGATGATACCCCAGCACCTTCTGTAGAATACGCCGTTGAAACCGTCCGGGCCGGGAGCTTTTTCGGCCGGCGAAGCCTTGATTGCCTCCCACACTTCCTTGATCGTGAAGGGGTTGTCGAGGCCGGCCGCAGGCAAAGTAGGAAGGTTTAGTTCCTCCCAGTTCAGCGAGCGAGTCCGAGGTACCGCAGTTCCCAGGACGGCGTTGAAGTGATCGTACAGCGCGTCCTCCTTGTCTTTGTGCGTGGTGGCAATGCTCGAGTCCGTCGTAAGGGCCGTGATGAAGTTCTTGCGACGCCTGGAGTTTATCTTGACGTGAAAGAACCGGGTGTTGGCATCTCCTTCCCGCAGCCATGTGATCCTCGAAGCTTGACGTCGACGAGAACGCTCGATCGCGGCGAGTCCCAGAACCCTAGCCTTGAGTGTTTTTCGGAGGTGGAATTCAAGGTTGGAGAGGGCACGGCTCTCCTGTGCAATGTCCAGCCGAAGGATGATCTCGTTGGCCAGATGTAATTGGAATCTGGCATCACCGAATTGGCCTTTGCTCCAAGATCTTAGGGCACGGGCAGTTCGACCCAGCTTGACTCGAAGACGAGTGAATGGGTTGGTCGATCGCATGTCCGCGGCCCAAGCCGATTTGACCGTGTCGACGAAGCCCACCTGATGCACCCAGAAGTTCTCGAAATATTATTCAAAACTAATAATATAAGTATCTACTAGCAAAAGTGCCCGTGCGTTGCACCGGGGAAAACAAATACTGAAACGCTCTAGCCTCTCTTATTTGTTACCATCATCAATGGTGGTCACATTTTCTCTAATTCATGATGAAAATAATAATGCATAATAAAATCAGATTGCAAGCCCCTTATTGCACTAACTTAAAATATCGCGAACTTGCACCGGAAGAGAAACAAAATTATGGTCACAGAGACGTACAATAAGTTTCGCTTGAACGGTGACAGTGTGACGTTGATCCGACCTAACGTCATCGCTTTCACTGGACGCTTTGAGGTCAGGGCATCAACCCACAATGCCTCCTTTGTCCCTCTTGCTGCCGCACCACCTGGTACACCTGCGTTTTGATTTCCATTTCTAATTTCGGGACCTAAATAAACCATACAACCGAACCAAAACCACATATAGGGTGTCTCATTGGCTCGAGACCAGATTTTTCTAGAAGTGTATCATAATCGTTACATGATAGCAAGGATAAATTAGTCAATAATAAACCCGGTTTGAAAAATAAAGAGTAGAATAAAGAAGGTGTGAATTTAAATAGTAATGCACAATAATGTCCACAAAATAATACGGAGTAGTTTACTTGGCTAAATCCTAAATTAACAAATAATAAAATAAGGATATAATGCAAAAAAAATTATAGATAAATTTTATGAAACGGAGGGAGTACCGTACATGCCAAAATCACCGAAGCGTTCACTGTCTTTTCTTGATTAGCTCTATAGCCTCACCATAATCCGACTTCAACGTTATGTTTAAAGCCGTCCAGTTTACACCTAGTTTCAAGCCTTCCTTGATGGTTTCCAATTTTTTTTGTTAAATCTTCCACCGAAGGATTGCTTGATTAGTACTCCTTAGTAGTGAATCCATATAGCTCATTAAAAAGGACTTGTACTTGCGCTTGATGGCATCCGTCCAAAACCCGGTCTAGAAAGAGGAGCGCATTTTTTAGCTTCAATGTATCCTAGATGCAACAGATCAACATCGAGGACGACAAGCATCAGCTGCTTTAACCACTCAATGCATCGATCTGCTCCGCGCTCAACTCCTACGCGGCGGCCGCGCCCCAGTCCGGCGCCTCGATTCCGGATTTTGGCAGCGCGAGGCCAAGACATCCCAGGCGCATCTCGATCTTGGTCGCATTCTCCAAGCAGGGCAGCTCAATGACGCCAACGGCCTCGTCGTCCACCGGCGCATCATTCAAGATCAAGAGCTCGTGGATTGACGGACCGGCATGGGCGGCGTTCGTGGCGAGGGCTGCGTGGGATCGGCCAGGAACGACGGGGCCGCGGAACCAGATCTCCGGGGTGCCGGCCCAGAGGCAGATCCAGCGGTCGGAGAGCAGGCTGGTCCAGGTGACATCAGCGGTGGAGGGAGGCCGCGGAGGATGCCGGATGCGGCGGCGAAGGTCGCCGGGAAGTGAGGTGAGTCGATCTTGCTAAAATTAATTCCCTGGGCATGTCCTTTGTAGACTCCGGCGAGCCTGTGCCATCTATTTGACATGAATTTTTCTACGGTTTCTGCGTGAATCAGGCATGGAGCAGGGAGACAATTTATGGACGGATTTCGTGCACGAGGGGGCAGGAAATCGAGTTCCTTTCTAACACGAGGGGGCACGAGGAGGCTGTTTCGGCTGGGTGAGAAGAAAAAGAAGCACCGAACCGTTACGGTGGCATTTTGCATATTATGTATTTTGGTGGGAGGGCAAAACGGTCCAACAAAAAGTTGGACGAAAATTTTGGCAGAAACCTTAGCTCCTTTATTATTAGGTATAGACACCGCACGGGGCTGGTCGTCAGCCAGTGCGCTGATAGGCCACCGGTGGGACGATCAGCCACCAGTCGATAGTAGCGGGCAACATGTTGCAAAGCACCCTACCGCCACAAACCAGCAAGGCTAATTGCACATGTCCTTCCCGTCGCTAGAACCACCTACCAGCACCACGCTGTAGCTCCGGCCGAGCGCCAGGCCCAGCACAAGTGCACCCGCGCCAACCTGCGCCCGCTCGCGGCAGTCTCCCGTGCCACGTTCCTACTGTTGCGCCTCCCGTTATGATGCTCCGCGCCCGCACGTCTCAGCATCTTGTGTCCCCGCTCACCCCATCAGCTGGCCGGCGCACCATCCAGACTTCGTAGTACCGCCAACTGCAGCAGTCGAACACGACACGTGCCCGCTGCACCGCCCGCTGCTGGGGTTGACCGCAACCTAAGCCCGCACTCATAGCATCTTCAACCTCGACCCCTTTCGTTCACGCGCGCCGCTGGGTGCACCTTCGTGTCGTCCTTGACATCTGCGACAGCCCCGCATGTCGCTCCTACCTCACGCTTCTCCTCCCCTGGTTCCCACGGGGTCGGGTCTCCGCGCGTCGCGACTCCGCCGACGCCCATCTCCAGCACCCTATGCCCCCAGCGCCCAAAGCAGCAGCTGCATGCGCGCGAGTGGGGCTGCATCGCGTGCAAATAGCACCGACGCGCCCGCTCCGTCCCCATCCTGCTGCGGCTCCAATGAATTTTTCGCCTTTTGCCGAGGTTCCTTTTTGACATGTATTTGTAATATCTAGAAACATTTTGGCATCGTCTGTTGCTCACTCATTGAACTATGTGTGCCACTCTAATTCCATTCATGTATTTGTATCCCACATTCAACATCTCTAAAAATATTATTTTTTATTTGTGATTTGTCCATCTGGAGGAGAAATAAACAACACATTAAAATTGAATGGTGTGTTTAGAGAGATGTATGTGGACAAAACTAAAACATTTAATTTTTGGACCAAAGCAATACAATGTAGCAACCTTCTAATAAAATTGAGTACTGTGAAAGCAATCGTGTAGCACAATTCAGTCAAAATGTATGTATATTGAGCGGCAGCCGCTAGCAATCTCTGGGAGTAGTAAATTTAGTACATCTAATAACAGTAGCAGCTAGCTTCTCAGGCAATCTTACATCGATCAAAGTATTAAAAACAGTCAACAGCTTCCGACGCAATTCTTCCCAGTCCAGGCACGCGAGCACGCAAGCACCATGGCGGCATCTCTCCGCCCCAGCCAACCCCGCCCCGAGCACCGGCTCCTTCATGTCTACCCCTGCCCTCTTCCCTTCCCAGATGCACCTTTCCCAGCCTCCTCCAAGCAGGGCGCCGCGCCAATCCACTCCAGGCCAACCATCACCTACTGACAGATCCGAGCTCGCCCTGACCATCTCTCTGTATCCCTCACCATCTCTCCGTTGATTGAGCAGGGTACGGAACATACCTCGTGGCGGAAGGCAGGCGCACGACCACCTCTGCGACGGACCCGAAGAGGCCGAGTGCGCCAGCGCCATTGAGGAACCACCTTCGCTTGTATCTCCGGCGGGGCCGGCCGCCCACGCGCCTCGCGGAGGCCTGCGGCAGAGGAGGCTCAACAACGATGGGTACTTTTGAAAGGCGGGGGATTTTGACCAGAAGGATTTGCCGATTTGGGTACGTGCGGAGCTAGATTCTCCGCGGCGGCCTGGTTCCGGAGTATGTACGAGGCGTTCGGTCGAAGGAGAGAGAGGGGAGGGGATTGTTCGGGAGAGAAAAAAGAAAATACCGAACCGGTATCATAGTAAATGATGTATTATGTATTTTGGTGGGAGGACAAAATGGTCCTAAAAAAAGCGTTGACGAAAATTTTGGCAGAAACCTTCGCATTATGACGGACGAAACCAAGGAAACGTTAGCTCCTTTATTATTAGGTATAGATATTAATGATGTCAAATGCGCGTATTGCCGTGTGGACACGTGCGGACGAAGTGCGTCCCTACGTTTGTGATGGCCTAAGAAGATCTCCCTACGTTTCATTGCATTTCAATCCGTTAGACCAAACTGAAACTTAACGAAACAGTATGGCACAAATCTTGAAACAGAAAACCGATCACCAACATGCACACGTACCTCCCATACACGAAAAAAAAAACATTTCTCCTTCAACGCATCACACAAGCTCTTGTCTCCGAGTATCTTAACACGTACGGCAAGCTTTCGGAAACCGGCGCTATCCTATTTTGTATCTTGTGTGGCCATTTGGACGATGCATGCAGCACCACCACATATAGCTAGCGCAAAGCTAAATGTTACCTAGCGTATGCGCGTGTGTGTATATACAAAATTCCATCCTTGCATTGCTGTCTTCCTTCCTGCAAAATGGGGTTGCTCAATAAATGTGAAGCAACAAACAGATCCTAGCTGCATTAGAAAAAGAGAGGGTCCCTGGCCTGGCCAGTTGTCCTCTCAACAGACTAACTGCATCGATCAACCTCTTTTGGAAAGTACCATTTTCCCCTTTATATTCCAGCTCTATCATCTTGCGTTCTACTCACACGTCACTCAAGAGATGGCTTGCACATTTCGGGCACACCTTTGTGAATTGTCCTGCGTGCGTGTTTGTTTCCGCGGTATCTTTTTTTGCATGAATTGATTTCTATAGCTCATGTAAGTTTTATATTCTCGGGTAAAGTTTTTGGACATGTATCACCTCTCAGATGAGTAATAATTAATGCAACTTCATTTCGTAATAAGAGTACACAACTAAACAGTAATATTTGCAAGTTTATCTAGATGCAGGGAGACGATATTTCTTTTACTTTCCAGCAACTAACACCAACCAAATAGCACCCCTTTTCATTTTCCGACGTTCGGTATTTCCCCCTCGCCACATACTCATCGTACATATAACATCCATCGGACTCGCTATACTATACCCTACAATATATTTCATCACGATTAGTACTAATATATTCATCTTCATGGGTCCACGAGTTGAAGACAACCATGATGTCTATGGCGGGTTAGTACCCATTCCTTCCCCTACCGGAAGCCGCACCAAACTCCTTCGCCGACATTCCCAACCGGCGGGTATGTTCTCCCCTTATTCTCTAAATTCCTACTTCTTCTCCTTCTTCCTCTTCATTGATCACTCTTATTTGCCTTTCTAGATCCAGTGTCAGGACGATGGCAGGTAGATCTCCTGCAAGGAGGACGGTATGCATATTCGCCTCTCCCGTGATGAGCAGTGAGTGCAAAACGACGAGGCCATCATTTCTCTTCCTGATGTCGACCTTGATGACTTCCCATACAAGCAGATTGCACTTCTTTGTTCGCGAAGTAGTGAACTTTTTTATGTATAGGTAGTTCAATTTATTGACGGTCTTTAAACGATGAGAGGCTCATACCCATCTTTTTTTGCTTTCTAATTCTAGTTGAAGAATGAAATCGGGACAAGGTCAAATAAATGAATGCCATGTAAGAAACGAATTTCATATGTACGAAATGCATGAAATTGATTTTTATATTTGAATGAGTGGAACTTTAGATCTGAACTTAAGAAAAATGAATTCTAAAATGAAATGGAACAAATGATATTTTAGATTTGAAACATGTACCTAGTTGACTTGTGTGCCTTGTAAGGGGTACATGGTACAAAATTAATGTCAATACATACATTTATAAAAAACAATAGAGTGGGAAACTGTTGATCGAGGACCATGTAAATTTCTTTTTGAAATTCACAAAAATCAAATTGAACCGTATATATTAAGTAAACCTACCCAGCCCCTCCAGTCCATAAAGAAAAACCAGTCCCCTACCCTGCTCTTTCTTCACTTCTCGCTCTGGGTGTGCGTGCGGCGTGCAGCGTGCGCGTGCGAGCCGGCTTCCTTCGCATGTGAGCAGAGGAGAGCGGGGCCATGTCGATCGCACTGGAGAGCGGGCCCGGGCTAGGCGGCGGCGGCGGCGGCCGGTTCGGCCGCGTCGCCCGCTGCGGCGCTACCTGCGCGGCGGCCTCGCCGCCGGCCTCGGCGGGGCGCGGCGGCTCGTCGTCGGCGGGGCGGAACAGCAGCAGCCCGGCGGCGGCGGCGCAGTGGGAGTGGGACGGCGAGGAGGTGGAGGGCGGCGACGGCGAGGTGCAGAGCTCCTACAAGGGCTCCCCCTTCGACACCATGGACGCGCTCCAGGAGGCCCTGCCCTACAGGTCAGCGCCCCTACCTCTCTTTCCCCCACCCGCAACCTCGCCGCCAAGCGCGGATCTTGGTTCTTGGCTGGTCCCGAGGTTTCTTGGCGGTTCCTCCGGGGGATTCGGGGTAATGTGGCTGGAAGCGGCGGTTCTTGATCCCTTCACGCGTATTCCATTGGGGCAAATGTTGGGGGTTTCTTGGGTCCGTTCATCAGGACTGGCTCGGCGGCGAAGATTGGTTCTTGCTCGGGTTTAGCCGGGGGAGTGCGCGATAGGTTCTTGCTTCTCCGTGTCTTCTTGGGTGGTCTTGAAGCGATTTGGGTGAGGTCATTCAGTTCCCGATCCTCGGGTCGGCGAGTCTAATAGTAGTAATTTGGGGGTTTTCTTTGTCGGTTTGGAATGGATATAAGGCTAATTCGAGGTGATTTAGAGTTCTAGGTGATTCTTGCTGGCGCTTCGCCCTTACATCCAACGCGGTTGGGGAGATTAGCCTATGTTGATGTACCTACTGTTCACCGCACCATATAGTTTCAACAGGCGTTAATGTTCTTTTACTGAACTAATTTGTGAATGATGTGTCTCCATTGACTTGTGGAGTTGGGACAGTTTGAGGCTGAAAGGCTTCAGCGTATACACGTTGACAGATTTTAGTGAATAAACAACATATTTTGTGTGTATGTATTGCTTCTAATTGCGTTGGATTTTTTTTTCTGTGTGTATATTTTGGTGATATCTAGCTTGGAAGATTGATCTTACTTGCACGTATATGTTCTATCTAATCCATTGCAAATGCTCTTCGATGCTCATAACTCTGAATGAATAAGTTATGAGCATAGAATGGTTTGATAAGAGTTATTAGAAGTTATGACTTATAGTGTCTTATTTCGTCCTCACATTGAGGAATGCTGGCACTTAGTTTAATCTGATTAAGCCCTTAGTGTGGTCACAAGAACATTTGTGTTTGTCCACACTGGACAGAAAGATTGCTCTTCAGTTCACGCAGTTCCTTGTGCGTGCTTGTGTCGTTATAACATATATATCAGGGCGGTATCATGGAATGTGAAATAGTATTACCAAGCCAAGTGTGTCGAGCGGTTTCGTTATTGTACCTTGCCCAGTGCTGGGTTCAAGCCCATTATTAGTAGATCATGGTAAAGCTATTGTAGTTATTTCACCTGAAGCGACATGCTATATTGCTACATTGCCAGATCATGCTCTATTGCTCTCCCAGAATTATGGTTGTTCTGTGTCTTTGTATTTCTTATGATAGTCAGTAAGACAATCAATTATGTACAATGCAAATACATTCAACTTTGCCACAATAATATTACCAATAGCGTGTTTAACATAGTTTGAAAGGTCAATAATATTGACCGTTGGTAATCACGCATCATTACTGATCCATCCTTACAATGGGCAGGGTAGACACAGATGTTTGATGTTGGCAATTGCATATACTCTTTAGCATGAATACTTGGTTGTTTTAATTAAAGCAACTGATTATGAATTTCTTTTCCTTGTTTCTGTATGCAATAAACTGAATACAATCATCTATGATATCAGACTGTTTATCATTTTTTTACCGCCAATCAATCAGATAAAAAAAATAGGGCATGTTGTTTTTTAGCACTTAAGCTGTGGTTGTGATTCAGTATTGGCATTTTTCTGGGGAATTTTGTGCAGTACTATGATCTTAGCACACTTGTTAGTAGCTTAATGCTACTTGTTGGCTCTTGCCACTCATAGCAGCATAAAATGGTGCATTTTGGTGCCATATGATCAAAGAGGAGCTTAAGTTATGTGGAGAAAGGACACATTAGGTATAGCTAACACTTGGCCAACACAGGGATCAAACAGATACCACGATCTTGTTTCACATGCTTTTGTTTGCTTGCTTATTGTATATTCATACTAGTTGTCAAACTGCGCATTAAAATATTCACTGATTTTTCTATGTGGTTGATCTGGCAACTTAATTTTGTCTGTTTGTTCCCTGTGAGCTGCCTGGAGATTGCTCTCCTATGAAATCTTGAGAAAATATACAGATCTTCGAATTTGCTGAGTAATTTCAATCTTTTCCCTATGGCAGGAAAGGGGTATCCAAGTTCTACAACGGCAAGGCCGGATCTTTTGCAAAGCCTCCAGCTGCTGTGATACTGTCTCCTCCATCTGTCAAGGGCCTTCCAAAGCCAGAAACCCCATCCCCTAGGAAGCGGAAAGGTCTTCTTCCATTCATCAGTTTCAAGTGGGGCAAAGCACAGAACAAAGAGGTATACCCTGAAGATGATGTTGTGGACAGCCCCAGCCCCATGGCTTGCAGGAGGATGACGGTGTCTCCGGCTGCCACAAGCAGCTCAGGGAGCAATAGCGGCAGTGATGATGAAGCTCAGAAGCTGCCGTCCCGTCGACCATCCAGAAAGTCCGGCAGTGGCACGGGTGTCTTTGCTTCTCCGCCCATGCCTCGTCCACCGAAGCTGTTCCCAGCTCACAACAGATCGCAGTCGATGCGTGAGCTGCAGGACGTGTCGGATTCGACCGCCATGGTCTCTCCCAGGGACAAACGCAGGAAGAACTAGCAAGAAACCTGGATCTCAGCGCTCCTTCAGTCCTCCCAACCACTGGTGTCCATTTTAGACTGCGGAATCCAGTGGGCGACGCCTGTGTGCTAGCGATGCTCTTTGCGAGGTCGAATGGACCTACCTGTATGCTAGCGATGCTTTTTGCGAGGTCGAATGGACCTACCTGTGTCGATAGAGCTGGGAAAGAAACTCTCCTTATACCCTGATGCTCAATACATAGAAATGAACCTGAGAAACTGATGCCATCCCAGAGTAATTAGTGGCCTTTTCATGCATTGGTTGCTACTTGTTGACTTGTAAATGCTGGAATCTGCTATTGTCGACTAATTCAATCATGTTGCTCTGCGCTGTATCTGTGTGCAAGTAGTATTAGCATTATGGGTTTTGTTCTGTTTTGTTGCTAGTGTCTCCACATTTTGGAACGAACATGTCTGGCCAGAGAGATCCATCAGTTACAAAGTTTTCTTCCTGGGATGGGGATTCTTGTTTGATGAATACTGATGCTGGAAGGAACAGGGGATGCTGTAAGCATGTAAATACACTTGTTAGATATATGATGAAATTGGTAAAGTGTAAGCTGTTTGATTTGCTTCCTCATGATGAATCTCAGCTATACAAAAACAAACCCAGATCGTGGGCCTTAATGTTTGTCTAACCATTGGCTGGGCTGGGCTGGGCTGTCTCGTGATTTCCTCATCTTCAGTATCGCTTCGGCCCACCACCGCAATCCCCTTCTTCCCAGAACTGTGAGGACTAGGGCGACATGGCGGCCAGCCTCCGCTGCCCCCACTCGCCGGCAACCGGGCCGCTGGACGACGATGACCTCCTCCGCGAGGTACTGCTCCGCCTTCCCCCGCAGCCGTCGTCCCTCTCCCGCGCCTCCGCCGTCTGCAGGCGCTGGCGCCGCCTCGTCTCCGACGCCGGCTTCTGCCGCCGCTTCCGCATCCACCACCGCCGCAACCCTCCTCTCCTAGGTTTCTTTCATAGGTATCAACGTCTGCCCTTCCTACCAACTTTGGAGGCTCCCAATCGTATCCCTCCCGGACGCTTCTCCCTGCAGCGCGATGATGGCGACCACTTCCTTTCTCTCGGATGCCGCCATGGTCTCTTGCTCATCCTCCTTATCAAGCGTCTGCAGGTCCTGGTCTGGGACCCCGTCACCGGCGACCAGCACCGCGTTGCCATTCCCCCGTGGATTGCGGCACGTGCGGAGAAGACAGTGATCAACGGGGCGGTGTTCCGTGCTTCAGGAGACGTCCAGTTCCAGGTCGTCCTGGTAATGGCAGACGGAGATCACAACAACTGTAGACGGGCGTTTGCTTGCGCTTACTCGTCACACACTGGCTTATGGGGGGACCTCATCTCAACACCGATTACATCTGAGGTACTTTTTCAGGATGCCGCCGTGATGGTTGGGAATTCCCTTTACTGGCTGCTTGATGGTGGAATTCTTGAGTTCGATTTGGAAAGGCAAAGGCTAGCTGTGATACAAGTGCCAGTACTTGATATCTCTGTACACGACGACTTCACAATTACACGGGCAGAGGGTGGTGGGCTTGGTTGTCTCCTTTTGTTAGACTTCACCGACCAATTATGGAATAGGAAGACCGATTGTAACGGCGTTGCAGCATGGGTGCTAGCAAGAACTATTGAACTGGACAAGCTACTTTCCTTAAATCCAGATGAGAAGAGAAGGCCTCTGACGATAGTTGGATTTGCTGAGTGCAATAATGTGGTGTTCATGCGCACAGTTAGTGGCATCTTCATGATCCAGCTTGAGTCTTTGTTGCAGTTCAAGAAATTTCCCGAAACCAGCATTATGTTTGGCCATCCATTTGAAAGTGTCTATGCTTCAGGTAATTGCATGCCTTAACACTGTTGTCTGCGGGTATAATAAAACCAAATTACCTTTCAGTAGCTGGTTGATGGAATGTAGTTGACATCCTTTCGTGTTAAGCTAGCGATGTCGAGTAGGTTGTATCAATTTTTGTTTATGCTGCAGATGTTATTCTATGGTATTCTGTTCCCATACTCTTTGGTGATCTTTTTTCTTTGCGATGGCTCTGTGGCGGTGTTTCATGCAAATAGTGAACATCAGCTACTTCATATAAATATACTAGTATTAAATTCACTGTGTACAGAGTACTTTCTTGTAAGTAACTACTAAAAGAAATAAAAAATAAAGATAATGAAAATAAAATCCTCCTATAATTTGTGAGTTGCAGGCTTGGCTGAAAAGGTTACGATTTTTTGTTGAAGACGTCCTGTTTTTGTGTCTTCATCTTGATCAGCAAAAGCACAGTTCCGTGATATAGGGAAAGTTTGACAAGTTGAAAGAAGGTGCTAGATCAACCATATTTTTGAACTGCAAATATATAAATTTTAGAATAAGCAACTCCAATTTTTTGCTAAATTGATAATGTTATTTCCTATTTTCTAGTGTAACATTTTACCCCAACCAAGCTCTGGAATGGCTTAGAAACATTAGATATTATCTTGAATCTTGAAATTCAAAGCATTCCCTGACTTCGCTTTGTGATATTCCACGTTACTACTCGAGGCAGAATTCGTGCTAATTGATTTTGGTTGAGAAGTTCTGACTGGTGAACCTGATGACTCAAATTCGATGGCAGACCAGCCAGTCATTTCAAACTTTTGTACTCAAAGCAAAGTAATCTATGGTATATGGATGATTCTTCACATCATTATCAGATGTCGTGCATGCCTTATAAATCTTTGGCTATTTGGCCCTTCTAAATATGACTGGACAAATTTCTGCTTTGAATGAACTGCTCTTGTTTTATTTATTTATCTCTTCCCATTGCGAAAATCCTTCTACTGGTCTAGTACTTCTTAAAGAACATGCGCTCTTACAAGAATCAGAGCATAAATATCTTGTACATTTTCCAGGTAAAGTCAGTTTGACTGTGTCAAAGAAACATTTGAGGTCACTACACATCATTAGAGCATGTTGGCTCTGTTTGTATGCAAAAAATCTGAATATGGTCATTTTATTATATCAGGTTATTTATCATATTTTTTACCTCAAATCTAGGAGATAATGAGAGCAAAAAGAAACACATCATTTTGTGTCACCTGAGTATATATTTTTTTCGTTTCTTTGTTTCTGCATAACCTGAATATGGTCTATTTATTTTATCAGGTTGTTTATGATATTTTTACCTCAAATCTAGGAGACAATGAGAGCAAATGGAAACACATTAGTTTTAGCATGTAATCTACGATTAAGTCGTTTTGTTCTTAAATCTACAGTACTGCTGATGTAGCGTATTTATTAGTAGCTTAAATTCTACTTGGCTCTTATCAGTCATGGCTACATAAACAGGTGTGTTGATTCCATATGGTTGACGGTTGAGGCATATGGTAAAGTCATCACGACTTGAGGGTAGAAATTGATGCAGATAAGATGTGGTTAACACATGAACAGTATCAAACATATGTTCCTGTTAGGTAGCTTGCTGTATATGCAAATAATTTGACGATCTGCATCATTTAAAATATTTGGTGAGTTGTCTATCTTATTGATCCGGCAACTTAATTTTCGTATATGTTCCCTTTGAGCAGCATGTAGGCTGTTCTTGTGCATGAATAATAGTCTTGTATATATTGCTAGATATCTTAGTCAAGAGAAATTATTATTCATAATATTACAGCTCTTGATGAGTAATTCTAATCTTCTCTTTGACAGGAAAGGGGTATCCAAGTTTTACAGTTGCGAGTCAGGATCTGCAATGCTTCCAGAAGTCGTGACCATCCCCTAGGAGTGCAAAGGTCTTCTTCTGTTCAGCCTCAAGTGGGTCAAAGCACAGAACAAATAAGTACACCCTTAAGGTGGTCACAACTTTATCTTTGGCGGCAGCAAGTAGCTCAGGGAGATGATGAATTTCAGAAGTTGTGAAACTGTTCCCAGCTCATCACCCGAGTTAATGTGTGATCTGCAGGATGACTCTATCTCGATGTTGGAGAACTGCATACAGGTTATACTGCGAACCTGTGAGCAAACCTAGTTGCGCATCCCTGGAGTCAAATGACATCATGCAGAGGCACTATCCCAGCTATTTTGAACTCCTGATGTATCTGCAAATGAACCTTGAGCAACTGGTACAACCCAGAGCTTAACTGGAAGAAATGCTAATTAGCGGTAACGGCACAACAAGCTTAGCTGGTAAATGTATGTTGTTTGATATTCTTTCTCCTAAAACCTTTTTTTATTTCAGAAACTTTTGTGTATCAACATCTTAATCATCATCATCCACGCCTCACTCAATGTGTAACATAGAAATAAAAATGTTCACTAACATATTGTAAACATTGTAGCATTTTGAGGCTGGAATCCATTTTTAGGCTTATTAGTGATGATAGTTTCAGATAGCAGCACAAGTGTGATAATTAACCTAACTAAACAAATATTTACACCTATGTATAGCTAGTGCTCTGGTGGAAGAATATCATGCACTATTTTTAATCTTCCTTTATGTATTTGTCCAGAAAAAATGTTCACAAACATACTGTTAACATTGCACCATTTTAAGACTGGAATCTTGTAGGCTTTGTTATCAAAGTTTCAGGTGACAAGCTTGTAATAATTAACCTCTAACCAAATAATTCTTCACACGATTCACACGTTTGCACAAAATCACAAATGGACAATCATGCAATTATTATACGGTGTATTTTTGTTTTCAAGACAAAAAGGGCCAAACAAAGTGCTGGCATTCTGCAGCAACGAGCCATCTGAGATAAAGGAAAACTCTTGGTTGAACCGGGCGGCACATGCTCCCGGCGGAAATCAGCTTTCCATTGGTCCATGTAGGTAGTGGGGCCCGCTACAGAAAAAAGTTCTTTTTTCACACTGCTGCATATACGAACGAGAATACTGGGGCGTCTGGACCCGTAATTAATGCTACACAATGTTGAATGCTACATGTGGGAACTGGAGAGAGAGAGAAATCGATAGGAAACAATCAAACAATCTCATCTCTTCCTCCTCCAACCCCGGCAAGGCGGCGACGGTATCGTTTACCTACGCTGCGTTCGTGCGGCGCTCGATGCTAGGCCAAGCGAGAACGAGCGAGTGATGCAGAACGAGGCGAGACCGAGTGACAGAGGCCGAACCAGGCGAGGTCAGCGGCGTGGCACGGCAACATCACTGTTTAGCCTCGTCTCAGGCTGGAGCACGCGATTGGAGGCGCCGCCGTCGGCATTGATGATGCCTTCTTCACCTGGGGGTGTGGCGCCAGACGAGGCGGCCGTTGCATCGCGCGTTTACCTTGCTGCCGCCGGCGGCGAGCTCGACATACCACATCCTGGGCGCCATGGTTTAGAGCACGAATTCGCCTTGCTCGACAGCGGCGGCGCCGCGGCCGCTGGGCCCACAGTTCTTGACGACGCACGTGGCCGTCTCGAACTCGGACTCCACCATCCGCACCTTGCCCATGGCGTAGGCGTTCCGCACCGACCGCAGCGTCCTGTAGCCGCCGAACGCCGCCATGTACTACTGCAGGATGTACTGCGCGGATGATGACCCTGCGATCTATTCGAGAAGAGTGAAGCCAAGTCAGTAACAGAGCAGACCAGATGCACGGCCGACCATAAACGGAAACGAAACAAAATCCACGTAAGATTGGGGCGCCCTTGGTGGAACGAGCTGCTGGAACCGCCGGGGCCGGTGGCCGGAGGCTGCGGGAGCGCGAGATGAGCTGCTCCGGGATGTACTGCTGCTTCTTTGGCGGCGTGGGATGAGCATTCTGGCAGGCGACACGCTCCTCGCCAGAGTCTTCCCGCGAGACCGCGCCGGTGACAGCCCCCGCACCACCTCCTCCTTCAGGGCGCGGAAGAAGCCCTGCTTCCTCTCCTTCTCCATCGAAGAATCCCGGCGTGGCTGCCTCCAGCCAGCCAACGGAGCAGCCCCGGGTATTCGCGAGACGTGCGTGCCGGGGGGCGGGACTCGATCCGGCGTGCGCGTGTTGTCCGGCGGCGGCGCACTGGGGGCGGTACTCGCCGGGAGGGGATGATGGTCACGGGAGTTATTACTCTCCTCTGACATGAGGCCCACCATAATATACACATCAATTCTTTTACTTCACTGGAAGAATACCCTATCAATACTCTGCCATATTAGTGGTCCCACGGCTGACGTGGACCAATAAACGTTGGAGTTGCGACGGGAGCAAATGTCTCCAGGTTCTATATATGCAGTCTCATGAGATAAACCTGAAGATGACTGGGAGCACGGAGCAGGCGTAACACGAGTCTACTGGTCCCATGGCGAATGTCTTTCTCGTACTACACTACAATTATGCGCAACTCATGTGCAAAACATTTCAGATCCGGACAACTGCTCCGCGCTCTGCCGGCCGTGGCCACCGGAACTGCGCGTACCTATTGCCACACCCTCACCAGTCACAGCACACCGCAAACATTCTCCTGCACAGCCAAGGATCAATGGAGCTGACCAGACCGCCGCTCGTGGCCCTGTGCGTCCTGCTCGCCGTCGCCATTGCCGGCACGGCAAATGTAGCGACGGCCACGGAGGTGGGGATCCAGACGACGGAGGCTGTGTCCTCCTACATCGTGCACGTCGCGCCGGAGCACGCGCCCACGCTGACCACCGGGGCGTACGGCTCGTTCCTGCGCGACCACCTCCCCGTGGAGCTGTCCTTGTCCAACTCCGACGACCAGGCGCCCAGGGTGCTCTACTCCTACGCCCACGCCGCCACCGGCTTCGCGGCGCGCCTCACGCGCCGCCAGGCCGCACACCTCGCATCCTCGCGCGCCGTGCTCGCCGTCGTGCCGGACGTCATGCAGGAGCTACACACCACCCTCTCGCCGTCCTTCCTCGGTCTCTCCTCCTCGTCCGGCCTGCTCCCGGCCTCCAACGGCGCCTCCGACGTCGTCATCGGCATCATCGACACCGGTGTGTACCCCGTCGACCGCGCCTCCTTCGCCGCGGACCCCTCGCTGCCGCCACCGCCCCGCAAGTTCCGCGGCCACTGCGTCTCCACCCCGGAGTTCAACGGCTCCGCGGTCTGCAACGGCAAGATCGTCGGCGCCAAGTTCTTCCGCACAGGTAGCCAGGCGCTGCGTGGTGGACGCGCGCTCGGTGCGAAGGACTCCATGTCGCCGCTGGACACCGAGGGCCACGGCACGCACCTCGCCTCCACGGCCGCCGGCTCCGCCGCGGCCGACGCGTCCCTGTTCGGGTACGGCGAGGGCAGAGCCGTCGGCGTGGCCCCGGGCGCGCGCATCGCCGTCTACAAGGCGTGCTGGCACGGCTGCGCGAGCTCCGACGTCCTCGCGGCGTTTGACGAGGCCATCGCGGACGGCGTCGACGTCATCTCCGCCTCGCTTGGCACGCTCAAGGCCCGCAAGTTTTACAAGGACACCACCGCCGTCGGCGCCTTCAACGCCGTCCGCAAGGGCATCGTCGTCGCCGCCTCGGCGGGGAACTCCGGCCCCGGCGAGTCCACCGTCGTCAACGTCGCGCCCTGGTTCTTGACCGTCGGCGCGTCCACCATCAACCGAGAGTTCCCAGCAGACGTCATTCTCGGCAACGGCGAGACCTTCACGGGCACCTCGCTGTACGCCGGCCAACCGCTCGGCGCGGCCAAGATACCGTTGGTGTACGGTGGAGACGTGGGCTCGAACACCTGTGAAGCTGGGAAGCTCGATCCCGCCATGGTCACCGGGAAGATCGTCTTGTGCGACCCCGGCGTGAATGGACGGACGGAGAAAGGATACGCTGTTAAACTTGCCGGTGGCGCCGGAGCAGTCCTTGGTAGCGAAGAAGCGCAGGGCGGGCAGGCCAGAAGCAGCGCCCATATCCTCCCCGTCAGCGCAGTCGCATTCGCCGACGCCGAGAAGATCAAGAAGTACCTGAAAGCAAAAGCATCCCCTGTTGCGACGATCGTGTTCCGCGGCACCGTCGTCGGAGGGTCGCCTCCATCGCCCAGAATGGCATCCTTCTCCAGCCGCGGCCCGAGCCGCCTCGTCGCGGAGATCCTCAAGCCGGACGTCACCGCGCCAGGCGTGGACATCCTCGCCGCCTGGACAGGCGCCGCCTCGCCCTCGCTGCTCGACGGCGACGCGAGACGGGTGCCGTTCAACATCATGTCAGGCACCTCGATATCGTGCCCGCAGGTGAGCGGCATCGCCGCGCTGCTCCGGCAGGCCAAGCCCAAGTGGAGCCCGGCCGCGATCAAGTCCGCCCTGATGACGACGGCGTACAACGTGGACAACGCCGGCGGCGTCATCGGCGACATGTCCACCGGCAAGGCGTCCACGCCGTTCGCGCGCGGGGCCGGACACGTGGACCCCAACCGCGCCGTCGACCCGGGCCTGGTCTACGACGCCGGCACGGAGGACTACGTCACCTTCCTCTGCGCGCTCGGCTACACCGCCGAGCAGCTCGCCGTGTTCGGCTCGTCGGCCAACTGCTCGGCGCGCACGGGCGCCTCGGTGGGGGACCTCAACTACCCGGCCTTCTCGGCGGTGCTCGGCTCGGACAGACGCGCGGTCACGCAGCGCCGGACCGTGCGCAACGTTGGCAGCAACGTCAGGGCGACGTATACGGCCAAGATCACCAGCCCGGCCGGCGTGCTCGTGACGGTGAAGCCGCGGAAGCTTGTGTTCAGCGCGACGCAGGAGAAGCAGGACTACGCCATCACCGTCGCGCAGCTGCCATCTGCGAACGTCACCGTGAAGCACACCTTCGGGTCGATCGTGTGGAGCGACGGCAAGCACACCGTCACGAGCCCCATCGCCATTACCTGGCCGGCGAGCCAAGTTGCAGACATGTGATCCGATATGTCTTATTTGCTCCAAGTTTCAGTTCGCGTTGGCGCCATGACAATATGACATCGCGTGTTAAACTATGTAGCGTGGTTTGTACTGGCATGTATGATCACCGCACAAAGCACTAATGGTCCGATGCAGGTGTGATATACTGATATTGAGCGGAGAAGATGTAACAAAGCTATGTTATGGAAGAAACTTCGAACACATGAATATGCCTGGGTGAAACTGAATTTTGATGCAGATTTCGTCCATGATTTACGGTCCGGCTCCTCCAAACTGAAGCAATGTGCAGTACTGCTCTGCTGCTGATTCAGCTGAAGCAATGGCCGGCCTTAATGCTGTGCTGTCCATTGTTCCTACTTATGGTGGACTATTCAAGTGAGAGTGAGTACGCAATCTCGTCTCTGAACTGAACTCGAACTGCAGCAAGTCAGCCATATCAGGCATTGTGAAGGACATTAAGGAAGGAAGTGTGTCGCTCTTTCCAATATGTCAGTTTCAGAAAGGCTAACCGCTCTTTAAACAGAGTTGCTCTTGAACTAACTATTTTGGGCCGTCGAGCAAGCAACTGTTGCGTGACCGTTTCGTCCTGCGTGATGGAAATAATCAAGTGTGAATTTAACCAAAACACCTTGTTAGGACTACCTCTTTTGCTTCAAAATGTTCTGAACGATTTAACAATAATTTGAAACTAACAAGGACGTCAATACTGAGAGGACCTTCGTTGTTAGACCAATCAAAAATTGTCATGTGTCAACTTGTTTCTACCTGAAGTAAGCATCGCATAATGCCCCTTTGCTCGTGAGAGTCCTCAGGCGATTAAGATTCCTCTGCCTCCCGTCGGCGACCACCTCTGATCTAGCCGCCTCCGTGGCCTTCGGGCCATGGAGGTACGGCGGATTGCGGCTCTCGTTGATGGGAGGGCTACATTTCCCATTTTTGAGGGCTTCGTTCCCCATCTTTAGAGCTTTTGTTTGTAGGGGCGGCGCTCAGATGGTGGTGGAGGCGCTTCGTGCAATAATATTTTCCCAACTTCAACCCCATCTCGATGACGACGTCGAGAAGCTTGTGGGTATGGTGTGGTCTTCGGGGATTTTGTCTGGTTGTGGGGATCTTCTGATCGTCAAGGAGCTTCAGCGGCAGTTCATCCTACTTCTTCGTCGGACGGATGTGGTCTTTTCGATCCGTTCGGTGATTTCCCGTCGGCAACCAACAACGTCAGGCCGACTCAGGGAGGAGCGGCAACGGCGGTGCACCGTCGACACGGTCTGGAGGTTGAAGATGAAGGGCTTCTAAAGGTCTCATTGTAATTTTTGTTTTTCTTGGATTGCTTTGTAGTGTTCGATGTTTCTTTTAATGTAGTGTCTTATTCGCAAAAAACAAACTTGTTTCTACCTGCTTTGGTGGCAGTTGCCGTCTATCTACTCTGTCTACTAAAAGATAGGACAGCTGATAAGTCGCCCACTCCGGGAGGAGTAACGCTACGTCTACGGACTGATTTCTACGGAATCCCACCTACAGACTGACGTGGAATCACCTGGATCATGTGCATCCCAAAAATCACGGAAGGCACAAACATTTGAACCAACCGGAGGTTACCATGTCCTTCCGTAACACATTTCCGTAGGAACCGGTCCGTAAGTCTAGCTTTTCCGCTCCGGGAGAACAAAATGAAAATGTTCTCTCATTATGGTTTTCTCCATTAATAAAGCTGGTTACTGTAAAAAGTAAAAAAAAAAAACTTGTTAGAAGGCCGGACTGTCCAAAAAAGCACATTTCTACAAATAACACTAAGTGTTTTTAACCCTGTATATTTCCATTCCTATCCACCACAATTATTCACTCTTTATGCCTCTCCTTATCCGCTTAGAAGTGGCGCCCCTATTGGCCTAAAGTCCTCCTATTGGTCATATTGGGACCCGGACATACAAACAGGCTCCAACGGGCCTCCCAATCGACTGAAAAGGTGTCAACCATTTATGCATGTCTTTCTTGAAACTAGGCGTTGCTCTATGCAGAACAAAAGCAAAAGACTCAGCTAAAAAAAACAAGAGCAAAAAACTCTTCAAAAAATCAAAATCTGTCCTAATTCTCAATGATTTGTTTACCAAGGATAAATCACTTATATAGTTTCATAAGCTCAAACATTCAACGATGAGAACTTCCTTGAAGCAAATTAGATGGCATCTATTCCTGCAATCCTCCAGCATATCCATGATATGGAGATCAATGGTCGATTCTCTCGTTGGCGACGCTACCGGTCCGCGTCTGCGGTGGCCTTGGGGTCTTGGAGGCATGGCGGACCGCAGGCTCTCGCCAGCGGGAATGTTTCAGTTTTTCGTTTCATTGTTTTCAGTGTTTTCTTCAGAATGGTGAGGCGACGGCTACATCCCGAAGTCAGAATAAGCTTCTTCTCACCCTATCCTCGTTCTGGTGGTGCGTCTAGCGCCGACGGAGGGCGCGTGGAGTCGTGTGTCCCCCGGATTTCCTGGGATCCGGCCGGTTTTCGTGTTCGCTGGTGTGATTTCATGTCAGTCTCTTTCGATCTATGGTTCTCATCATTGGCGATGGTTGTTGCTCTGGTGCATTGGTCCTTTCGGACCTTACCACGACAATGTCCCGTCTGTCTACAACAACAAGCTCTACTACGATAAGCCGTGCCTGTCTCCAGTGATGGAGGGGTGAGGGCGGTAGCGCACCTTCATCTCGCGCTAGTGTTTGTTGTCGTCGCTAGGTGATCCAATTACCTATTTGTATTTATTATTATTTTTGAACCTCTTTATACTACTGTTGAAACAGATCGATGGAATTTTCGCAAAAAGAAAACACTCCACAAGAAGGTTTGGCTAAACTGACGTGTGAAGAAGAGGGTCTCATTGGTGTCCTCATGGCACAAGACCCATGGAGAAAGTCTTAACATAGTTTTTTTTCCTTACCACAAGATCCAAAGTGTTGAATTTTTGGCAAAAGAGACCACCCTGCCCAATTCATTGACAAAAAGGACCACCTGCGAATCGAATTGCCAAAAAGGACCCCCTCCGGCGTGGCGGCAGCGCCCCCTGGTGACACGTGGAGCTTGCCGCCAGAGAGGGTGGCGGCAGCATCCTGCCGATGCACGCGGTGGCGGCACGGTAGCTCGCATGGCCGCCGTCCACGCGCCGTTTAGAGCCGTGGGCCCTGCCGCCATGGTTGCCGGCGGCAAGTGCGCGTGGCGCATGCCTCCACACGTCGTGGCGGCAGGCCTCAGCCTGGCTCCTTGCGCCGATGCATCCGAGCAAAGTTTGGGCGTGACATGCGTGGGAAGAAAATGATCGTTGAGGCTCTCATCGTCGTAGGAGGGGATGATGGGACACCTGCCCGTTGAAGTTTGCGGGAGGTAAAGAGTGATAGAAATTGGGGTACGTACATGAGGTTTGCAAGCACACCTGGTGCTGCTATGTACGGAGAGCCCATGGTGTGTGTTCAGTTTATATCTTGTGATGATGGTGTCGGATGCAGTACCAGCGCTGGTGAAGAGGAGATGGCCATCACCATAGGACCGAGCACCGTTCAATCGGAGCATTTGGCCCTGACTGCAGCAGCCATGATAGGCCAATCAGAGCATGAGGCACTGACTGCAGGCCATAGCACCGGCCCATCGGAGCAGATGGTCACCCAGTTTGCCACCGAGCCAGGATACTGGTCCGCGTTCGTTGACACTAGCGAGCGTGTGGAGGGATTGCTGGAGGCGTTGGACGATGACGCTCATTCTTCTTCGTCTGAATTCTCCTCGGACGAAGAAGGCGTCGGTCCTTCCCGGAGGGCGGTTGCGGCACCAATGGACCCTGAGTTCTTAAAAACAATAACCATCAACAATGCATTCCGCTCTTTTCTAGGCCATGAAAGGGCTTAGGCGTCTTGGTTGCAGTCGCCACGATGATGTTGTCAGTCGAGCATTCGACATGCCGGAGTCGCCGTCGAACATACCGAGTATGGTACGTGTGAGCGAGCCATCCACCACACCGACCGTAGCAGTTCACTCTACCTCGCATACATCTAATCCACGACGCAACTC
>NC_061509.1:255353603-255403944 GCF_022539505.1 Lolium rigidum
CCGAGTCTTAGGGTGGACGAAGCTTCAGAGCACCGAGAGTTGCCAGAGAGGGGCCACAGGGCCACCAGATGACACCCTGGCGCGGCCAAGGGGGGGCCCGCACCCCCCTGTTGTGTCGTCGCCTCGTTGACCTTCTGACGCCGCCTCTTCGCCTATATAAAGGTCCCTGACCTAAATCTTCGATACGGAAAAGCCACGGTACGAGAAACCATCCAGAGCCGCCATCGCAAAGCCAAGATCTGGGGGACAGGACTCTCTGTTCCGGCACGCCGCCAGGACGGGGAAGTGCCCCCGGAAGGCTCCTCCATCGACACCACCGCCATCTCCATCAACGCTGCTGTCTCCCATGAGGAGGGAGTAGTTCTCCATCGAGGCTCGAGGCTGTACCGGTAGCTATGTGGTTCATCTCTCTCCTATGTACTTCAATACAATAATCTCATGAGCTGCCTTACATGATTGAGATTCATATGATGATGCTTGTAATCTAGATGTCATTATGCTAGTCAAGTGGATTTTACTTATGTGATCTCCTGGAGACTCCTTGTCCCACGTGTGTAAAGGTGACAGTGTGTGCACCGTGTGGGTCTCTTAGGCTATATTTCACAGAATACTTATTCACTGTTATGAATGGCATAGTGAGGTGCTTATTTATATCTCTTTATGATTGCAATGTGTTTTGTATCACAATTTATCTGTGTGCTACTCTAGTGATGTTATTAAAGTAGTTTATTCCTCCTGCACGGTGTAATGGTGACAGTGTGTGCATCGTGTAGTACTTGGCCTAGGCTATGATTGTGATCTCTTGTAGATTATGAAGTTAACTATTGCTATGATGGTATTGATGTGATCTATGCCTCCTTTCGTAGCGTGAAGGTGACGAGTGTGCATGCTATGTTAGTACTTGGTTTGGTTATGTTGATCTGTCATGCACTCTAAGGTTATTTAAATATGAACATCGAATATTGTGGAGCTTGTTAACTCCGGGATTGAGGGTTCGTGTAATCCTACACAGTTAGTGGTGTTCATCATCCAACAAGAGGGTGTAGAGTCTAGCATCTATCTATTTATTCTGTTATGTGATCAATGTTGAGAGTGCCCACTAGTGAAAGTATGATCCCTAGGCCTTGTTTCCAATACTGCTATCGCTGCTTGTTTACTGTTCTACTGCATTTGTACTGCCTGCCATATTACCACCATCAACCACACGCCAGTCCTGGGCAAAGCACTTTTCTGGCACTGTTACTACTGCTCACATATATTCATACCACCTGTATTTCACTATCTCTTCGCCGAACTAGTGCACCTATTAGGTGTGTTGGGGACACAAGAGACTTCTTGCTTTGTGGTTGCAGGGTTGCTTGAGAGGGATATCTTTGACCTCTTCCTCCACGAGTTCGATAAACCTTGGGTGATCCACTTAAGGGAAACTTGCTTGTTGTTCTACAAACCTCTGCTCTTGGAGGCCCGACACTCGTCTACAAGAATAGAAGCTCCCAGTAGACATCAAGCACTTTTACAGGCGCCGTTGCCGGGAGGAAAGGTAAAAGGCACTCATACTTCGGTTCCGAGTAACGATGCTTTTACGGCGCCATTGTGTTTGTGCTCGAAGCTATTTTCTTTAGATCCTGCAATTGCATCTTTTTGTTTCTTGTTTACACTAGTAAGGCATAATGGACAACAATGAGCTTCTTATTCTATTTCCTGATTCAAGACATGGATGGTTTGATCCGAAAATTAAAAAACCCATGGAACATATTAGCATGAACACATTGAACACTATTGTTGCTAATGCTATGGAAAATTCTAAGCTTGGGGAAGCTGGCTTTAACGAGCATGATCTTTTTAGTCCCCCGGGCATGGAGGAGAAAATTTACTTTGATGATACTTTGCCTCCTATTTATGATGATTATAATGATAGTAGTCTTTTAGTACCGCATGTTATGGAGGATAAATCTAATTATGATTACAATATGCCTCCTATATTTGATGATGAGAATAATAATGATAGCTACTTTGTTGAATTTGCTCCCACTACAACTAATAAAATTGATTATGCTTATGTGGAGAGTAATAATTTTATGCATGAGACTCATGATAAGAATGTTTCATTTGATAGTTATATTGTTGAGTTTGCTCATGATGCTACTGGACATTATTATGAGAGAGGAAAATATGGTTGTAGAAATTTTCATGTTACTAAAACACCTCTCTTTTTGCTGAAAATCTTGAAGCTGCACTTGTTTTATCTTTCTATGCTTGTTGCATTATGCTTCTTGAACTTGTTTATTTACAAGATTCCTTTGCATAGGAAGCATGTTAGACTTAAATGTGTTTTGAATTTGCCTCTTGATGCTCTCTTTTGCTTCAACTACTATTTCTTGCGAGTGCATCATTAAAACTGCTGAGCCCATCTTAATGGCTATAAAGAAAGCACTTCTTGGGAGATAACCCATGTGTTTATTTTACAACAGTACCTCTATTTTATATTTGAGTCATGGAAGTTGTTACTACTGTAGCAACCTCTCCTTATCTTAGTTTTGTGCATTGTTGTGCCAAGTAAAGTCTTTGATACTAAGGTTCATACTAGATTTGGATTACTGCGCAGAAATAGATTTCTGTCTGTCACGAATCTGGGCCTAATTCTCTGTAGGTAACTCGGAAAATTATGCCAATTTACGTGAGTGATCCTCAGATATGTACGCAACTTTCATTCAATTTGAGCATTTTCATTTGAGCAATTATGGTGCCTCTTTAAAATTCGTCTTTACGGACTGTTATGTTTTGACAGATTCTGCCTTTTATTTCGCATTGCCTCTTTTGCTATGTTGGATGGATTTCTTTATTCCGTTGACTTCCAGTAGCTTTGGGCAATGTCCAGAAGTGTTAAGAATGATTGTGTCACCTCTGAACATGTGAATTTTTGATTATGCACTAACCCTCTAATGAGTTTGTTTCGAGTTTGGTGTGGAGGAAGTTTTCAAGGGTCAAGAGGGGAAGATGATACAATATGATCAAGAAGAGTGAAAGCTCTAAGCTTGGGGATGCCCCAGTGGTTCATCCCTGCATATTTCAAAAAGACTCAAGCGTCTAAGCTTGGGGATGCCCAAGGCATCCCCTTCTTCATCGACAAATTATCAGGTTCCTTCTCTTGAAACTATATTTTTATTCGGTCACATCTTATGTACTTTACTTGGAGCGTCTGTTTGTTTTTGTTTTTATTTGAATAAATGCTTGTGTGGGAGAGAGACACGCTCCACTGTTGCATATGGACAAATATGTCCTTAGGCTTTACTCATAATATTCATGGCGAAAGTTTCTTCTTCGTTAAATTGTTATATGGTTGGAATTGGAAAATGATACATGTAGTAATTGCTAAAATGTCTTGGATAATGCGATACTTGGCAATTGTTGTGCTCATGTTTAAGCTCTTGCATCATATACTTTGCACCTATTAATAAAGAAATACATAGAGCATGCTAAAATTTGGTTTGCATAATTGGTCTCTCTAAGGTCTAGATAATTTCTAGTATTGAGTTTAAACAACAAGGAAGACGGTGTAGAGTCTTATAATGTTTACAATATGTCTTTTATGTGAGTTTTGCTGCACCGCTTCATCCTTGTGTTTGTTTCAAATAAACCTTGCTAGCCTAAGCCTTGTATCGAGAGGGAATACTTCTCATGCATCCAAAATCCTTGAGCCAAACACTATGCCATTTGTGTCCACCATACCTACATACTACATGGTATTTCTCCGCCATTCCAAAGTAAATTGCTTGAGTGCTACCTTTAAATTTACATTCTTTGTCTTTACAATATATAGCTCATGGGACAAATAGCTTAAAAACTATTGTGGTATTGAATATGTACTTATGCACTTTATCTCTTATTAAGTTGCTTGTTGTGCGATAACCATGTTCCCGGGGACGCCATCAACTACTCTTTGTTGAATATCATGTGAGTTGCTATGCATGTTCGTCTTGTCTGAAGTAAGGGAGATTTACCACTAAAATGGTTAGAGCATGCATAATGTTAGAGAAGAACATTGGGCCGCTAACTAAAGCCATAATCCATGGTGGAAGTTTCAGTTTTGGACGTATATCCTCAATCTCATATGAGAACACTAATTGTTGCTACATGCTTATGCATTAAAGAGGAGTCCATTATCTGTTGTCTATGTTGTCCCGGTATGGATGTCTAAGTTGAGAATAATCAAAAGCGAGAAATCCAATGCGAGCTTTCTCCTTAGACCTTTGTACGAGGCGGCATAGAGGTACCCCTTTGTGACACTTGGTTAAAACATGTGTATTGCGATGATAATCCCGGTAATCCAAGCTAATTAGGACAAGGTGCGGGCACTATTAGTATACTATGCATGAGGCTTGCAACTTGTAAGATATAATTTACATGATACATATGCTTTATTACTACCGTTGACAAAATTGTTTCTTGTTTTCAAAACCAAAGCTCTAGCACAAATATAACAATCGATGCTTTCCTCTTTGAAGGACCATTCTTTTACTTTTATGTTGAGTCAGTTCACCTATTTCTCTCTATCTCAAGAAGCAAACACTTGTATGAACTGTGCATTGATTCTTACATACTTGCATATTGCACTTGTTATATTACTTTACATTGACAACTATCCATGAGATATACATGTTACAAGTTGAAAGCAACCGCTGAAACTTAATCTTCCTTTGTGTTGCTTCAATACCTTTACTTTGAATTATTGCTTTATGAGTTAATTCTTATGCAAGACTTATTGATGCTTGTCTTGAAAGTACTATCCATGAAAAGTCTTTGCTTTATGATTCATTTGTTTACTCATGTCATTTACCATTGTTTTGATCGCTGCATTCATTACATATGCTTACAATAGTATGATCAAGGTTATGATGGCATGTCACTCCAGAAATTATCTTTGTTATCGTTTACCTGCTCGGGACGAGCAGAAACTAAGCTTGGGGATGCTGATACGTCTCCGACGTATCGATAATTTCTTATGTTCCATGCCATATTATTGATGATATCTACATGTTTTATGCACACTTTATGTCATATTTATGCGTTTTCCGGAACTAACCTATTGACGAGATGCCGAAGTGCCAGTTCCTGTTTTCTGCTATTTTTGGTTTCAGAAATCCTAGTAAGGAAATATTCTCGGAATTGGACGAAATCAACGCCCAGAGTCTTAGAATTGGACGAAGCTTCCAGAACACCCGAGAGTTGCCAGAGAGGGGCCACATGGCCACCAGATGACACCCTGGCGCGGCCAAGGGGGGGCCCGCGCCCCCCTGTTGTGTCGTCGCCTCGTTGACCTTCTGACGCCCCCTCTTCGCCTATATAAAGGTCCCTGACCTAAATCTTCGATACGGAAAAGCCACGGTACGAGAAACCATCCAGAGCCGCCGCCATCGCGAAGCCAAGATCTGGGGGACATGACTCTCTGTTCCGGCACGCCGCCGGGACAGGGAAGTGCCCCCGGAAGGCTCCTCCATCGACACCACCGCCATCTCCATCAACGCTGCTATCTCCCATGAGGAGGGAGTAGTTCTCCATCGAGGCTCGGGGCTGTACCGGTAGCTATGTGGTTCATCTCTCTCCTATGTACTTCAATACAATAATCTCAGGAGCTGCCTTACATGATTGAGATTCATATGATGATGCTTGCAATCTAGATGTCATTATGCTAGTCAAGTGGATTTTACTTATGTGATCTCCGGAGACTCCTTGTCCCACGTGTGTAAAGGTGACAGTGTGTGCACCGTGTGGGTCTCTTAGGCTATATTTCACAGAATACTTATTCACCGTTATGAATGGCATAGTGAGGTGCTTATTTATATCTCTTTATGATTGCAATGTGTTTTGTATCACAATTTATCCGTGTGCTACTCTAGTGATGTTATTAAAGTAGTTTATTCCTCCCGCACGGTGTAATGGTGACAAGTGTGTGCATCGTGTAGTACTTGGCGTAGGCTATGATTGTGATCTCTTGTAGATTATGAAGTTAACTATTGCTATGATGGTATTGATGTGATCTATGCCTCCTTTCGTAGCGTGAAGGTGACGAGTGTGCATGCTATGTTAGTACTTGGTTTGGTTATGTTGATCTGTCATGCACTCTAAGGTTATTTAAATATGAACATCGAATATTGTGGAGCTTGTTAACTCCGGCATTGAGGGTTCGTGTAATCCTACACGCTTAGTGGTGTTCATCATCCAACAAGAGGGTGTAGAGTCTAGCATCTATCTATTTATTCTGTTATGTGATCAATGTTGAGAGTGTCCACTAGTGAAAGTATGATCCCTAGGCCTTGTTTCCAATACTGCTATCGCTGCTTGTTTACTGTTCTACTGCATTTGTACTGCCTGCCATATTACCACCATCAACCACACGCCAGTCCTGGGCAAAGCACTTTTCTGGCACTGTTACTACTGCTCATATATATATTCATACCACCTGTATTTCACTATCTCTTCGCCGAACTAGTGCACCTATTAGGTGTGTTGGGGACACAAGAGACTTCTTGCTTTGTGGTTGCAGGGTTGCTTGAGAGGGATATCTTTGACCTCTTCCTCCCTGAGTTCGATAAACCTTGGGTGATCCACTTAAGGGAAACTTGCTGCTGTTCTACAAACCTCTGCTCTTGGAGGCCCGACACTGTCTACAAGAATAGAAGCTCCCGTAGACATCAGGAGACCGGATTATAGGATAGATAGCCGCACTATTAAGAGGGGCTTTCGGTTGAGTAACTTGATCACATCGTCTTAGGGAGCTCAATCCTTTGCATACTTTGCATATCCTTATTGCTTCTTGGTGTTTCTCTATGTGAGGTTCTTGAGCTTGTTGCTAGCTTTACAACAAGCCCAAGTTCATCAAAAACGGAGTTCGCATGCATCTTCTATGGCGTTTTCGAGGTTGGGTTATTTTACCGGTTATTCATGATATAAGGTTCTACCTTTTAAATTCATGATAAAATTCCCTTCTACAGATTCTTGAGTTTGCACTTTTTATAGGATAGCATTTGTCGTTATCTTCCAAACGAAATTAGTTTCATGTCAATCGGAGTTCGGGAGCAATAGTTATTAAAGAAAAAGGAAAAAGAGAAAATATAAAAGAAAAAGGAAAAAGAGGAGGAGGGGCCGCCGGTTGGGCGCCCGGCCTGCCAGGCCATGCGCCGGCCCAGCCGGCCAAGTCCGGGCGGCAACCGGCCCCTTGGCCGGCCTGCCCGGCACAGGCCCCGACCCGACCGGGGGCCTCGCTGGCCTGCTCGCCCACGCGCTACGGGCCGCTCTCCTCGCCCGGCTGGGCCGTCAGCGCCCCGAGGCCCACCCGCGGCCTGCGCCCCCGACCGCCCCGCGCGCCTGTGCGTGTGCTCCGCCTCGCCCGGTCGATGGGCCGGCCCGACCGGACGCCTGACCGGCCTCCCCAGCCCAGGCTCCGGTCGGCCGGCCTGCTGGGCTGTTTTTTTAGCCCGATTTTATTGCCTTTTCCTTGTCTTTTTCCCCCCAACGGTTATTTCTTCTTCCCCCACTATAAATACCTTTCTCCTACCTTGAGACAATAACTTCTTCCCTTTTCTCTCACCTCCATTGTTGCATTTGAAGAAGTTGCTCTCTCCCTTGATTCCTCCAACCATTTTTGCTCATACTTGAGGATTTGAGAGAGGAGATCTAGATCTACACTTCCACCAAACCATTTCTTCTCTAAGTGAGGGAATCTCTTGGGATCTAGATCTTGGAGTCTTTGGTTGACTTTCCCCCTTGTTCTTCCTCTCCAATCTCATCCTAGCATTCATTGCTTTGGTGGGATTTGAGTGTGAAGGACTTGAACACCTCCGGTGTTCTTGCTTGCATCATTGCATAGTGTTGAGCTCTCCACCACAATTTGTTCGAGTGAGAGACCGTGAGCTTGTTACTCTTGGAGGGTGACCTCCTAGTTGGCTTGGTTAGTGTCCCGGTGATCTCTTCGTGGAAGATTGTGAAGGGGCCCGGGCTTCTCCTTCGTGGAGCTTGTGAAGTGGTTGTGGAGCTTGCCATCTCCGGAGCGGAGGAAAAGCTAACCATAAGGAAAGGGCCATTATCCTCCGTGGGTGTGGTTCGGAGAATAGGGTGAGCCTTCGTGGCGCGGGGAATCCTTCGTGGGACCTCCACTCCTCCAAACGTGACGTACCTTGTTGCAAAGCAAGGGAACACGGGAATACATCCTCGTCTCCGCGTGCCTCGGTTATTTCTATACCCGAGCTCTCTTTCCTTGTGATAGCCATCGTGCTTGAAGTACATATATCTTGCTATCACTTGTGCTACATATATCTTGTGCCTATCTTGCTTAGCTCTAGTTGCTATTGTTACACTTAGTTGAGCTTAGCATATTTATGGTTTGTGCTTGTAAACTAAACGATAGTTTAATTCCGCATTCTTACAAGACAAATCCGCAAGAGTTTGTAATTGCCTATTCACCCCCCCCCCTCTAGGCGACATCTCGATCTTTCAGTGTCTGAATAAAAAAGGTGATGCATTCGACTCTCTTCCTTTCCATGTGTATCTGAATAATAAGTTTCACTGTATGCAAGCTGATAAACATTTGGCAATGATGTAATGATAGCTCGAGTAGAAATGCACACAATAAATTCCAGCTAATATGATTCAGAAAATGCACACATTAAATTTCAGTTAATATTATTCAGAAAATGCACACAGGAGCCAGAGATTTAACAAATAATGATGATAGAAACCGGCGTGCATTTCATCAGTTTTATGATTTTCAGGAGCCAGAGATTTTCAGGAGTCTAATGATTCACAAATAAGGATGATAAAACCGGCGTGCATGGTCTGAAGAAGGAAAACAGATAAGCTCATGGAGTACACCTACAGGTTGTTCACCAACAGGTCGCCTCCGAGCTCATTCACATCTAGAAGACATACTCCAATACTAGAAATATGACAATAAGCTCATGGAGTACTAAGCTAAAGGAACATCTGGTTGATTAAAGTGAATTCAGATACCATCTTCATTATACCACTACTCCAGATTAAAGTGAATTTAAAAGTACAGAAGTGGGTATTTTGCGCATAATACTCAACAGGTTGTACATTTATATTGAATTACCTTCTCAACTGGTTGTAATTTAAAAGTGGATTTTATTTAGACTGTAATGTCATCATAGTTTAAAGTATATACTACTACTCCATCACCTTAACGGAGAACTTAAGTATTTATACTCCTACTCCTATAGAAAGTATAAACTCCTACTCAGAAAATAAAGCAACTACTCCATGATAAGCATACAGAACTAGAAAGAACGATTAAATCCAGAACTAGCAAGCTATATTAAGAACAACAAAAGCAAGAAGTATATACTGCAGTATCTAACAGGGAATCGAGTGAATAAGCTAGCTAGCTTCTCATTCACCATAGTTTATCAAACAGGAAATCTGTGCATACGTACATACTGCAGTATTTAGGGAGTATTATGTTTATGGCATAAACACAGGAGATGACCAAACTACCATTACTCTGTTGACCGGAGTAGCGGATAATTATACTACTGCCTTACAAATCAGCCGAGGAGGGAGACCAGGTTCCGGAGCTGCACCTTGAGCAGCAGCCTCACCTTGGTTGCGATCGGAGAAGCCGGCGATGGAGGTGGAGAGAGGGATGGTAGGGGCGGCGGCGATGCGGGCTATGGACGGTGGCAGCAATGATGCAGGCCATGTAAGGGCGGCAACAGAGAAATTTATAACGGATGCAATGAATTCGACTCGGTCAAGAGAAGGAGACTGGCCAATCGGATGAGAACAATGTGGTATAACCATGTGAGTGGTAGCATGATGAAATCATCCAGTAGCATCAAGGCAACAGCGTTGGACCATTGTCCCATCTCCTGGCCCGCTTCTCCAAAGCCTTTTTTGGCTACAATTTATCATGAATATGTGAACTAGGTGAAAACTACGACCGATACACGATCTACAATTCATGCTTGGATGAAATGAACGAACAACTAAAGTGCATACTGAAAGCAAGGGACATAAATAGTAAAAAGAAGGCAAGAAGAGACGTTCCATAGATAAACTTGAATCTTCGGAGTAAATTGGTAATTTCATTTTGCTTGGTGAAATTTTGTAACTGCTGCTTGTAAATATTGGTTTTAAAAAATGTCATGTCGACAGATTTTGCATTTACAAAAAAACATTATGTAATTTTCAAATTGTGCAACCACGTTAGTACAGATCAAACTTGAGAAAGGAGCAAAGTGATGCGTCTAAGACACCTGAAGTTATTTGACTCCATTAACACCATGGTCTTGTGACCGCAAGTATTAGAGAGAAAAGAGTGTGAATGAGCTTCTTATTCTGCAGATTCAGAAGTCGTTTCCAACAAATAATTCCATCCTCGAAGGCTAGACAATTTGATGGACATGCAACAACTTCATGTATGTGAATTTACCAGTACCTTCATAACATCTATAGAATACCTAATCATATTCCTTAAAATCATTAAAATATTTTCCATGGAAAAATACTAACAATAATAGGGGCATTTCTGTTTGGCAGCTCAGAGCCATGAATGTTCCCTCATTTTGTCTCATCTCTTGCATTGACTAATTAGTTGTTGATTCTACATTTTTCGCACCCTTTGTTTACAAATAAATGCAAATATTAGGGCTTTAGAGCCTCAAGGTTGAAATAAGATATGCATGTCAATGCTTATAAACAAACACACTTATAATTTCCCAGTATTATCCTCCCCAAAGGTTTTCATTGGAAAATAAAAGGACAACAAGAAGACTATTACCAGGCCATATCTGAGACATGTGGTAAATGACTTGACCAACTCCAATCCCAGTTTATTCCCATGGTTCCCTTGTCACTGACCCTTCCAAGCTTTGCCCTGGCTACAAAAATAACAGCCGCAGTGAGCATAAGCTTCTTTCAATGTACGGTAACAAGGCTATGAACTTATACTGAAAAATACGATGACCATAATAAACTTAGGACAAAAATTTAAAAACAAGTGGAATTTCTTATAAACTTTCCCAATGTGCTCTCTCATTCATTCTAGTTATGAAAATCATACCAAACTCTAACATACCTAAGATCCTTAAGAAATATGTGGCGTTTAACCAAAACGCCATTTCTTTTTGGAATGCCAAAGGCATCAACATCAGAGATAAACTGAATATAAATTCTGTATCACTAACATGGCAGTTGACATTTGCAGTTTTGCATAAAAGACATCCTTACTGTTTCATCAGTAAGTTCATACTCCGTATATTCAATAAGACAAAGTACACCTGAGAAAATGGTTGAAGTACTAAACACTTGCCGGAGGACTGATCTCATAACTTTGCCCCTCCCAGTACGGCACATTGCCACCATGATCAATGACAACAAGGAACGTCTCCCTCTCTCTCACACGCCAATATAATGCCAGTCCATGATTTCTTCGTGAAGCTACGATTGTTGGTACCATCAAGCACAACAGAAGGTGAAAATTTAATTAATGCAGAAAACGAAACATTTTAGCATACAGTTGGTAAATATGAGCGCCATCCCAGATGCAATTCCAGACGCAAACGGACGCGCGGACAAAATATGTCCACGGGGCGACGCAAACGGATGCTCGCGACCACTTTTGGGCGTACAAAATGCGTCGCCCCGTTGGAGATGCCCTAAGTCTAAGTGCTCATCTATAGTTATCACTATAGTCGCCTAAAACTGCTTATTGCTCGGAGTGGTAGATAAATCATGGTGACTAAGAAAAGTACTTGGGAGTACAAAATAAGGGGAGAGATATATGTTTCTGCTCACCTTGCATCTCGAGGAGGGGATAAGCGGAAGGTCTTGTGTCGGTAAGGAGGGCTGGCGAGAGGAGGCCCAAATATGTGGCCGCGCGGGTGCGCCTAGAGGCGTGGCGGTGACGGAGAGCAAGCGGAGGAAGTCTGAGCGGCGTCTCATCGATGCGTGGCAGCTTCGGTAGCTACCGATGGCAGCTGAACCGGCAGGGGAGGCCGTGTTCTCGAGGTCGAGGACAGAAGAAAGAGGGCGTGAGGGTCAAATCGAGAAGAGGGATCGACGGAGGAGTCCGCGGAGAGGCGGTGCTAGAGAGCGGTGGCGCCGAAGATGGCCAGCAAGGCGGCAACCGGCCGGAGCAGGGCGGCGGCGGCATCGCGAGGAGAAGGGAAGCGAACAGAGAGAAATGAGAGGAGAGAGAGTGGGGGTGTTGGGTTGGTGCGTTCTCACATGATAACGTTGATAGAGATAAAAACTGATGTTGCACCTTGTATGAGAAACCGTTAACTGGTTCTGTAACATGAGTATCCTTTGCACTTTTCTTATTGTTCTTTTTGTTTTTTTATGAAAAGTTATAGCTAGGAGCACCCAAATCTTATCACAAACAGGATAATTACATTTTCAGGTTATGAGTCGGTGACAACAGACTAAAATCAACCTTGTATGATGTACTCCTACTATCAATAATGTTCTTCAGATCGGCCATACAATGATGTAATCAGAGAAAATAATTACATAGATCATGGGCGAGTACCTAAACCACGGCATCACGAGTATTTCCTTCACCACTTGCTTGAGCTTTCTGGTCGTCCAGCTAATCAAGAAACAAAGTAAAGAAAATTGTAACCAACATCTAGATCGTGGGCTTCGAGGACAAGGAGAACACGGTCAAGATGAAAATCGTAATCGTGATCTTACCTTCTTCCGGCTCTTCTTCTGCTTATTCTGGCCGCCGTCCTGCTCCTTCTTCCAAGCCGGACTGCCGCTCTTCTCCTCCTCACGGACATGGACGTGATCATGCAGTTCGCCACAGATCTCGCCGGACACCAGCCGCTCAACTGACGGGATGGAGGCGGCCGGAGAAGACGAGTTCATGGGAGGAGCGGAGGTATGGGGCGGCGGCGGTGGAGCTATTCATTGGTAGAAGAGGAGTTGAGGGTGGAGCGGAGTGATGCGGCGGCGCCCGCCTCCATCGCCATGGAGGGGGTCAGTAGCGGCGGGGCGGCGGTAGCGGAGGAACCACGATTCTGTTTTTTTTACCGGGTGTCAATTTAGCATGGTAAATGGGCTTGGGCCGTGGCCTGCCGTTTCCACTTACAGTCTCCAGCTGGACTGGGCCCCACCTCTCTCTCTCACCCTATCCTCGCACGCCCCTCGAGCGAATTTTTTTTAAATAATACGAATTTTTTATTTAATTCCAGGACTATCACGCGTTTTCAAAATTTTCCAAAAGTGTGACTCGGTCGGATTATAGCAAGCCGATCGGCCGGCAGCAGGCCGACTGGGTGTCGGCTGCAGGGGGCCGTCGGGTTGTCAGACTCGTTGGTCGATAGATGACCAACTGGTCAGCTACAGACCAATTGGTCAACTACAGACCAGTTGGTCAGCTACAGACCAATTGGTTTGCTACAGACCAATTGGTTAGATTATTTGCATGGATGTATTTTCTTCGTTTGCAGCTTATGGTTAGCAGAGGTATAGCTGAAGGTACTTATGGCGTCATTTTTAAGCGGTACAACATACTGATACATAGTTCATACATGAAGTCTGATACATAGGTGATGCATACATAAATGTCTGATACATAGATACATAAATGTCTGAGACTATGGACGGCGTCTAGGGTTTCGTGGAGGCGGCGTAGTACGGGGTGTCCAACCGAACCTGTCCGGGACCCTGGTTATGCGAGCAGGGATCCAGGACCCGGACTCGGGGTCGTACTGTGTCTCCTGTGTGGGCTGTGGTGGAGGAGTCCGCATACCGACATAGTTCTGCTGCGTGCTGTAGTACTCCATGTGCTCAGGATCCCGATCACTAGCTCCCCATGAAGGATTGGACGCGAGTGTGCTGCGAGTATCCTGTGCCACGAAACATAAGTGATGTCAAACTAAGTGGAGTATAGTCTATATGGAACACAATATATATAATAGTACATACCCTGTGTGTATCCTGCTCCTCCCATGAAAGGGGTCTGCTGCTGCCACTGGTCGAAAGCAGCTTGCTGCTGAAAGTCGTCGAAGAAACCGTGACGCTGGTACTGAAAGTCATCGACGGAAGGAGTGTGCTGCTGCTGCCACGACGAACCTCCTGCCTGGTCAGGAGGTGGTGGTCTGGGTGTCGGCGTCGGTGTGAGACGTGGCCGTGATCCGTGGTGCTGGTACTGATAGTCGTCGACGGAAGGAGTGTGCTGCTGCCACGACGAACCTCCTGCCCGATCAGGAGGTGGTGGTCTGGGTGTTGCGGTCGGAAGTTATGATTCCATCTGCCTGGAATAGGCACCTCCTCCCCATCATCAGACTCATCGGAATCATCAGCATCACTTTCACCTTCTGTATCTTCCTCTTCCATCTGGTTCTGGCTGTATCCATTTTCTTCGTCACCATCAACCTCACCGTCTTCTCCACTGTAACCATCACCCTGGCCGATATAAACATCTTCCGCATGGCTGCTCTGTTCAGGCTCGTAACCACCGCCACCGCCGGGTGCTTCACTGCTCTGGCCTGATTCGTAACCACCTCCTCCACTCGTAACCGCCTTCAGGAGGCGCTACCTCCTTCTCCACCGGAAGAACTAATGCCACAGGGTTAGTTCCTCTCCTTTCAGCCCCTTTTAACCAGCTCACCCACTTAGAGGTATCATCTACAGGCCTCAGATACCACGAAATGTTTGATATCGACTTAGTCCACAATGCATGCACACCCACTGTGTGCACTTCAGGATTAAGCCCGAAACATTCTGTCAACCAGTCCTTCACCTGCTCAATTGTCCATGTTCTAGGAGCAGTCATATTCATCTCTACAGATTTGAACTCACTCAGATCAACTCCCATTTCATTTGATCGGACACTACCCATACCATAGTAAAATACTATCTTCACTACATCTGTCATCTTTGCTCACCTAAAAAAAATTCCATCCGCGTCAACTACTAAAACCAGCCCACATAAATACACTAACACTAAAACCAGCCCACATTAACCTACACAGTTAACACTACTATGCAAAGATTAGGATTTACCCTTTAGCGTGAGCAGCCTCTCCAACTGTAGCAGCACGAGCAGCACGAACAGCACGCGGCACCTCAGCGCCACCACGAACCAGCAGCAGCTCAGCCCCTTACACCACCACCAACCTCCACCACTTCATCACCATTGCTGCTAAACAACACCACCAATCCTCTCCAAAACCTAACCCATCTGTAGATCGAGTTTCCCTCAACTAATAGCAGCAAAATGTTGAAGTTTTATTGGCTAAATCACTAGGGATCTGCGAAATATGCTGAAGTTTTCGAGCTGTTCTTGTGCAGCCAGGGAAGAAAGCATGCAGCAAAGAGAGAAGTGAAGAAGAGAGGAGAGAGGAGGAAGAAGACAGAAGAAAGAAGAAAGAAGAAAAGGGGCCGGGGGAGCGTCTGCGCGTGGCCGGGCGAGGGCGTCTGCGCGTGGCCGGCCGACCCGACGCGACGCGTGCATGCTGCATGCGCCAGTTTGGCTGCTCCCGTCCGATCGGACAGCAGCAGTCCGACGGGGGTGCTGTCCCCTCTGGTCGGCCACTGCGGCCACTGCAGGGCCTGCAATCGGCCTGCTGCCGGCCGATCGGCCTGCTGTCATCCGACCGAGTCACACTTTTCGAAAATTTTAAAAACGCGTGATAGTCCTGGAATTAAATAAAAAATTCGTATTATTTAAAAAAAATTCGCCTGCGATGCCGCCGCCGCCGCCTGCTGCAACCCCGGCCGGTACCTGCCGCATCCGCCGCCATCGCTGACCAGTGAAACTCCCGCGTCACTCCTCTGCCACTTTCCCCGCTGCCACGATGGACGTCCGTGCCCGCACGAGCGCCTACGCGAAACCCTAGCCTCGCAGCTTGGGCTCGTCGGCGCTGCTCCGGCTACCTCCCGCCGATAGCGGCGCCCCGGAGTGACGCTTCCATGGAACCCTCCGCTGGATCCATGCCTCAGCGCCACCCTACAGCACTCAAGCGCGCGTGCCCGCATCAGCGAGACGAGAACCGCGCCGCCCACCCAACTTCCCCGCGCCGCCGCCTCAACGCCGGCCGCACCAGCCCCTCCGCCGCCCACCCAACCCACCCAGCTCGACGCCGGAAATCCCCACTCGCCCACCTATTCCATCCGCGCTGCAGAAACCCTTGAACACCGCCGCTGCCGATGAGCATCGCTCGAGGCTCAAGACGGTGCTGGACCTCCTCGACGGCTTCCGCGTCGACCTCGAGCGCCACGGTAAAGTCCCGATCCCCGATTCCAGACCTCGATTTTCTTCCTATTGCTCATGCTCTGTCCCGTGCAGAAAATTTGGAGGGGTCATGGCCGGCCTCCCCCAGCTGCTGCTCTGTCTGCTGGTGTGTGCTTGCCAGCACGGCCAAGAAGAGGCCCTCTTAAGAAGCTGCAGCTGGACCTGGACACCGACGACCACGCACAAGGAGACGGCGACCTGGACATGATCGGCCCACCACGACGACGCCCCTCAGAATAAGGTTCCCCCCCTCTTCCTGCCGTGCACTAACCTAGTTTTTTTCCCACGATGACATGTTTGTGTGCACCTCTCACACGTGAGCATTTAATTGTACGTACTCTCTTCATATTTGTCCCGAAAAATGTTGGTCTGCTGTGCTGCTGATGATTCAGGGCATCTTATAGTTACTTTACGAATTGACCAACTTGTAAATGCTTCCTGATATTGGCTTCATTCTTATTATTTTGCTCATGCTAGAGTTCCCGATGTTGTCTCTGTTCCTGACATATGCAAATTATTTAGGCTGTTGTGTTGTTTGGTTGTTCCAGTTAAGTGGATAGATAATAATATGCCTGGTTTATTCATTAATGTAGTACTACCTCTGTCCATAAAAGGATGTCAAAAGTTTGTCTAAATTTGGATGTATCTAGTCACTATTTGGTGTATAGAGATACATCCGAATTTTAACAAATATTCGACATCATTTTTTAGATGGAGGGAGTACTTGTTCTACTAGTACTTGGACAGACATGTAAATTTCTACAATTCTGCATATATATGTACACAATACACCACCTATCTTGTGCTGCCCAAAGCATCATCTTGATGATTTCGTTATGACCGTATAATAGCTGATTCATGTACATGCTTGTGTATTAGTGCTCTCGCTGCAGTGATGCACTTCGTACATACGCAAACATATTTTCTAGATGCCACGTGAGAAGTGCTCTTTCTTGCATTTGCGTACCTTCCTGTACAAAATATTGTATCTACCATGGTGGTGTTGTGCGATGACGTGCATTGTTACTTCTTATCAATCTCACTGCCAGGATATTTGTTTAATTTGTTCCACCCTGGTGTGATAGTTAATATGACAAAAAGATTTGTTATTAAGTTTGTTCATATGGTTTGTTGCTTTCTCAGCTTTACCTTTGGCAAGCCCTTATGATTTGCGTGTGGTAAAAAAGTTCTTGTGTTGCTGATATGCTGGTATACTTTCTTCTGACATGTTCTGTGCACAATAGATCCTGCTTCATGCAACAAGAGCTCGAAAATAAATTTGCTTTTGTTTTTGTATTTCAGGGGAGAAGTGGAGCTGGAGCTGGTCAGGAGGTAGCGATGGCTGCCGGATCCGGCTGGCAAGCTGCGGTGGCCTTCTTTTTTAACTCTGTGGGTTTAGGTGAGTCCTCAGGTAGCCATGACACAAGAGTCCATGCATTTTATGATATGGATGCCATGGTACATACAAGTCTGCACAAGTCTTGTTTTTTACATGATGATCTGTGACACCATCAAGCCATGTTTGTATTGGTGTATTGCAATTCTGTTGACATGTTAGACCAAATTCGAAATCTGTTCCTTCTTGCTAAATCCGCCCTAGCTGAGCATCATGTTTTGTTCTTGTTCAAGGAAAACGAGGACTAAATGAGAGACATGTGTCGCAGCTGGAACCTGTGGCTGCAGGCCATCACTTAGAAGGAAGCTGGAAGCTTGGCCGGCTTCCTTTCTAGCGCCTTAATGAACTCTGCGGTATATATATGGTTATGATGCATGTTATGTTGTATGTAACTTGCATGCTGTTGTGCATCATCTTTGCCTGGTATTGTCCGTTGTTGCGCGTGTCCGTGTGGGGCTTGGGCTCGCAACATGTCTCTCATTTAGTCCTCGTTTTCCTTGAATTATAACATGTCGTGAGTGCTTATAGAATTCGTGGGAAATGACATGCGTTCCTTGCCGCAAAATCCATGCAACGTGCATCATCATGTGGTGATCGTGAGATGGGCTTGTGCAAATGGCCGTGACATACATGCATGCAGCTTCATCCGCTTGGAACTGCAAGTAGCTAGCTAAGGCAAACTTTGCAGCACCTAAATTTGACTTGAAGTTTACAAAAACAAAAACATTTCATGATGCATTCATACACGCATTCCTGCCATTTAGAATCAACCTCAAGAGTTAAAAGGAGAGAGATATTTCTGGGATTTGTTGGGAGAGAATCACGGGAGTATCAGATTGGCTAGGACATGATCCAGACATTCCAAAACAACCAGTACTAGTATGTCCTTCCTCTAGGGGTAGTTTGGTCCAAAATCAACGAAAATAGCCATCCTAACCCCTGCGTTAATTCTCGTGCAGGAAAACTATATGGTCTATATTAAGGACCGGAGGGAGTATGTTTTTTCTGTTTCTTTTATTATGTCCAGCCATGGACATGCTACCGTGTTCCCTTTTATATTTTGATGGACCCAGATTGGTGATGAAACTGAGAGAGTTGTAATTCTGTGTGTGAATAGCTAGGTGGAATTGTCTGCGGATCTATCCAAAGTTCCTGGACTCAACCGCTACTTGCCGCAAATGGGAATTTGTCGGTATGTGATTTTGCTAATCTTAGAAAATAACCCCATGTGAAGAAACTGAATATTTGGTTCCTAGATTCATGCATACATTAATTCCCAGACTTTGTTAAATGCAGTTATTAGAAAGAGTTTATACGCAATAAGGCATTCCAATTTCTGTGGATGCAGTTTTATTAATAGTTGTCATCTATGTACTGAATTATCATGGGTCGACTCTCTTTCTTGTTTGCCATGTTCGCTTCAGTAAAATAAAAGTCCCTTGGACGTATAATTGTTAGTGTTGAACATCAAGAATTTTCTATGCCACATAAGAGATGTATTTGTGCTTACAATTTGGGGCATCAATCTGCCCCTTGATACAGAGAGTCGATCTACTACTGTAACGGGCGGTCTACTGTTTTCATAATCTTTACAAGGTTAGGTTTGAACCATTGTGTAAATAATAGCACTTATGAAATCAGCCAAGGACATTATATAGGTTTCTACATTTTTTATGTGTAAATTCAATCGTATCTAGCCCAATCATAGCCCATTAGCTTGTATATATACTAGATTTCTACCATGCAGTATATTCTCTTTATATATTTATATTTCGTGTTGGTTTTGTCAATTAGCTTGCAACATGTATCATTGGGTGTTTTACTTTTGTACTCACTGTGCACTTGCTGCTGGAGAAGGTACGTGAGGGCGTCGTGTTGGAAGCGTTTGGTGTTGCGGCCATGTGTATTGCGGTGGCAATGTCAAGGCATCTCACCGCATCCAGACAACAACCTTGAGCCATAGTAAGATCACTAGCATCATATCTACTATTTTATTGCTATAAAATCAAATCTATAATATCTATAAAGTTCATCCTCACTAAAAAGCATTTAATGTTTGCAAGCTCAAACCTGGTGCAGCCACATCACCCCAATTGTTTATATCCGTCGGATTTCAAATATGTGGTTTTTAATCATGTGTTGCAGCGCTGGCCCAGTTCTAATCTCATACAGTCGCAGGTCTTAGATTATTTGTAGTACTTCGTAGCACCAATAATTCATCGTCCCATTGTCTTCTCTTTACTGCATTCTTTATCAATCAAATAAGGAGTAATAACAACATCTGTAGAGGATCTGAAGATGCGACTGTAGACAGCCAGAAACGTGTGGGCTTCAGATTCCAATGGTTGCTGCTGTAATTTAATTTGGTACTCCTAATCTTCCATCTATCTTTTCACCTTCCTGATTGCATATAAATATTTCCCAGACCTCTACCTTATGGAGTCTGCGGAGGAACCAACCCACAAGTCTATACTTGCATTTTTAATCAACTCCCTAGTGCATTTCAGACATACTCCACTTGCATTAGTTGTCCCCTTGCATCTTCTAGCTACCGTGTAGGATATATACACTATAGCTGTTAGTAGAGGCAATCCATAATCGGATAGTTTTCAGAAAAAAAAAGTCTGCTCATTGCCCCAGATCCATGCTACCTCCCCACAGGTCCTGATCTCAATTCTGCTTGCCCTCTGATCTCATATGTTCAAATACAAAGAGACAGCTACATTTCGATAAAGATGATGATGACAATAATCGAAGGTATATCGGCTCTCAATTTATTATTGTACCGCAATACTCCATTTTCATGTAAAATAATTTTTATTTTTGCATTGTCATCATCGGCAGTAACACAATATCGGATACTACTAACAAAATGTGAACAAACAACAAAAACCAAGTTAGTAGTTAATTCTTCTGCACTAATCCGAACTTTCATTCTCACAAAGACTTGCACCACCTCATTCAGCAGCCTTGAAGTTCCAGCCTCTTAAACGATCTTCTCTGCAACCACAAAAAGTATTTGAGGTGATTCTCCACCCGATATCCAATCTGCAACATATTTATTTCTTGCCAGGTTCGTGTCCTGGTGCAAAACTGCCTATGTGTTAGATTACATATTGAACACTGTAGATCGTACATCTGATCAGAAAATTTGAAATGTACTCTACTATTTCAAATTTCAGATGAGTTCAGTTTCACTATAACGTGTCTATTGACACTGCAGATACGCGGGTTTGTTCTCATGAATAAAAGGCAACCATGATGACACGCGAGTTGTTGTAGTTGAAGGAAACATAATATTCATTTAGTGTTGAACCAATGCGCAACCAAAGTTAGGTAAATAGATGTACTCTTCTACTTCCAAACAGTATGTTCTATATGCAAATAAACATTATTTTTATAAACAGATCATGCTATTTTTTTGAATACAAGAAAATCATCTCAAATGGCCGCAGCAACGCGCGGGGTATCACCTAGTTACTCATGTAAATGTTCCCATATATCCTGGCACATGTAACGCTGCCATTAAATTATGTTAGCTTCAAATAAATTTGATGCTGATGTGATATATGTCCGAGTTGCCCTTCTCAAGTTCTCATGATATTATAGTATATACCTATAAGGTTGACTTTGTTAGTTTTATTATTTCTGGACCATGATCGTGGATTTTGGATTGCTAATAAGGCAATTGTTCCATTTTGCAGCGTTGTATTGGGAGTTGGAAGGAATTGCATATGATACTACATACATGTGCGGTCTACCTGACGTGGATTTCGCTATTGTCATGATCCGCTAGATGTCGCCACCACTAGCTGGACATCTGGACATGAGCAGATTTGTTGTCTTCAAATACGGCTAAATGTGAGCAAAACTATCAACCTTTAGTTCTTGAAGTAACAATCCGGAACAGTGCTCATGGTTCTTACATTTACTATCTAAAATATATGTGTTTTTCTCTATGTTGTCTTTGCTGTTGGGGAATCAGTTAATTTTTGAGTTAAATAAAAAAGGTGACGCAAAATAATAATTTGTGCCATCCTCTATGTTTCTCAAAGATTTACTGTAAAACACATGCATGATTTTAAATGCGTCCTCTTTTCTCATTGGGTCAGATATATTCTGGAGATAATATCTTCTTTTGTGGGCATATGAACACACACGGTTTTAGTTATAGTGTCATCACACAGCGGCAATAGCTAGCTATTTAAATAAGTTGTCACCTAATCGTCACCTAAACGCGCTATTTCGGAATGTATTTGTTGCCGATTGAGGTGGTGGCAGGCGGAAACTACATAAACTTGAAAATTTAATCATGCAAGCTTGAATCCTATAATTTGATGATACTGCTTTGTTTCAGGAATATATTTTCACCATTGAACCATGCATTAACTAACATCAGTTTGTGACTTTGACTAATTAACTCTATGAAGTATGCATATACGACACGGATATCAGCTTGTAAAATTATCGAATTGGTATGCTGTAGTCTCGAGTTACCCATCATAAATCCATTTTTTCTTGTACTGAATTAGATGCTTCCATTGTTATTTTTTTTATAAGATGCATTCTTAGGTACTCAAAAAAAGAATAAGCATAATAAATCTGTAGTGTTCCTTTTACTGAGTTTGGTACCAGCCACAGTCCTCTCCGTTTGTGTAAGCAACAGAGGCAATCAAACGCATATTATGCAGTGACTAGAAACTAGGACCACACTTTCCTGTCTTCGTCTTCATCTGAGAGTGCAACGAACAAAAGCTTCACCATGCAATTACTTGAGTCAGGTCTTCTTCAGTATGACAGCCCTGAGTCCCAAGCAAGTCATAGCCTATTTGCATGACCATGTTCATGAAAGTACATTGCTTGATCCTATTTGAACTTCTTTCATTCTCCTATCTTTTTTCATATTGAGTGTTTTCTAGTAATCCTGCGTGAGAGTAGTCACTTTCCATCTTGACGGTATATACTATATACGCACATTTTAGTTGATGCCGAAATTGTTACCTATGTACTGTTCGCTTCTATGGCATATATATCTTTTGTCTTGCTTCCTTACATGCAGTGGAAGGTCTTCAACGTCCGGTGGAAGATCGAGAAGTTGTAAAGCGATGGAGGTACATTGAGAAGTACCCTCACCATCGAGGGTGTCCTGGTTGCCTCTTAGCTCTCTAGGTCTGTTCTCGATTGGTTTCACCAGAGTTTACATACTGTGATCATTAGTGGAAATTGTAAGTTTGTTTTTTTAACAGGAAGAATGTAGGTGACAAATTGTTTTACATACTGTGATCATTAGTGGAAAATGTAAGTTTGTTTTTTTAACAGGAAGAATGTAGGTGACAAATTGTTTCTTGCACATTAAATTGCTACATACTGATATGACATACTGGAATGAATTCCACATTCTTGTTTATGTTGGATGATGTGATTACTTTGCATTATTGTTCACTGTGCTGGCTCTATTGGACTAGGTGTATTACTGTTTATATTGCCTCCAATAAGATTTTCTGGAACTTTTCAAAGTGCCTCTAAACAGGGTTTTGAGGCATTTCGTAGAGTTACCTGAAATTATCTATTGGGGCATTTCTTAGAGTTGCTTCTAATTGTGTTTAGGGGCACATCTTAAACTGCCACTAAAAGCATTTAGAAGCACATCTAAAACTGTCCCTAAAAGCATTTAGAGGCACGTCTCAAACTACCCCAAAAATAATTAGAGGCACATCATAAACTGCCCCTAAAAATCATTAGAGGCATAACTTAAAGTACCCCTGAAAACATTTAGGGGCAAACTCAAAGTGCCCTTGAAAATATTTAGAGGCAGTTTTCAAAGTGACCCTAAAAACAATTAGAGGCACTTTCCAAACTGCCCCTAAAAACATTTAGAGGCACTTTCCAAACTGCCCCTAAAAACATTTAGAGGCACTTTCCAAACTGCCCCTGAAAACATTTAGTGACACTTTCCAAACTGCCCCTAAAAACCTTTAGAGGCACTTTTCAAACTGCCCCTAAATGTATTTGGGGCATTTCATTCAAAGTGCCCCAAATACATTTAGGGACACAAGCATCCGGGGCACTTTTCATAGTGCCCCTAAAAGTAATTAGGGGCACTTTGGCTACCTATTGGGGCACTTTGAAGTGCCCCTAAATATGGACCGTACAGTAGTGAGGGGTAGCGTTTTTGGCTCCCAAGCTCAGGTGCTCTTCCTATTTCTTAAAAAATAAAAGGTATTTTAAAAAATTAAAAAAATGCTGAAAATAATTTTGGAAATTGTCAGGGATACATCTCATAATTGGGAAAAATCTCAACCTAAAATTATTTTTTTATTTTGTGCTAGACAAAAAGTGAAAAAATCTGATATATTTTAAAGATTTGAAAATGTACTACTTAGATATATACTTTTATCATTTTTATGTAGCTCAGAATATAAAATATTTGAAATTATAGTTTGCGCATTTGTGGAATGCATCATTGACTATATGCAGATGTTCTTTCAGAATTTTATGAAACTCAAAAATATGATTTTTTTTTAAACGAGATCACTAGTGCCCATATGCATCAAATCTCCAACTCATAATATGTACATATACACTTTCAACCCTAAGTATCACCACATTTGGTGTTGCGTATCCAACAACCATCGATTTTGGGTTTCTTTTTGTCAAAAAAAAAGAAATTATATCACCAATTTTGGGTTGTGTGTCACATAACCAACGATTTTGGGTTTAATTGTCAAAAGAAGAAATTATATCACCACATTTGGGGTTGCCGTGTCATATAATCACCGATTTTGGGCTTTTGGTCACAAAATAAAACTACCAACATCGAGGCACGTGTGTAACACATATCACCAATTTCACCATTTAGGCATGTTAAACAGTTTTTTGCCCACCCAGCCCACCTGCCAGTCCTACGTGCCAAAGATTTGCATGATCCACTTATCATCAACTTCATCTCTCCCCTCGACTTGTCTGCATGTTTTTATGCACATCCACGGCCGACGGTTGGTCAAACCTCGTCGGGGTGGCTAATTCTCAACGTAGCTGCTATCTCTAGGAGGGAGATGGGGTGCTAGGGGTGATGAACTTGTCTCGGGGTGCTCGAGCTACATCGGGAGGAGAAGGGGAGAAGTGGGTGGCCAAATTGGATCAACACCGGCAGTCCCTAGATGAGGTTTGGCGATATGGGCGATGGTCGTAGCCTTGAGAGCTGGGCGATGGTCATAGCCTTGAGAGCTGGGCGACTAATTCCGTTTGTTCTACTAATTGCTGACAGTGTATTGGCAATGGGGTACTACGTTCAACCTGCTCCTAGGCCCAAACGGAGGCCCATCTACAACGACAAAGGATGAAATCCCTCACGAGGACTCCATGCCTCACGAGGAGAAGACTGTAACATCCCAGAACTTAGGATAAACGCGGGGTAGATTTAGAAAATGGTTGTGCATTGCACCGCAAAATGGGGGAATTTTCACGCTTAATTGCATAACACCTAAGAGGGATCAAGGATTCTCTCTCGTTGCAATTAGTGTTAGAGTAACGAGAGTGCTATGAATTTCGACATTACCTCTTTTGAAACTAGGGTTTTGATAGGAGTTTGAATTTGCATTTCAAATTGGAATATTGAATAATAAAAGAATATAAGAAACTATAATACAATTGAACTCATATTTTATAATTCAATCAATTATAAGATTCATACAACATATTCCAAAATGGGATTATGATTATTAAAAAATGCTCATAAGGAAACTTTGAACTTTATTGATCATTCACACATAAATTGTAATATCCCAGAACATAGGAACAACGAAGGGTATATTTAGAAATGGGATGTGCATTTCATCGCAAAACGAGGGAAATTTTCGTGCCTTATTGCATAAAAGCCTAAGAGGAATCGAGGTTCTCTCTCATTACAAATAGGGTTAGGCAATGTGATTTTTAACAATTTCGACATGATCTCTTTTGTAACTTGTTGATTTTGGGGATTATTTGAATTGACAATTCATATTTGATTTAAAACAAAAGAAGTAATAGATAAACATTATATAAATGAGTTATGAATTCATAGTTCAAATCACATCATATGTATATACATAATTCAAATCACATCATATAAACCCAAATAATTCATAAGTGAATGATAAATTTAAATACAAGCTCATAACCAAAAACTTGAGCTTTATTGATCATACACACACAACACATTGTCTTTACAATATTTATCATACAAGAATTGGATGAAATAATAAACAAAATAAAAGAAGATTACAAGAATTGGATTCTATACTAAAACCTAAACTAAATGTCTTGGAAGGATTTGTCCCTGGATCATCTTGAGCATGAAACCTGTAAAATAAGAAGAGAAACTAGACAGGGGGTTAAAAACAAGTGTCGTCCAGGCCACTTGTCACTATCTAAATCTGGCCAGAAGCAAGATAGGCACCAGCAGACCAAACCTGAAGCCAATCATGGGCTCAAGTTTCACCAAAGGACCCACACAGCTGACCACCTGTGGTGCATGCCCAACAGCAAGCCAAACCATGGCTTAGTCACCAATTCTGGCCAGGCTTGTGTGTCATAGCCAGAGAAGAACCAGTTGATGGTATAAAACGGTAGAACCACCAGGAATAATTCACAAGTCGACCAGATAAGCATTCACCAAGCAACCAACAATGAATAGTGCATAGTTCATCTCTGTTCTTGCTCAAGAACACCAAGAACCACCAGAGAAACCATCCATTCATACAAAACCAACCAACCAAAACCAGTCATGGAGATAGGAACTTAAGCAAGATCATGAGCTAGGAGGAGCAGGGCAAGTAACCAGAAACATCAAGCAGCAGCTCAACAACTGATGTGGGTATTACCCTTCGGGTAACCAATATTGTGCTACCTCCTACGGCCCAGCCAGGGGCCCATGAAGATCATCTACTAATCAAGGTGGGCCGGTGTGTCGGTTCCCGTAAGGGACTCTTGAAGAACAAGGCAAGGAGACGAAGGAACAAGGAAAGTTTAGTTATGAGCACTCTTTGTTGTTGCTCTAGGAGGAGCAGGGCAAGTAACCATAAACATCAAGCAACAACTCAATAGGAATTGAGTATAGCCATCTTGGAGCTGGAACAAGGTACAACGTATACCTAGAGAGGATCCAGTGGATCCAATCCATACTATAGCATGACACAAGGCATAAGATGAGCAGATGCTCATGGGGTTGTCATCAGTTGGTGTTGACCAAGAATTACTGGTAGAAGTGGAGCAGCTGGATCCCAAAATCATCTAGATACTATTCATGTGCAAATAGACAAGCATAGATGCACATATAGAAACCAGTAGAGGATATACATGTACTAGAAGCTACCAAAAACCACCTAGCAAGATCCTAGCCAAGAAACCATCAGTTTAATCCTTTATTTCTTCACAGGCAAACACAGTGCCATTCATATTAAGTATGATTCCCTACTGTGCAAGCAAAGATGAGTAGCCAACAAGAACTAGTCAAACTGTGTGAGCAACTAAGCAGTAGCCAGGCTAATGTGGTCACATCAACCACAAATCCATCCATTTAAACCAAAACTATAAGTCATCATCAGCCAGAAATGGATTCGGACTTTAATTATTGATACGTCTCAAACGTATCTATAATTTCTTATGTTCCATGCTAGTTTTATGATAATACTCACATGTTTTATATACACTTTACATCATTTATATGCATTTTCCGGCACTAACCTATTGACAAGATGCCGAAGCGCCAGTTCCTGTTTTCTGCTGTTTTTGGTTTCAGAAATCCTACAAAGGAAATATTCTCGGAATTGGACGAAATCAACGCCCAGGGTCTTATTTTTCCACGGAGCTTCCAGAAGACCAAAGAGCATACGAAGTGGGGCACCGAGATGGCCAAACCACAGGGCAGCGCGGCCAAGGAGGGGACCGCGCCGGCCTGTGGTGTGGGCCCCTCGTCAGTCCTCCGACTCTGCCCTTCCTCCTACTTATACTCTCCGTCGCGAAAACCCTATTACCGAGAGCCACGATACGGAAAAAGTTCCAGAGACGCCGCCGCCGCCAATCCCATCTCGGGGGATTCAGGAGATCGCCTCCGGCACCCTGCCGGAGAGGGGAATCATCTCCCGGAGGACTCTACATCACCATTATCGCCTCCAGACTGATGTGTGAGTAGTTCATCCTTGGACTATGGGTCCATAGCAGTAGCTAGATGGTTGTCTTCCCCTCTTGTGCTATCATGTTAGATCTTGTGAGCTGCCTATCCTGATCAAGATCATCTATTTGTAATGCTACATGTTGTGTTTGTTGGGATCCGATGAATATGGAATACTATGTCAAGTTGATTATCAATCTATCATATATGTGTTGTTTATGATCTTGCATGCTCTCCGTTGCTAGTAGAGGCTCTGGCCAAGTTGATACTTGTGACTCCAAGAGGGAGTATTTATGCTCGATAGTGGGTTCATGCCTCCATTGAATCGGGGACAGTGACAAAAAGTTCTAAGGTTGTGGATGTGCTGTTGCCACTAGGGATAAAACATCGATGCTTTGTCTAAGGATATTTGTGTTGATTACATTACGCACCATACTTAATGCAATTGTCTGTTGTTTCCAACTAATACTGGAAGGGGTGCGGATGCTAACCCGAAGGTGGACTTTTTAGGCATAGATGTATGCTGGATAGCGGTCTATGTAATTTGTCGTAATGCCCTAAGTGAATCTCATATTACTCATCATGATATGTATGTGCATTGTTATGCCCTCTCTATTTGTCAATTGCCCAACTGTAATTTGTTCACCCAACATGCTATTTCTTATTGGAGAGATACCACTAGTGAACTGTGGACCCCGGTCCATTCTTTTACATCTGAATACAATCTACTGCAATCATTGTTCTCTATTGTTCTTCGCAAACAAACATCATTTTCGACACCATACATTTAATCCTTTGTTTACAGCAAGCCGGTGAGATTGACAACCCCACTATTACGTTGGGGCAAAGTATTTTGATTGTGTTGTGCAGGTTCCACGTTGGCGCCGGAATCCCTGATGTTGCGCCACACTACACTCCTCCACCAACAACCTTAACGTGGTCCTTGACTCCTACTGGTTCGATAACCTTGGTTTCTTACTGAGGGAAAACTTGCTGCTGTACGCATCACACCTTCCTCTTGGGGTTCCCAGCGGACGTGTGCTTTACGCGTTATCAAGCTCTTTTTCTGGCGCCGTTGCCGGGGAGATCAAGACACGCTGCAAGGGGAGTCTCCCACATCCAATCTCTTTACTTTGTTTTTGTCTTGCTTTACTTTATTTTATTTACTGCTTTGTTTGCTTTCTTATATCAAAAATACAAAAAAATAGTTACTTGCTTTACTTTATTTACTGTCTTGTTTGCGTTCTCTATATTAAAAACACAAAAAAAATTAGTTACTTGCATTTACTTTATTTACCTTTTGTTTACTTCATCATGCTTTCCTCTAAGTTCACTCTGAAAGATATACCGGTAGGGAAAGGGTCTATCATTGGAAGAGATAATATAGAAGAATTTTTTACTCATGTTAGTATGGTTGAAGATTTTGAAGATAGACACTTGGTAGAACTTGCTCCTACTTATGAAATTGCTACTGCCTCTTTGGTACACATGTTGGAAGCTAGATTTGTTAATCTCAATCCTATAATGCAACATATGTTTCTTACACTCTCTGATATGGAAATATGAGAAAAGAGAGATTTTGTTTTAGAGGTCCTTCTTAGAGAATTTGGTGATATAGCTAAAGAAGCTAGAAAAGTTTTTATTAAGCATAAGAGGCTTGGCTTTTATACCGATTTTGCAAAAACACTTGAAAATATGGACATGGATAGATTAAAGTACACTAATAACGTCAATGGTGAGGGGGGGATTAAAGTACCTATACCTAGTAAGCTCCTAGGGATGCATGAAGCTCTAGAAAATAACTATGCTTGGCTTGTTCCTGAAAATTTGTTTGATGAGGATAGTAAGCCTAGGAGCAACGAAAGAGAAGTTACTTACATAGACAAGATACAATGCATTGTTGAGAAAGCTCCCAACTCCCCTGGTAAGAATGTTGATGCTTCATCCCTTGATAATACTTGATTCACACTTTCTGCGCCTAGCTGAAAGGCGTTAAAGAAAAGCGCTTATGGAAGACAACCCATTATTTTACTTCTGCACTTTTGTTTTATATTTGAGTCTTGGAAGTTGTTACTACTGTAGCAACCTCTCCTTATCTTTATTTTATTGCATTGATTGTGCCAAGTAAAGTCTTTGATAGTAAGGTTGATACTAGATTTGGATTACTGCGCAGAAACAGATTTCTTACTGTCACGAATTTGAGTAGCCCCTTCTGTAGGTAACTCAGAAAAATCTGCCAATTTACGTGAATGATCCTCAGATATGTATGCAACTTTCATTCAATTTGAGCGTTTTCATCTGAGCAAGTTAAGTGCCGCTAAAAAATTCGTCTTTACGTACTGTTCTGTTTTGACAGATTCTGCCTTTTATTTCGCATTGCCTGTTTTGCTATGTTGGATGGATTTCTTTGTTCCATTAACTTTCAGTAGCTTTGTGAAATGTCCAGAAGTGTTAAGAATGATTATGTCACCTCTGAATATGTGAATTTTTGATTATGCACTAACCCTCTAATGAGTTTGTTTTGAGTTTGGTGTGGAGGAAGTTTTCAAAGGTCAAGAGAGGAGGATGATACAATATGATCAAGGAGAGTGAAAACTCTAAGCTTGGGGATGCCCCCGTGGTTCATCCCTACATATTTCAAGAAGACTCAAGCATCTAAGCTTGGGGATGCCCAAGTCACCCCCTTCTTCATCGACAACTTATCAGGTCACCTCTAGTGAAACTATATTTTTATTCCGTCACATCTTATGTGCTTTACTTGGAGCGTCTGTATGTTTTTATTTTTGTTTATGTTTGAAAAAAATCTGATCCTAGCATTCTTTGTTTGGTAGAGAGACACGCTCCGCTGTTGCATATGAATACTAGTGTTCTTAGCTTTACTTTTAATGTTCATGGCGAAGGTTGAAACTGCTTCGTTCATTGTTATTTGGTTGGAAACAGAAAATGCTTCATGTGGTAATTGGTATATTGTCTTGAATAATTTGATACTTGGCAATTGTTGTGCTCAAATATATCATGTTTAAGCTCTTGCATCATGTACGTTGCACCTATTAATGAAGAACTACCATAGAGCTTGTTGAAATTTGGTTTGCATGATTGGTCTCTCTAAAGTCTAGATATTTTCTGGTGAGGTGTTTGAACCACAAGGAAGACAGTGTAGAGTCTTATAATGCTTGCATTATGTTCTTATGTAAGTTTTGCTGTACCGGTTCATACTTGTGTTTGCTTCAAACAACCTTGCTATCCCAAAGCCTTGTATTGAGAGGGAATTCTTCTCGTGCATCCGAAATCCTTGAGCCAAAAACTATGCCACTTGTGTCCACCATACCTACCTACTACATGGTATTTCTCTGCCATTCCAAAGTAAATTGCTTGAGTGCTACCTTTAAAATTTCATTCTTTGTCTTTACAATATATAGCTCATGGGAAAATAGCCTTAAAAACTAGTGTGATGAAGAATATGTCGCTTATGTATCTTATTTCTTATAAGTTGCTTGTTGAGCGGTAACCATGTTTCTGGGGACGCCATCAACTATTACACCTTTGTTGAATATCATGTGAGTTGCTATGCATGTTCGTCTTTTCTGAAGTAAGGGTGATTTATCATGATCAAATGGTTTGAGTATGCATATTGTTAGAGAAGAACATTGGGCCGCTAACTAAAGCCATGTATCATGGTGGAAGTTTCAGTTTGGACATCAATCCTCAATCTCTTATGAGAATATTATATGTTGTTGAATGGTTATGCATTAAAGAGGAGTCCATTATCTGTTTTCTATGTTGTCCCGGTATGGATGTCCTTAGTTGAGATCTATCAAAAACGAGAAATCAAATGCGATCTATCTCCTTGGACCTTTGTACAGGCGGCATAGAGGTACCCCTTTGTGACACTTGGTTGAAACATATGTTATGCAATGATAATCCATGTAAATCCAAGCTAATTAGGACAAGGTGCGAACACTATTGGTATTCTATGCATGAGGCTTGCAACTTATAGGATGTCTTATGCATAACACATATGAATTATTACTACCGTTGACAAAATTGTTTCTATGTTTTCAAATGAAAAGCTCTAGCACAAATATAGCAATCCATGCTTCCCTCTGCGAAGGGCCTATCTTTTACTTTATGTTGAGTCAGTTTACCTACTTCTTTCTATCTTAGAAGCAAACACTTGTGTCAACTGTGTGCATTGATTCCTACATACTTGCTTATTTGCATTCATCATATTACTTTGTGTTGACAATTATCCATGAGATATACATGTTGAAGTTGAAAGCAACTGCTGAACCTTATATCTTCCTTTGTGTTGCTGATACGTCCAAAACGTATCTACTTTCCCGAACACTTTTGCTATTGTTTTGCCTCTAATTTGTGTATTTTGGATACAACTAACACGGACTAACGCTGTTTTCAGCAGAATTGCTCTGGTGTCTTGTTTTTGTGCAGAAATTCAACTTTCAAGAAAATCCCCGGAATTTATGTCGAAGGGCTTATTTTTCCAGAAGATTCACGGAGTCAGAAGGGCAGGCCTGGGGGAGGCCCAGGGCCCCCACACACTAGGCCGGCGCGGCCTAGGAGGGGGGCGTGCCGCCCTAGTGTGAGGCCGCCTCGGCCAGCCTCTAACGCCCCCCTCTGGACTATTTAAGGGTTTCGATCTAAAAACGCGAGACGGGAAGTCGAAGTCGCCAGAAACCATCCAGAACGCCGCCACCATCGCGAAACTCCGTCTCGGGACCAGAAACTCCGTTCTGGCACTCCGCCGGGACGGGGAATTGGAGGAGATCATCGCCATCATCACCACCGACGCCTCTCCATCGACCAGCCATGTTTCCCCATCCATGTGTGAGTAATTCCCCCGCTGTAGGCTGAAGGGGATGGTAGGGATTGGATGAGATTGGTCATGTAATAGCATAAGATTGTTAGGGCATAGTGCCTAGTGTCCGTAATTGGTACTTTTATGATATTGTTGCAACTTGTTATGCTTAATGCTTGTCACTAGGGCCCGAGTGCCATGATCTCAGATCTGAACATGTTATTGTTTCATGATGATATTCATTGTTTACTCGATCTTACCTGCAAGTTGTATACACATGTCGCTGTCCGGAACCCGAGGCCCCAAAGTGACAGAAATTGGGACAACCGGAGGGGAAGGCGGTGATGTGAGGATCACATGTGTTCACGGAGTGTTAATGCTTTGCTCCGGTGCTCTATTAAAAGGAGTACCTTATTTTCCAGTAGATTCCCTAGATGCCCGGCTGCCACCGGTTGGTAGGACAAAAGATGTTGTGCAAGTTTCTCATTGCGAGCACGTACGACTAAATATGGAACACATGCCTATGGATTTTTTAGTACTTGGATACCATTTTATTACTATCTGGAACTGCCCTGCTTTGATTGTTACATGAGTTTCTCTCATCCATGCAACGCCCGTTCATCCATCCCTGTGCCTACAGTATTTTAATCCTGCTGTTTACTATAATCACTACTGTTGTCTTTGTTACACTCGCCGTCGATATTTCACCACCGCTATCGCTATAAAACCGTTAATACTGATAAACTCTTGCGAGCAAGTCTGTTTCCAGGTGCAGCTGAATTGACAACTCTGCTGTTAAGGCTTTCAAGTATTCTTTGTCTCCCCTTGTGTCGAATCAATAAATTGGGTTTTACTTCCGGCGAAGACTGTTGCGATCCCCTATACTTGTGGGTCATCAAGACTATTTTCTGGCGCTGTTGCCGGGGAGCATAGCTCTATTTGGAAGTTCACTTGGATTGATATTGTTCGCTGCAAATTCTCCATCATGGGTAAACCTCGCGATCCTAAAGTCTTCATATTACCATCCACTACAAGAAAAGGTACAACTCTGAGTACCTCTGCTGCTCTTGATTCACCATCTGTGATAAGTCAACTTGTTTCACCACCACAAGCTTCAAATGCTGGTACTTCTGCTGAATCTGAAAATTCTTATAATTTTGATGATGCCTCTGCTGTGCTTGATGATAGTGGTTCGTTAGGATTTTTTCTAGATGCTACAATTGCTAGGTCTAGACAAATTGAAAATACTGAAACTCCTAATGAAAATATTATTACACCTGTTAATTCACCTGAGTCTGAATACTCTAGTGATGATCCTGATGAAGATTATGTGGAACTTGATGATGATTTTATTGTTAAATGCAATGCTACTACTGGTACAAGTAATATTAAAAAGCTTCTTGCACAACATAATGTTAGATATAAGCTGTCTCCTGATCCTAAATTTGCCACATCTCCTATAAACATTAAGGATAAAGATTATGATTTTTCTCTTGATCTCTCATATAGCTATTGTTGAGAAAACACCCTTTTGTGGTACTGAAAAATAAAGTGCTGTAGAACACATGAATGAACTTTCTACTTTGAGTAGCTTGTTTTCTGATGATGTCAAGAAGCGTACTTATTTTGTTGCTAAATTTTTTCCTTTCTCATTAAAGGATGATGCTAAAACTTGGTACAATAGTTTGCCTCCTGATTCCATTGATAGTCCAAGTGGTTTGCTTGATTTTTTCTTTCGGAAATACTTTCCTGCTAGTGCTCAACATATTGCTTTGCAGAAAATTTATAGTTTTGACCAGGAAGATGGAGAGAAATTGCCTGAAGCTTGGGCAAGATTTTGCTCTCTTATCGAGCTCGACCTGGACATGATCCGGAAAAGCATGATTTACTTGATATATTTTATAGTGGACTAACCATTGAGTCTAGGGCATATTTGGATAGTTGTGCTCGGTTGTGTTTTCGTGAAAAGAACTCCAAACGAAGCTGAAGAATTATTGGCTAAAATAGGCCAGAATCATGATGATTGGACTACACCTGAACCAGCCCCGACGCTGATATTGAAGAAGAGGGGTTTGATTAAATTAAATGATGAAGATATGAGGGAAGCCAAGAAATCTCTTAAGGAGAAAGGTATTAAATCTGAAGATGTGAAGAACTTACCTCCCATAGAAGATTTATGCAAGATAATTTCCCCTTCATCCATGATTGAGGTAAACTCTCTTCAACGCTTTACTAGGGAAGATATTCCGTATTCAAAACCTCCTGCTCAATGCTTAGACGAGTTTGATAATTATATTGTTAAGCAAGAAAATTTTAATATGAGAGTAGAGAATCATTTAATGGAAAATTCTCGAGCTATTAGTGAATTGCATGGTATTGTGGAGAGAACCTCCAATGATGTTAAGATGCTTGTTAAACATTTTCATATGATTCAAACTCAAATTGATCAACTCACTAAAGTGAAAAGTGACTTATTAAAAAATTGTTCTAAGGAAAAACATGCTTATGAAGTAACAACTAGAGGCGGTGTTTCTACTCAGGATCCTCTGTATCCTGAGGGACATCCCAAAAGAGTTGAACAAGATTCTCAACAAATTGAAACTAGTGCTCCTTCGAAGAAAAAGAAAAAGAAACATAAAAATGTTGTAGAATCCTCTGAGCCTGTTAATGATCCTAATAGTATTTCTATTTCTGATGCTGAAACTGAAAGTGGTAATGAACATGATAAAGATAATGATAAGAATGATGCTTCTGATAAAGAAGAAGTTGAAGATGAACTTGAAAAGCATGCTAAAAATAAAAAGTATACTAAAGAAGATTTTATTGCTAAGAAACATGATAATGAAAGAGAACCTTGGGATCAAAAGCAAATGCCTTTTCCTGCTAAGAAACTAAAATCAAAGGAAGAAGAACACTATAATAAATTTTGCGATTGGATGAAACCTTTATTCTTGCAAATTCCTTTGACTGATGCTATTAAATTGCCTCCTTATTCAAAGTATATGAAATATATTGTCTCTAACAAAAGGAAAATTCCTAATGAGGAGATTTCCACTATGCTTGCTAATTACTCTTTCAATGGCAAAGTTCCAAAGAAGTTGGGCGACCCATGTATACCGACTATTCCTTGTTCTATTAAGAATAATTATGTTAGAACTGCTCTATGTGATTTGGGAGCAGGTGTTAGTGTTATGCCTTTTTCTCTTTATAAGAGACTTTATTTAGATAAGTTGATACCAACTGATATATCTTTGCAAATGGCTGATAAATCTACTGGCTATTCCTGTTGATATATGTGAGGATGTTCCCTGTTCAAGTTACTAATAACTCGCTTGATATTAACTGATTTTGTTGTGTTGGAAATGCCTGAAGATGATAATATGTCAATTATTCTTGGGAGACCTTTTCTTAACACCGCAGGGGCTGTTATTGATTGCAATAAAGGAAAGGTTACTTTTAATGTTGATGACAAGGAACATACTGTTTATTTCCCCAAGAGGATTGATAAAGTATGTGGAGTTAATACAATTTCTAATGTGAGAACTATCAAAGTGGGAGTTATTGATTGTCCTATATATGAGCCTAAAGAAGGATATCAAAATATTATGATTGGATCCATATCAATACAATACAAGGTAACATGATTGATTTGAGGTTTATTTCTTCTTATGTCATGTAAAATTTATTTGGTGGCAAGACTTGATCAACCGTGTTAACAAGTACATTTTATATGCATGGAAGAGTGATAGCGTGTATACACACGTCCGTTGGGAACCCCAAGAGGAAGGTGTGATGCGTATAGAAGCAAGTTTTCCCTCAGTAAGAAACCAAGGTTATCGAACCAGTAGGAGCCAAGAAGCACGTTGAAGGTTGATGGCGGCGGAGTGTAGTGCGGCGCAACACCAGGGATTCCGACGCCAACGTGGAACCTGCACAACACAACCAAATTACTTTGCCCCAACGTAACAGTGAGGTTGTCAATCTCACTGGCTTGCTGTAACAAAGGATTAGATGTATAGTGTGGAAGATGATGTTTGCAGAAAACAGTAGAACGAGTATTGCAGTAGATTGTATTCGATGTAAAATAATGGACCGGGTTCCACAGTTCACTAGAGGTGTCTCTCCCATAAGAAATAGCATATTGGGTAAACAAATTACAGTTGGGCAATTGACAAATAAAGAGATCATAACAATGCACATACATGTTATGATGAGTAGTGTGAGATTTAATTGGGCATTACGACAAAGTACATAGACCGCTATCCAAGCATGCATCTATGCCTAAAAAGTCCACCTTCAGAGTTATCATCCGAACCCCTCCAAGTATTAAGTTGCAAACAACGGACAATTGCATTAAGTATGGTGCGTAATGTAATCAACAAATACATCCTTAGATATAGAATTGATGTTTTATCCCTAGTGGCAACAAAGCACATCCACAACCTTAGAGGTTGCCGTCACTCCCTGCATTCAATGGAGGCATGAACCCACTATCGAGCATAAATACTCCCTCTTGGAGTTACAAGCAATGACTTGGCCGAGCCTCTACTAGCAACGGAGAGCATGCAATATCATAAACAACACATAGATAGATTGATAATCAACATAGCATAGTATTCATTATTCATCGGATCCCAACAAACGCACATGTAGCATTACAGATAGATGATCTTGATCATGTTAGGCAGCTCACAAGATCTAACAATGATAGCACAATGAGGAGAAGACGACCATCTAGCTACCGCTATGGACCCATAGTCCAGGGGTGAACTACTCACACATCAATCCGGAGGCGACCATGGCGGTGTAGAGTCCTCCGGGAGATGATTCCCCTCTCCGGCAGGGTGCCGGAGGCGATCTCCTGAATCCCCCGAGATGGGATTGGCGGCGGCGGCGTGTCTGGAAGGTTTTCCGTATCGTGGCTCTCGGTACGACGAAGGCTTAAGTAGGCGGAAGGGCAGGTCAGGGGGGCTCATGGGGGCCCCACACCACAGGTCCGCGCGGCCAGCACCTGGGCCGCGCCGCCCTAGTGTGGCGGCGCCCCGTGGCCCCACTTCGTCTCTCCCTCGGTCTTCTGGAAGCTTCGTGGAAAAATAGGACCCTGGGCGTTGATTTCGTCCAATTCCGAGAATATTTCCTTACTAGGATTTCTAAACCAAAAACAGCAGTAAAACAAAGAATCGGCTCTTCGGCATCTCGTTAATAGGTTAGTGCCGGAAAATGCATAATAATGACATATAATGTGTATAAAACATGTGAGTATCATCATAAAAGTAGCATGGAACATAAGAAATTATAGATACGTTTGAGACGTATCAAGCATCCCCAAGCTTAGTTCCTGCTCGTCCCGAGTAGGTAAACGATAACAAAGATAATTTCTTAAGTGACATGCTATCATAATCTTGATCAATACTATTGTAAGCACATGTAATGAATGCAGCGATTCGAAGCAATGATAAATGTAATGAGTAAACAACTGAATCATATGACAAAGACTTTTCATGAATAGTAATTTCAAGATAAGCATCAATAAGTCTTGCATAAGAGCTAACTCATAAAGCAATAGTTTCAAAGTAAAAGCATTGAAGCAACACAAAGGAAGATTAAGTTTCAGCAGTTGCTTTCAACTTGTAACATGTATATCTCATGGATATTGTCAACATAAAGTAGTATAACAAGTGCAATATGCAAGTATGTAGGAATCAATGCACAGTTAACACAAGTGTTTGCTTTTAAGATGGAAGGAAATGGGTAAACTGACTCAACAATAAAAGTAGAAGAAAGGCCCTTCGCAGAGGGAAGCATGGATTGCTATATTTGTGCTAGAGCTTTTATTTTGAAAACAAGAAACAATTTTGTCAACGGTAGTAATAAAGCATATGTATCATGTAAATTATATCCTACAAGTTGCAAGCCTCATGCATAGTATACCAATAGTGCCCGCACCTTGTCCTAATTAGCTCGGATTACCTGGATTATCATTGCAATACATATGTTTTAACCAAGTGTCACAATGGGGTACCTCTATGCCGCCTGTACAAAGGTCTAAGGAGAAAGCTCGCATTGGATTTCTCGCTTTTGGTTATTCTGAACTTAGACATCCATACCGGGACAACATAGACAACAGATAATGGACTCCTCTTTAATGCATAAGCATTTAGCAACAAATAATGTTCTCATAAGAGATTGAGGTTTGTTGTCCAAACTGAAACTTCCACCATGAATCATGGCTTTAGTTAGCGGCCCAATGTTCTTCTCTAACAATATGCATACTCAAACCATTCAACTCATGGTAAATCGCCCTTACTTCGTACAAGACGAACATGCATAGCAACTCACATGATATTCAACAAAGAAATAGTTGATGGCGTCCCCAGGAACATGGTTATCGCACAACAAGCAACTTATAAGAGATAAGATGCATAAGTACATATTCAATACCACAATAGTTTTTAGGCTATTTGTCCCATGAGCTATATATTGCAAAGATAAAGAATGGAAATTTTTAAAGGTAGCACTCAAGCAACTTACTTTGGAATGGCGGAGAAATACCATGTAGTAGGTAGGTATGGTGGACACACATGGCATAGTGTTTGGCTCAAGGATTTTGGATGCATGAGAAGTATTCCCTCTCGATACAAGGTTTAGGCTAGCAAGGTTGTTTAAAGCAAACACAAGTATGAACCAGTACAGAAAAACTCACATAAAAGACATATTGTAGGCATTATAAGACTCTATACCGTCTTCCTTGTTATTCGACCTTCACTAGAAAATATCTAGACCTTAGAGAGACCAATTATGCAAACCAAATTTTAGCAAGCTCTATGTATTTCTTCATTAATAGGTGCAAAGTATATGATGCATGAGCTTAAACATGAGCACAACAATTGCCAACTATCACATTATTCAAGATATTATACCAATTACCACATGTAGCATTTCCCGTTTCCAACCATATAACAATTTAACGAAGCAGTTCAACCTTCGCCATGAATATTATGAGTAAAGCCTAAGGACATATGTGTCCATATGCAACAGCGGAGCGTGTCTCTCTCCCGCACAATGAATGCTAGGATCCAACTTTATTCAAACAAAACAAAAACAAAAACAAAAAGATGCTCCAAGTAAAGCACATAAGATGTGATGAAATAAAAATATAGTTTCACTAGAGGAACCTGATAGTGTTGTCGATGAAGAAGGGGATGCCTTGGGCATCCCCAAGTTTAGACGCTTGAGTCGTCTTGAAATATGCAGGGATGAACCACCGGGGCATCCCCAAGCTTAGAGCTTTCACTCTTCTTGATCATATTGTATCATCCTCCTCTCTTGATCCTTGAAAACTTCCTCCACACCAAACTCGAAAAAAACTCATTAGAGGGTTAGTGCATAACCAAAAATTCACATATTCAGAGGTGACACAATCATTCTTAATACTTCTGGACATTGCACAAAGCTACTGAAAGTTAATGGAACAAAGAAATCCATCTAACATAGCAAAACAGGCAATGCGAAATAAAAGGCAGAATCTGTCAAAACAGAACAGTCCGTAAAGACGTATTTTTCTGGGGCACCAGACTTGCTCAAATGAGAACACTCAAAACTAATGAAAGTTGCGTACATATCTGAGGAACACGCACGTAAATTGGCATAATTTTCTGAGTTACCTACAGAGAATTCAACCCAAATTCGTGACAGCAAGAAATCTGTTTCTGTGCAGTAATCCAAATCTAGTATGAACTTTATCATTAAAGACTTTACTTGGCACAACAATGCAATAAAACTAAGATAAGGAGAGGTTGCTACAGTAGTAACAACTTCCAAGACTCAAATATAAAACAAAAGTACTGTAGTAAAATGATGGGTTGTCTCCCATAAGCGCTTTTCTTTAACGCCTTTCAGCTAGGCGCAGAAAGTGTATATCAAGTGTTATCAAGAGACGAAGCATCAACATCATAATTTGTTCTAATGATTGAATCAAAAGGTAACTTCATTCTATTTCTAGGGAAGTGTTCCATACCTTTCTTGAGAGGAAATTGATATCTAATATTACCTTCCTTCATATCAATGGTAGCACCAACAGTTCGAAGAAAAGGTCTTCCCAATATGATGGGACAAGATGCATTGCATTCAATATCCAAGACAACAAAATCAACGGGACAAGGTTATTATTAACCATAATACGGACATTATCAATCCTCCCCAAAGGTTTCTTTATAGCATTATCAGCAAGATTAACATCCAGATAACAATTTTTCAATGGTGGCAAGTCAAGCATATCATAAATTTTCTTAGGCATAACAGAAATACTTGCACCAAGATCATACAAAGCATTACAATTAAAATCATTGACCCTCATCTTAATGATGGGCTCCCAACCATCTTCTAACTTCCTAGGAATAGAAGTTTCAAGTTTTAGTTTCTCTTCTCTAGCTTTTATGAGAGCATTTGTAATATGTTTTGTAAAGGCCAAATTTATAGCACTAGCATTAGGACTCTTAGCAAGTTTTTCTAAGAACTTTATAACTTCAGAGATGTGGCAATCATCAAAATCTAAACCATTATGATCTAAAGCAATGGGATCGTTGTTCCCAATGTTGGAAAAAATTTCAGCAGTTTTATCACAGAGTGCTTTACAGCTTTTAGCAGTTTCAGGCAGTTTTGCTTGCTTTGCATTAGGAGTAGAAACATTGCTAACACCAATTATTTTATCATTGATAGTAGGAGGTTCAGCAACATGTGGAGCATTACCATTACTAGTGGTGGTAATAGTCCAAACTTTAGCTACATTATTCTCTTTAGCTAGTTTTTCATTTTCTTCTCTTTCCCACCTAGCATGCAATTCAGCCATTAATCTTATATTCTCATTAATTCTAACTTGAATGGCATTTGCTGTAGTAACAATTTTATTTTCATTATCCCTATTAGGCATAACTTTCAGTTTCAAAAGATCAACATCAGCAGCAAGACTATCAACTTTAGAAGCAAGTATATCAATTTTCCCAAGCTTTTCTTCAACAGATTTGTTAAAAGCAGTTTGTGTACTAATAAATTCTTTAAGCATGGCTTCAAGTCCAGGGGGTGTATTCCTATTATTGTTGTAAGAATTCCCATAAGAATTACCATAACCATTACTATTATGAGAAGGATATGGCCTATAGTTGTTACTAGAATTGTTCCGATAAGCATTGTTGTTGAAATTATTATTTTTAATGAAGTTCACATCAACATGTTCTTCTTGGGCAACCAATGAAGCTAACGGAATATTATTAGGATCAACATTAGATCTACCATTCACAAGCATAGACATAATAGCATCAATCTTATCACCCAAGGAAGAGGTTTCTTCGACAGAATTTACCTTCTTACCTTGTGGAGCTCTTTCCGTGTGCCATTCAGAGTAATTCATCATCATTTCATCAAGAAGCTTTGTTGCTGCCCCCAAAGTGATGGACATAAAGGTACCTCCAGCAGCTGAATCCAATAGGTTCTGCGAAGAAAAATTCAATCCTGCATAAAAGGTTTGGATGATCATCCAAGTAGTCAGTCCATGGGTTGGGCAATTTTTAACCAAAGACTTCATTCTTTCCCATGCTTGTGCAACATGCTCAGTATCTAATTGCTTAAAATTCATTATGCTACTTCTCAAAGAGATAATTTTAGCAGGAGGATAATATCTACCAATGAAAGCATCCTTACATTTAGTCCATGAATCAATACTATTTTTAGGCAAAGATAGCAACCAATCTTTAGCTCTTCCTCTTAATGAGAAAGGAAACAATTTTGACTTTATAATGTCACCATCTACATCCTTGTACTTTTGCATTTCACATAGTTCAACAAAATTATTAAGATGGGCAGCAGCATCATCAGAACTAACACCAGAAAATTGCTCTCTCATAACAAGATTTAGTAAAGCAGGTTTAATTTCAAAAAATTCTGCTGTAGTAGCAGGTGAAGCAATAGGTGTGCATAAGAAATCATTATTATTTGTGTTTGTGAAGTCACACAACTTAGTATTTTTAGGAGTATTCATTTTAGAAATAGTAAATAAAGTAAACTAGATAAGGTAAATGCAAGTAACTAATTTTTTTGTGTGTTTTTAAAAGAGAATGCAAACAAGATAGTAAATAAAGTAAAACTAGCAACTAATTTTTTTGTGTTTTGTTTTAGTGCAGCAAACAAAGCAGTAAAACAAAGTAAAGAGATTGGAGGTGGAGACTCCCCTTGCAGCGTGTCTTGATCTCCCCGGCAACGGCGCCAGAAAAAGAGCTTGATAGCGTGTATACACACGTCCGTTGGGAACCCCAAGAGGAAGGTGTGATGCGTATAGAAGCAAGTTTTCCCTCGCAAGAAACCAAGGTTATCGAACCAGTAGGAGCCAAGAAGCACGTTGAAGGTTGATGGCGGCGGAGTGTAGTGCGGCGCAACACCAGGGATTCCGGCGCCAACGTGGAACCTGCACAACACAACCAAATTACTTTGCCCCAACGTAACAGTGAGGTTGTCAATCTCACTGGCTTGCTGTAACAAAGGATTAGATGTATAGTGTGGAAGATGATGTTTGCGTGAAAACAAGTAGAACGAGTATTGCAAGTAGATTGTATTCGATGTAAAAGAATGGACCGGGGTCCACAGTTCACTAGAGGTGTCTCTCCCATAAGAAATAGCATATTGGGTAAACAAATTACAGTTGGGCAATTGACAAATAAAGAGAGCATAACAATGCACATACATGTTATGATGAGTAGTGTGAGATTTAATTCGGCATTACGACAAAGTACATAGACCGCTATCCAAGCATGCATCTATGCCTAAAAAGTCCACCTTCGAAGTTATCATCCGAACCCCTCCAAGTATTAAGTTGCAAACAACAGACAATTGCATTAAGTATGGTGCGTAATGTAATCAACAAATACATCCTTAGATATAGAATTGATGTTTTATCCCTAGTGGCAACAAGACATCCACAACCTTAGAGGTTGTCGTCACTCCCGCATTCAATGGAGGCATGAACCCACTATCGAGCATAAATACTCCCTCTTGGAGTTACAAGCAATGACTTGGCCAGAGCCTCTACTAGCAACGGAGAGCATGCAAGATCATAAACAACACATAGATAGATTGATAATCAACATAGCATAGTATTCATTATTCATCGGATCCCAACAAACGCACATGTAGCATTACAGATAGATGATCTTGATCATGTTAGGCAGCTCACAAGATCTAACAATGATAGCACAATGAGGAGAAGACGACCATCTAGCTACTGCTATGGACCCATAGTCCAGGGGTGAACTACTCACACATCAATCCGGAGGCGACCATGGTGGTGTAGAGTCCTCCGGGAGATGATTCTCCTCTCCGGCAGGGTGCCGGAGGCAATCTCCTGAATCCCCCGAGATGGGATTAGCGGCGGCGGCGTCTCTGGAAGGTTTTCCGTATCGTGGCTCTCGGTACTGGGGCTATTATCGACGAAGGCTTAAGTAGGCGGAAGGGCAGGTCAGGGGGGCTCATGGGGGCCCCACACCACAGGGCCGCGCGACCAGCACCTGGGCCGCGCCGCCCTAGTGTGGCGGCGCCCCGTGGCCCCACTTCGTCTCTCCCTCGGTCTTCTGGAAGCTTTGTGGAAAAATAGGACCCTGGGCGTTGATTTCGTCCAATTCCGAGAATATTTCCTTACTAGGATTTCTGAAACCAAAAACAGCAGAAACAAAGAATCGGCCTCTTCGGCATCTCGTTAATAGGTTAGTGCCGGAAAATGCATAATAATGACATATAATGTGTATAAAACATGTGAGTATCATCATAAAAGTAGCATGGAACATAAGAAATTATAGATACGTTTGAGACGTATCAAAGAGCTAAACAACATTTCTCTCTTCCTCCACTTGCTTTACTTGCTGTAGTACTACTTGTTTTGCAAGATGCTTTAGTTTTCATGTGAGCATCATTAAAATCTTCTGCGCCTAGCTGAAAGGCGTTAAAGAAAAAGCGCTTATGGGAGACAACCCATTGTTTTATTTATGCAATTTTTGTTTTATATTTGAGTCAAGGTTCTTGTTACTACTGTAGCAATACCTTTGTATCTTTACTTTATTGCATTGTTGTGCCAAGTAAAGTCTCTAATAGAAGGTTGATACTAGATTTGGATTTCTGCGCAGAAACAGATTTCTATCTGTCACGAATTTGAGTAGGTCTCTCTGTAGGAAACTCAGAAAAATCTGCCAATTTTCATGCGTGTTCCTCAGATATGTACGCAACTTTGATTAAATTTGAGCTTCTTCATCTGAGCATGTTAAGTACCTCGAAAAAATTTGTCTTTACGTATTGTTCTGTTTTGACAGATTCTGCCTTTTATTTCACATTGCCTCCTTTACTGTGTTTGAGTGGATTACTTTGCTCCATTAAATTTAAGTAGCCTTGGGTAATGTCCAAAAGTGTTAGGAATGATTATGTCCTCTCTGAACATGTGAATTTTTGATTATGCACTAACTCTCTAATGAGATTGTTTTGAGTTTGGTGTGGAGGAAGTTTTCAAGGATCAAGAGAGGAGCGGCCATCATGCAGGGGACGGCACGAAGGAGGCCGAGGAACACCCCTCGACTTGTCATCCGACGCAGCAAGTTCTTCACATCAACATTTTGGGCATGTGGAGCATTCACCCTTTTCTTCTGCACCGGGACCTTATTATGACCACGCCATGTATGATCCACCGGCGTGGAACCCTGACCCTCGCTGGGGTTGATCTCCACTTAGGCCAAAAGCCTAAGCTTGGGGGGAGGTATACCGGCATCACTCATTCTTTGCATATTTTAGTTGCTGGATACTTGTACATACTTGTTTAGCTTCTTAAAGTGGTTTTCTAATAAGAGGGAGATGATATTTGGGGAAGTGCTGCCTGAAAACAGATTCTGGACTGATACCAAAAAAAAATTCTCAAAAACAGACAGAAGGTTATTTTGCGAAGCCAATTTTTGTGCATGTTCCCCAGGTTGTTATCCAACTTTAATTAGTTGAACACTTTTCGAGTTGACTAGCGGAAGAATTTCTTAAAAATCGATTCATCGTCATCATTGTCAAGTTTGACAAATTTCTGCTGCTTTGTGTTTATGCGACTCTTTTAGTTTTCATTTTCTTGTTTTTGCTTTGTTTCTTTCCTAAAACATAAAAAGATCAAAAATATTTCTGTTGTTTCTCTTCACCATTTATTTATTTTGGTTTCTTGCTTTTACTTTGCTTTATTTGCTATCGTTGGTTTGCTATATGAAAACCCAAAAAGATTTTGCTTTGTTTGCTTGTTTCCTTTTGTTCTTGTTTCCAATTCGAAAACACCAAAATATTTGCTGTTCTTCTTTGGTTTTTTAAAGTTCATTATGGAGTTCAATGGTCTTCGGTGGCTGGAGCGTGGTTTTCATTCCATATTATTCAAGCTACACAAGTGAAAGGCAATAATGACGATCTACAACAACTCGACTGTGGTGAGAGGCTGGTATGAACTCTATTTGTTTTCATTTTTCTACATATACTCATCCATGTGAGCATGCTTAGTTGGTTCATGTGAGGTATATGTCATTTAAGAAAGTCTAGTAGTTCATGATCTCTCATGTTTTAGCTCCAGTTTATTAATATGAGTAGCATGTCATAGATGTTTGCTTGCATTGTCTTATTCATAAATAGGTATGACATTGTGGTATCCTCCTCTGAATAATTCACTTGAATTGACTTGGCACATGCTCACGCATGCAAATGACTGAACAAAAGTCAATTAAGCCTCGATGATTTAATTTGCCTCAGAGTTCTTGTATCACTTTTATGCCTCCGTTAATTTATTTTGCCGCAAGCATGATTATGACGGTTACTGCTCTCTTGATTGTCGCTCCCCAGTCTATTGCTAGCCTTCACTTGTACTGAGCAGGAACTCTGCTCGTGCTTCCAAACCCCTGAAAACCAAGTTATTCCAAAGTGTCCACCATAAATACTTACGCATGGCATTTCAAACCATTCCAAGTAAATTCTCATGCGCTACCTTTAAACCTTCAAAATGCTTCTCAATTTGTGTCGATGTTTTATAGCTCATGAGGAAGTATGTGGTGTTTACCTTTCAACCTTGTCATTTACTTTAGACAGACTTTCATAATGGACTAGTGGCACATCCTCTTATCCAATAATTTTGCAAAAAGAGCTGGCAACGGGGTTCCCAGCCCCAATTAATTAACTTTCATTAATAATTCTCTTCACATATTTTGCCCTGTTTCATCAGTAAGCAACTTAATTTTGCAAATAGACACTCCTCCATGGTATGAGAATGTTGGAAGGCACCCGAGGATTCGGTTAGCCATGGCTTGTGTAAGCAAAGGTTGGGGGGAGTATCACCCATAATAAAACTGAAGTACGTGTGTAAATAAAAGAGAAGAGGGATGATTTACCTTGCTGGTAAAGATAACGTCCTTCATGGGAGCCGCTCTTGAAAGTCTGGTTGACGAGGTAGTTGGAGTACCCATTACCATTCGTTGACAACAACAAACACCTCTCAAAATAATTTTACTCCTGATTTAAAAAAAAGAAGCTCTAGCGCATGTTAATCCCTGCTTCCCTCTGCGAAGGGTCAATCTTTTATTTTTACATTGAGTCACCATCCTTTCTTTGAGCACTTTCTTGAGAGCACAACTGTCATTCTTAGTATAATATGCTTGTCCCAAAATGTGATTAACTGTGGTATAACTTTGATGATTTTATCTTTGACAATCTCTATTTCTAGTCTTTCCATGAACTTCAAAGGTGCCCGAGCATTTATGTTTTGCTGTACAAATACGGGAAAGCGAGATACCACTTTATTATATCCTTTTATGAACATTCCAATCCTGCTGATAGACATGATTCATGATGCTTATTATTAATTTGTTGGTACCTTTTCCATGATTGACATAGCTATTAGATGCTGTTATTTGCATGTATCTTATTATGAATTGCCTGAGTACTTGTCCATATCATGAGAATATTTACATCATATGAACAAATGTGTTCGTGAAAGTTCTTTTATCGCACTCAGTTGTTAACTGAATTGCTTGAGGACAAGCAATAAGCTAAGCTTGGGGGGAGTTGATACGTCCAAAATGTATCGACTTTCCCGAACACTTTTGCTATTGTTTTGCCTCTAATTTGTGTATTTTGGATACAACTAACACGGACTAACGCTTTTTTCAATAGAATTGCTCTGGTGTCTCGTTTTTATGCAGAAATTCAACTTTCAGGAAAATCCCCGGAATTTATGTCGAAGGGCTTATTTTTCCAGAAGATTCACGGAGCCAGAAGGGCAGGCCTGGGGGAGGCCCAGGGCCCCCACACACTAGGCCGGCGCGGCCTAGGAGGGGGGCGCGCCGCCCTAGTGTGAGGCCGCCTCGGCCAGCCTCTAATGCTCCCCTCTGGACTATTTAAGGGTTTCGATCTGAAAACGCGAGACGGGAAGTCGGAGTCGCCAGAAACCATCCAGAACGCCGCCACCATCGCAAAACTCCGTCTCGGGACCAGAAACTCCGTTCTGGCACTCCGCCGGGACGGGGAATTGGAGGAGATCATCGCCATCATCACCACCGACGCCTCTCCATCGACCAGACATGTTTCCCCCATCCATGTGTGAGTAATTCCCCTCATCGTAGGTCTGAAGGGGATGGTAGGGATTGGATGAGATTGGTCATGTAATAGCATAAGATTGTTAGGGCATAGTGCCTAGTGTCCGTAATTGGTACTTTTATGATATTGTTGCAACTTGTTATGCTTAATGCTTGTCACTAGGGCCCGAGTGCCATGATCTCAGATCTGAACATGTTATTGTTTCATGATGATATTCATTGTTTATTGATCTTACCTGCAAGTTGTATACACATGTCGTTGTCCGGAACCCGAGGCCCCAAAGTGACAGAAATTGGGACAACCGGAGGGAAGGCGGTGATGTGAGGATCACATGTGTTCACGGAGTGTTAATGCTTTGCTCCGGTGCTCTATTAAAAGGAGTACCTTAATTTCCAGTAGATTCCCTAGAGGCCTGGCTGCCACCGGCTGGTAGGACAAAAGATGTTGTGCAAGTTTCTCATTGCGAGCACGTACGAATAAATATGGAACACATGCCTATGGATTGTTTAGTACTTGGATACCGTTTTATTACTATCTGCAAATGCCCTGCTTTGATTGTTACATGAGTTTCTCTCATCCATGCAACGCCCGTTCATCCATCCCTGTGCCTACAGTATTTTAATCCTGTTGTTTACTATAATCACTACTGTTGTCTTTGTTACACTGCTGCTGATATTTCACCACTGCTACTGCTATAAAACTGTTACTACTGATAAACTCTTGCGAGCAAGTCTATTTCCAGGTGCAGCTGAATTGACAACTGCGATGTTAAGGCTTTCAAGTATTCTTTGTCTCCCCTTGTGCCGAATCAATAAATTGGGTTTTACTTCCCGCGAAGACTGTTGCGATCCCCTATACTTGTGGGTCATCAGTTGCTTCAAAACTTTCTACTAATAATTTATTGCTTTATGAGTTAACTCCTATGCAAGTCTTATTGATGCTTGTCTTGAAAGTACTATTCATGAAAAGTCTTTGCTATATGATTCAGTTGTTTAATCATTGTCTTTACCATTGCTTTGAATCACTTCATTCATCTCATATGCTTTACAATAGTATTGATCAAGATTATGATAGCATGTCACTTCAGAAATTATCCTTGTTATCGTTTACCTACTCGAGGGCGAGTAGGAAATAAGCTTGGGGATGCTTGATACGTCTCAAACGTATCTATAATTTCTTATGTTCCATGCTAGTTTTATGATAATACTCACATGTTTTATATACACTTTACATCATTTATATGCATTTTCCGGCACTAACCTATTGACAAGATGCCGAAGCGCCAGTTCCTGTTTTCTGATGTTTTTGGTTTCAGAAATCCTACAAAGGAAATATTCTCGAAATTGGACGAAATCAACGCCCAGGGTCTTATTTTTCCACGGAGCTTCCAGAAGACCGAAGAGCATACGAAGTGGGGCCACGAGGTGGCCAAACCACAGGGCGGCGCGGCCAAAGAGGGGCCCGCGCCGGCCTGTGGTGTGGGCCCCTCGTCAGCCCTCCGACTCTGCCCTTCCGCCTACTTATACTCTCCGTCGCGAAAACCCTATTACCGAGAGCAACGATACGAAAAAAGTTCCAGAGACGCTGCCGCTGCCAATCCCATCTCGGGGGATTCAGGAGATCGCCTCCGGCACCCTGCCGGAGAGGGGAATCATCTCCCGGAGGACTCTACATCACCATGAACGCCTCCAGACTGATGTGTGAGTAGTTCATCCTTGGACTATGGGTCCATAGCAGTAGCTAGATGGTTGTCTTCTCCTCTTGTGATATTGATACGTCTCAAACGTATCTATAATTTCTTATGTTCCATGCTACTTTTATGATGATACTCACATGTTTTATACACACTTTATGTCATATTTATGCATTTTCCGGCACTAACCTATTGACGAGATGCCGAAGAGCTAGTTGCTGTTTTCTGCTGTTTTTGGTTTCAGAAATCCTAGTAAGGAAATATTCTCAGAATTGGACGAAATCAACGCCCAGGGGCTTATTTTTCCACGAAGCTTCCAGAAGACCAAAAGGGAAACGAAGTGGGGCGATGAGGCGGCCACACAGCAGGGCGGCGCGGCCCAGGCCCCGGCC
>NC_061509.1:255404044-255454027 GCF_022539505.1 Lolium rigidum
CAATTCGAGAATATTTCCTTACTAGGATTTCTGAAACCAAAAACAGCGAGAAAACGAGCAATCGGCACTTCGGCATCTTGTTAATAGGTTAGTTCCAGAAAATGCACGAATATGACATAAAGTGTGCATAAAACATGTAGATAACATCAATAATGTGGCATGGAACATAAGAAATTATCGATACGTCGGAGACGTATCACCGCGCATAGACTCAAGTTGTACTACTCGAAGATCTTGATGTTGATGCCAATGTCTTTGGGTTTATTCTTCTTTGTTGGTGAGGTTGCCATCTTTTTCTCGGGTGCGTGACCAGCGCTCCCGATGGGTGTAGCCCCCGAGCCTGTAGATGAATATGAAATATTTATGTATAGGGTGTAAAAAATGTTGAGTCGAATACCGTAGATGTCTTCGAGTTCTGAGAACATTTGGATGCTTTTGATGATGTCGAGGACTTTGATGATGTCATAGATAGAGGAGTTGATGATTTGGATGATATCACAGAGGAGTCGATGATTTTGATGATGTCCCGGAGGAGTCGATGATTCAGATGATATCCCGGAGGAGTCGATAATTTGGATGATGTCTCGGAGGAGTCGATTATTTAGATGATATCCTGGAGGAGTCGATAATTTGGATGATGTCCCGGAGGAGTCGATGATTTTGTTTGGATGAACCTGTCGTATTTGCAACTTTGCTTCAACCGATGAAGTATGTTTTGGCGACAGCCCCCGAACGAATCGAAGGAACTATGCATGCCGTCGACTCCGTCGCTCTTTAATACTTCTGTAGTTTAAAGTACCGGCATGTGCCTTTTTGTAAGTAGTTTTTATCCTTGCCATCAGCAGCACTCTCTTATTCTCGAGGCTTCAGCAGAGGATAATTGTGTATTGTTGTAAGTCCCGTTGATTACCATCTATTGCAACGCTCGTATTTTCAGAGGCTTTAGATGATAACTTTAGGTATAAAGAGTCTTCAAATTTGCTTGAATTATCCTTGCTATTAGCAGCACTCGTGTATTCTGAGGCTTTAGCAAAAGGATAATTGTATATTGTTGTAAGTCCCGTTGATTACCATCTATTGCAGCGCTCGTATTTTTCCCGAGGCTTTACATGATAACTTCAGGTATAAAGAGTCTTCAAGTTTGCTTGAATTCCAGCGAACCAGTGCTCCCGGCGGGAGTAGTAAAAATAGTCGGAGATCTTCATGTCTTCTTGAATTTCAGTGAAACAGCGCTCCCGACGGGAGTAGTCAAAATAGTCGGAGATCTTCATGTCTTCTTGAATTTCAGTGAACCAGCGTGCCGGCATGAGCCATTCATAAGTTTTATTGCTTCCACCAATTGCAGCACTCACATGTTCCCTTAGGCTTATGGTGAAATCTTTGATAGTATAAGGTTTCTTCATGTTTTCTTGAATTCCAGCGCTCCTGATGGAAGTAAACACAATAATTGAAGATCTTCCAAGAGCCCCCAGGTAATTCCAGCGCTCCCGATAGGAGTGCATCGGGTCAATATTATATAAGATGATATTCATTGAATATTCCAGACGAGGAATCCACTGACCCGAGAATGTATCGGATCAATATTATATAGCCATAGGAGATAAATCCGTTAATAACCATAGATGATGAAGCCATTGACCCGGGAGTACATCGGGAGAAGATATATCCTGAGCCGAAGAAGATCAATCCATTGATAACCATAGGTGATGAAGCCATTGACCCGGGAGTTCATCGGGAGAAGATATATCCAGAGCCGAAGAAGATAAATCCATTGATAACCATAGGTGATGAAGCCATTGACCCAAGAGTTCATCGGGAGAAGATATATCCAGAGCCGAAGAAGATAAGTCCATCGAGTAATCGAGAGTACTGGAGGTAATGACGCCTCCCTAAGCATCGGGTGTGGCGAAAGGAAGAGGAACACTGAGTTCGACTGCGGCGAGGCCAATGTGGAGGCAGGTCACATGGTAGACGCAGTCGAAGTAATCAATCAGGAATAGTTGATGTAGCGGGCGCAGTCGAAATAGTCGCGCGGCCAAAGATAATCCATGTGGCGGACGCAGTCGAAATAGTTGCGCCACCAAAGATAGTCCATGCGGCGGGCGCAGTCGAAATAATTGCGCCACCAAAGATAGTCCATGCGGCGGACGCGGTCGAAATAGTTGCGCCACCAAAGATAGTCCATGCGGCGGGCGCAGTCGAAATAGTTGCGCCACCAAAGATAGTCCAGGCGGCGGACACAGTCGAAATACTTGTGCAGCCAGAAATAGTTGATGTAGCCATGCGACGCTTGGCTGACGTGGCCGATGAAGAGGACGCAGTTGATATGGCTGATCCGCGACGGGTTGAGCATCCGGATATATTGAGTCCGCGACATCGGGTCCACGATACGCGAGCCCCCGAGTATGACGAGTGTGCAACGACGAGCGCGGTCGACCAGGTAGGGTAGTCAAAGTTTTGTTTCAATCTGCAGTTATATTGTAATGCCAAATTCGCGCACAAATAATAGTATGTGCTGACAATATCTGGCCAGAATAAATTTTGCGAGTAATAATTTACTTAGCACCTGATGTTTTTTGTATCGGATGTTAGACGTTGATGAACTTAGAGTTTAATTTGATCCATGTTAGAAGAGTAGCAGTCAATTAGGTAGACATAATTGAAATTATTGGCAGCCCGAGGTAAAGTTGAAGTATCGTTTAGAGTTGATGCAGTATACCGCTGGCGCGCATAAAATATATGGTTTTGCTGTCTTGGTCTTGAAGAAGCACGTACGTACGCCAGTATGTAAGAAATTATCATTTTGATCGATGCCCACTTTTTTTTTCTCTTTCTTATGGTCTTTTGACGTAATAATCCAATCCTGATTTGTTGTTTTGATTTGGCTGGATTCCTTTTGCTTTCTCTTTTGTCCGATGGTCCGGGCCACATGAAGTAGCACCTGATTTGCTAGTTTGCCTGTTGATGACTGGTCTTTGCGTGAAGCTCGTTTACGAATCTCAGCCAACCAAGTTGCTTTTCTTTTATGTCTTCGCGCGAAATAACTTCCGCTTGACGTGCAGTAGTACCAAACCGAAGCAAAGATGAGACCGGACGTCCAGACTGGTTTTGTGGTCTTCATGAAATAATCACCATGTAGTCTATCTATACCTATACCTAATAATAAAGGGAGAACTGTTTCCGTGGTTTGGTCCGTCTGGTTTGTTTCCGTGGTCGGTCGTCCGTATGCTAATCGCTAAACCACGCAGCACCAAGATCGTGTCAGGCTCCAACTCTCGTGCGATGAAACAACTCCAGCAGGCTCCCTACTATATATACGCGCTAGATAGATCGGGTCTGGACTCCCACACCATGGCTCCATAAATATACCCTTGAGGTAGAGGATACATGCGAGATCAAGGAGGCAAGATCGACAAACGAAAACTTGGTTCTCCTATGTCTACTTGTGGCGGCGCCCGGCCGGCCGGCCGGTGACAAGCTAGATTAGCGTGGATAATCCAAGCAGAAGCAAAATACGTCGGCTCAAAGACCGTTCGCTGCAACCGAGGACTCTCCCTCCAGAACTCCAGATGGCCTTCGGCCGCGGGATACACACCTTCTTCGACAATCATCACCCCACCTATCCTCGACGGTGTCGCCATCTACATGTTCATGATGTTCCAAAGTAACCACCACACACGTCCAAGGACTTCGAGCACAAGCACTGCCTAATTCATGGCATCAATAAGCATCCCCGCGCCGACCGATCACAGGACGTCGCCTCCGAGCTAGAGGGGGCCCAAGCGCCGTCGCAGTCCACCCAGAAGGCCCCGCCACACGAGGACATAGCTCGTCATCTCAGGGATCAACAGCGGATTTGTTGGGCACGGAACAGTTGCTAGAATTAACAGGGATGCTGCTCCTCAAGTTTTCCTTGCTACACAATGCGACTCTGTTGGCAATTGACATGTTCATCCGATGGAGAAATTTTGGTTCCGTGCAACTCTGATCCATGTGAACAGCTAGCCCGAACTCTGAACATATATGCAAAGAAAGTTGCCTCTCCTCAGCTTGTTCGTCCCCGGCGGCAACTCTGAAGGTGGAAACAGCACTGACAACAATAGCCTTGGGTTGCCAAAGCAACAACAGGCACATTGCATAAAGTGGCTGCGGTGTTGCCGGCCGTGGCAGGCGTGGTGCGTGCCTGCGCGGTGGACGCGATGCAATCAGGCACCAAAGATGGGTCAGCCCGAGGTTCCCTCTCCACGGTTCAACTTAAGGATGTGGAAGGCTTTCTCACTTTTAACCTGTGTCTATATAAGCCCGCTGCTTCACTACTGCACTACATGATTGGCGGCAACGTTGTATAGATAGCTAGCTAGCGTACGTCTTTCAAGGGAGAATTAATTAATGAGATATAGACTGACACATTGTTATTTGAGATAGACTGTACTGCTGAATTTTACATACTATAGATGTGATCCTCCTTACTGAAGTTACTACTACTTGCTAATAGCTGGATTCTGAAGGAGCACTTTGTTCCTAAATTTGCTCATAATTTTTTCGATCGCGTGACTGCAGCCTAAATGAGTCTGCAGCAACAGTGCAGGAGTTTGCTCTATATAGGAAATTTGTGGCGTAGAGGAATTTTATGTAGGAAAAAGGTACTCCGATGTCAATGCGTAACTAATGTCAGAATTTGCAAAACTCAGTAGTGCATCAAAACAAAATATTTCAAGTTTCAGAAGATTAATGAATCTTTCCTCTCACAATGTTTTCAAGGACTATCTAATAATTTCTTCCACTTAGTACACGCTTTAGAAAAAAACACAATTAAAATGCTTCGTAGTAAGCCAAATTCTTTTGAGAATTGAGGTAAAAATTAAGGATATGTGAGTCAAAATGCACCGAATCAGAAGGAAATTTATTGTTAAGAATATGCGATCAGAGCCATCGCTGATTTTCTAGCATCCGTGCTCTTTGTGTGGCTTGGAGGGAAGCTCCTCAAATGACCGTCGCCAAGGCTGCTACTGCCGACAAATATGTTGTCATATTGGCTTGGACTATCGACCTGTCCTTGCTATTCTGTTTTCCTTCTTAATGTGGATAGCTTGTGAGCGGCTAGGTTTCGTCGTATCGCCACTATGCATCAGTGTATCCGGTTGTTGCCTTTAACACCATGCTCGAGTTGCATCAACGCATTCAATCACCATGGTGTCCCATTGGCATCAAGAAATAAGTGATATCAACTAGAGAAATTCTCCATCGAATAGAACCTATTTTAAAAGTCTACCCGGTGCAACGCACGGGCACTTTTGCTAGTCTTTTCATAAAACTAGCACGGTGGCCCTCGCAAATGCGAGGATGTCATCTTAAGCTTATTCAGAGCATTGAAAAATAGCATCATTACACCTCATTTTGAATTAATTTAGTGAAATAACTTGTTTTATCCAACTTAATTAGCAAAAGACTATTTCTTACCTACTTTGGCTTTGTCAGATAAGAAACCTAGGTAGTTAGAGCGAAATAACTTGGAAAGGATTTTCTCTTAAACCTAATTTGGATCGAACTAAATTAGTATGTAAACTACCAATCTTTTTAAGTAAATAGTGACATGAACACCCTGACTTCGCTAATCCTACAGAAAAAATGTTGTGCAATGCACAAAAAATATCGCGTAGATAACTATACAGACACACAGTTTGCAAAAAAAACTCGCATTGATTCATATTTAAGCCGCATCTTTAGGCAAAATTATATCAATTGATCTTTGCTTTGTAAAACATGATTCATGTTACATAAGTGTTGCACATTTTATCCTCAAAAGTTCAACTCTTGCACAAATTGAATATGTCACATTATGAAAAATATGTACTTAATAACTTAAAGAAATTTCATTTCAAAGAGAAGGGATTTATATTTGGAACATACGTAAGTGAACATTTTTTCTAGGTTTTAGCTGACATTTTGATGCCATGCGAATCACATTAATTTACACGAATATATGGTACAATGGAAGAAATCGATTATTCAAAAGATTGCTACAAATAATAGACATAACTGCACAACATATCGGGCACACATTTGACGATTCGGCGCCGCATGCCACTAACCTGGCTTGCCAAAGGCACAGTGGCCGTACATCCGACGACCCCGGGCCCATCCTGGTAGCTCAGTTGTCTCTCTGAGGATTTTCATAGTCGGACTCATCATACGGATCAGATGACATTGCCATTGTATGCTAAGAGGTTGTGTCTTCGAGTATGATAGGTGTCGATTTGATCAAAGCGGTTGCCAATATGCCCGAAAGATGGTTCCGTTTATGCGTTGTGTAATATGTCAGGCACGCATTTGCCGATTCGACACCGCCAGCCAGTAACCCGGATTGTCGGAGGCCTATCTACACACTAACCTGGCTTGCCAAAGGCACATCGGCCGTACATCCGACGACCCCGGGCCCATCCTGGTAGCTCAGTTGTCTCTCTGAGGATTTTCATAGTCGGAGTCATCATACGGATCAGATGACATTGCCATTGTATGCTAAGAGGTTGTGTCTTCGAGTATGATAGGTGTCGATTTGATCAAAGCGGTTGCCAATATGCCCGAAAGATGGTTCCATTTATGCGTTGTGTAATATGTCAGGCACGCATTTGCCGATTCGACACCGCCAGCCAGTAACCCGGATTGTCGGAGGCCTATCTACACTAAAACTGACTACATCAGGCCCATCTAGATAGCTCCATTGTCTTCCTCGAGTTCGTCATAGTAGGATTTATCGGAGGAACCCGACGACATCATATGGTTGTATCCTCGAAGACTCCGTCTCCGTCTCCATTGCCTTCTGCGGGATCATCGTAGTCGAAGCTACCGTATATATTTTTAGTATATAATTAATAATAGATAGATAAGTGAACGGCCAAGATTATGGTGTCTGGCGGCGGGTAGCACTGGACGAATCTTTGAATTACACGTCAATCCATCGGGATTATTCTTTTGTAAGACGGTGAACAGGATCAAGTTTTTCTTGAAGTATGTATGAGTTACGTACACTATGCAAATATTAGAAAATTACACACATGTATATGAGGGACTCTGGTTATTGCCTTTTCACGTGAGAGAACACACCAAATCAATTCTGTCTTTTCCACCAAGTAACAAAACGTGGGTCCACTAACGTGACAACTTAATTGGTGCATCTAAAACAATATGTAGATATATATGTTACGTAAAGACATAAAATCCTAGACGTAAATATTAGATCTAAGTAACTAAATAATTAGAATGATGTGGCTTAACGTAGGATCTCTATTTATAACCATGTATTGTGCTTTTAGTATATAATAGATAATAGATAGATATGGCGCTGCGTACGACGTGCCGTCAACAATCTATATCCGATCGTTTTTGGCCGATACTGACGATGGTCTTGAACATGGAAACCAGATGTGATCTAGCTGACATTGCGGGTGAAGGATCCCGTCTAGATAACAAAATCCAACCTCCGCACTTCCCACAGACAGCGTCAATTGACGAGGCGGTTACTCGGCAATGCCCACTATGAGGGACTTGAGTTTTAGAGAAAGACGACGATCGAAGTTCCGGGAGCGAGAGAAGGCACGACGTATCCAGGTTCACGTCCCCGCGGTGGAGGATCTCTACGTCCTCCTAGCAATCCACTATATGAATATATGTGTACAGGGGGCCGTCATAAGCGAAGTTGTTGTATCTAGTCTAGTTCTAATCTGCGGATTGCGATGTCTAGGCGTATCGTCTCTATGATTTATGTTTTCTCAATATGTCCTCTAAGCGGTGCCCCTGCCTGGCTTTATATATCAGCCAAGTTAGGGTTTACAAGAGTCCTAGTAGGATTCGGACTGGAGTCTTCTTTCTTGTAATTCAAGTTGATTTTCCTTGTGGGTTCAGCTTGTTGAGTTCTTGTGCTGGTCCAACTTCATAGTTTGCACCGGGTATGGCAATATCGAGTACCCGAAGGGTTATGCCCACATCAAAGGGTATATTTAGAAATGGGATGTGCATTTCATCGCAAAACGAGGCAAATTTTCACGCCTTATTGCATAAAAACCTAAGAGGGATCGAGGTTCTCTCTCATTACAAATAGGGTTAAGCAATGTGAGTGTTACGAATTTCGACATGATCTCTTTTGTAACTTGTTGATTTTGGGGATTATTTGAATTGACAATTCATATTTGATTTAAAACAAAAGAAGTAATAGATAAACATTATATACATGAATTATGAATTCATAGTTCAAATCACATCATATATATATACATAATTCAAATCACATCATATAAACCTAAATAATTCATAAGTGAATGATAAATTTAAATACAAGCTCATAACCAAAAACTTGAGCTTTATTGATCATACACACACAGCACATTGTCTTTACAATATTTATCATACAAGAATTGGATGAAATAATAAACAAAATAAAAGAAGATTATAAGAATTGGATTCTATACTAAAACATAAACTAAATGTCTTGGAAGGATTTGTACCTGGATCATCTTGAGCATGAAACCTGCAAAATAAGAAGAGAAACTAGACAGGGGTTAAAAACATGTGTCGTCCAGGCCACTTGTCACTGTTCAAATCTGGCCAGAAGCAAGATAGGCACCAGCAGACCAAACCTGAAGCGAATCATGGGCTCAAGTTTCACCAAAGGACCCACACAGCTGACCACCTGTGGTGCATGTCCAACAGCAAGCCAAACCATGGCTTAGTCACCAAGTCTGGCCAGGCTTGTGTGTCACAGCCAGAGAAGAACCAGTTGATGGTATAAAACGGTAGATCCACCAGGAATAATTCACAAGTCGACCAGATAAGCATTCACCAAGCAACCAGCAATGAATAGTGCATAGTTCATCTCTGTTCTTGCTCAAGAACACCAAGAACCACCAGAAAAACCATCCATTCATCCAAAACCCACCAACCAAAACCTGTCATGGAGATGGGAACTTAAGCAGGATCATGAGCTAGGAGGAGCAGGCCAAGTAACCAGAAACATCAAGCAGCAGCTCAACAACTGATGTGGGTATTACCCTTCGGGTAACCAATATTGTGCTACCTCCTACGACCCAGCCAGGGGCCCATGAAGATCATCTACTAATCAAGGTGGGCCGGTGTGTCGGTTCCCGTAAGGGACTCTTGAAGAACAAGGCAAGGAGACGAAGGAACAAGGAAAGTTTAGTTATAAGCACTCTTTGTAACCTAGTCGTACTCGAGCAGACCTCTCGAGACCTGGCTCGCAATATAAGGGCCAGGAGAGGGGTTGTCGATGGGGGCAATCAATCTAGCCATAGACACCACAAGTCGAGAGTTAGGTCATACACAAATCTAGCTTCTCGTCGAGTTCTTAGCCATAGCCTTCGGCTACCCCATTGTAACCCGATATTCACAATAATCAAGATCAGACAAGCATGAAGTAAGGGTTTTACCTCATCGAGGGCCCCGAACCTGGGTAAATCTCTCTCCCCGTTTGTTTGGTATCTGATGTCTCGTGTTAGCGTGCAGGATTCCGTTGACCCTAAGCCCAACAAGGTGGGCATTGCCGAGGAGCACTCTCGACAACAGCAGCTGAGCATAGCCATCTAGGAGCTGGAACAAGGTATAATGTATACCTGGAGAGGATCCAGTGGATCCAATCCATATTATAGCATGACACAAGGCATAAGATGAGCAGATGCTCATGGGGTTGTCATCACTTGGTGTTGACCAAGAATTACTGGCAGAAGTTGAGCAGCTAGATCCCAAAATCATGTAGATACTATTCATGTGCAAATAGACAAGCATAGATGCACAGATAGCAACCAATTGAGGATATACAAGTACTAGAAGCTACCAAAACCCACCTAGCAAGATCCTAGCCAAGAAACCATCAGTTTAACCCTTTATTTCTTCATAGGCAAACACAGTGGCATTCATATTAAGTATGATTCCCTACTGTGCAATCAAAGATGAGTAGCCAACAAGAACTAGTCAAACTGTGTGAGCAACCAAGCAGTAGCAAGGCTACTTTGGTCACATCAACCACAAATCCATCCATTTAAACCAAAACTATAAGTCATCATCATCCAGAAATGGATTCAGATTTTTATTATCTCCAAATTGATCATGGAGATATCAAATCATATACAACAATGCATATAGTCAACACCGCATAAGCAGTTCATCCATAAATAATCCACCAAAGCATACATACACAGTAGTCCATGTATTAACAATGCAATAGCATAATTGAGAGGTAACAATAGCATGAACCATTGCATCCTAGCCATTGGATCTTGTGCAATGAGCTATGGATAGAAACAACAACAACACACACACACTTGTGCATTAGCTAGAGCAAGCACAAGTCACAACAGTAGCTAGAGCAAGCCATTCATTTAGCCAAGGATCAAACCAGTAGCTAGCCACTAGCATATGTTGATCAATTGGATCAATTAGATCAAGCACAAGGCACAACAAAGCATCACAAGCATCCAGTAACACAAAAATGGATCAAATGGATCCTACGCAGGGCATAGGAGAGCATCACTGACACCACAAGTGTCAGCAATGCTAGCCTAGGTCAACAGCAAACCCACTAGCAAGTAATTGCATATCACAGAAGCATCACTGGATAGGATAGGATGTACACAAGCACCAGTAAGCATATGAACAGCACAAGGACATGGACCAATAGGGTAAGCCTAGCACAAGGAACCAGCAAGAATTACACAGGCATAAGCATAGCACCAGAAAGCATGGATAGGCACGATCATAGCATCAGTAGGCTTAAGCACAACAAGCACAACAAGAACAGCACGCACAGCCAGCACATCATCAGCAGCATACGCATAAGAGGTGCATTAGGCACAACTCGTGTAGACAGAGAGGATGGAGTAGAGAGGGTAGCAGAAGAGGAGGAGATTACCTGGCGAGATCGTGGAGGCATCCATGGTGGCATGGTGGCACGGCCAGCCACGATAGCGCCAAACCGCGGCCAGGCCAGTGCCAGATCACGCACCGCCAGCGTGGGAGGCGGCGAACATGCATGAGTGTCTAGGGGATGCAGATCGACGGAGTTCGCCGAGGAACTCGTCGGCGTCTGTCGATGTCGAACACGCACACGAGCCATAGAGGAAGAGGAAACCATATCGACGCGGATGAGGAGGAGCGTCGTCGTGCGCTGCGTCGATAGTGACCCACGTCAAGACCTAGGACCGCTGGAGACAGCCGGAGCAAGGCGGCGACCATGGCGGCGACGCCATCGCCTCGGAGGTCACCATATAGGGTTAGGGTTTGTGCGAGCGTGAGAGAGAGGGGCGAGTGACTGGTGGGCCGACTCGGTCGGTTCCACCGAGCCGTTTTGGTATGGCCAAATGGGCTGACCAAATGGGCTGCCCTAGTGGGCTGGCCAATTGTGCCAGAGGGGCATTTTAGTCTTTTAATTTTTTAAATAACCTTTGAATTTTACCAAATTCCAAATAATGATAAATACCTCTAAAAATCTAGGGAAAAATGGATTAGTGTATTAAAAATTACTCTTAACAAGAATAAAATAAGAAATGGAATTTACAACAAAAGTTCAAATTTTGGAATTTTTGAATTTAAATATGAACTTGGAATTTTAAATTTGCTAGTATCCTTTGATCTAAAAATCATGGAAAATTCCAAATGGACTCAAATATTTGTTATTCAAATGTTTTCAAAAGAAATTCTATTATTCCAAGTCTTTTCTTTTAAAGATTTAAGATTTTCCAAAAAGGAAATATCTCAATATTCCAAAATTCCTTTTATTCCGAAAAAAAGGAGGAAAACTCTATTTTTCAAATTCTTTATTTGAAATAAATATTTTCCAAAGGAAATTCTATTACTCTAAGTCCTTTTCTTTTTAGAAAAGAAAACAATGTTAAAGGATTTAAATAATTTATAAATTACTGCCAAAGGCATAAATACTTAACTCAAACCTAAAAATCTTGGGTAAGGGATTCAACATGAAATAATACACTCACGCATGCATCATTTGGATTTTATAACATTGTCCTACCGGACAATGATGCTTCTTTACAGAACCCGAGGTCCAGGTTCCGTCCAACACATCGAACTGCACTATCTCGCAGTCACCAGGCAAGTTCACTCTTGCTCATGTCATCTTGATTATTTTATATCAATTCACCCGCAAAAGTACTATAGTTATCATTCCTACATTAAAAATCAAATATTACTTTTCCAATTATGAATATGACTATGTGGTGGGCAATGGAACCATGGTATGTGTTGATATGGTGGAGGTTCCATTGCAAGGGTTCTACTAATATAGGACTAATCACTAATACCGTCTAGTGATTCTAGCGTCGTACAATTCGCGTTAACCATGAGATCTATTATGGCTCTGGGGAAGTCAGTTGTATCTTTTCCCTCTTGCATATCAACGAACTTGATAGAGCCTGGCTGGATGTTGGGATAACACCGCGGTAGGTTGGGAAATCCTTTTGAATCCCCATCCATGTGGATGAGTGATACGTCTCCGACGTATCGATAATTTCTTGTGTTCCATGCCACATTATTGATAATATCTACATGTTTTATGCACACTTTATGTCATATTCGTGCATTTTCTGGAACTAACCTATTAACGAGATGCCGAAGTGCCGATTCTTTGTTTTACTGCTGTTTTTGGTTTCGAAATCCTAGTAACGAAATATTCTCGGAATTGGACGAAATCAACGCCCAGGGTCCTATTTTGCCACGAAGCTTCCAGAAGACCGAAGAGGAGACGAAGTGGGGCCACGAGGTGGCCAGACTATAGGGCGGCGCGGCCCAGGCCTTGGCCGCGCCGACCTATAGTGTGGGCCCCTCGTGCCGCCTCTTTACCTGCCCTTCCACCTACAAATAGCCTTCGTTGCGAAACCCCCAGTACCGAGAGCCACGATACGGAAAACCTTACTGAGACGCCGCCGCCGCCAATCCCATCTCGGGGGATTACGGAGATCTCCTCCGGCACCTACGCGGAGAGGGGATTCATCTCCCGGAGGACTCTTCACCGCCATGGTCGCCTCCCGGAGTGATGAGTGAGTAGTTCACCCCTGGACTATGGGTCCATAGCGGTAGCTAGATGGTTGTCTTCTCCTCATTGTGCTTCATTGTTGGATCTTGTGAGCTGCCTAACATGATCAAGATCATCTATCCGTAATACTATATGTTGTGTTTGTCGGGATCCGATGGATAGAGAATACTATGTTATGTTAATTATCAAGTTATTACCTATGTGTTGTTTATGATCTTGCATGCTCTCCGTTATTAGTAGAGGCTCCGGCCAAGTTTTTGCTCTTAACTCCAAGAGGGAGTATTTATGCTCGATAGTGGGTTCATGCCTCCATTGAATGCGGGACGAGTGACAGAAAGTTCTAAGGTTGTGGATGTGCTGTTGCCACTAGGGATAAAACATTGATGCTATGTCTAAGGATGTAGTTATTGATTACATTACGCACCATACTTAATGCAATTGTCTGTTGTTTGCAACTTAATACTTGGAAGGGGTTCGGATGATAACCTCGAAGGTGGACTTTTTAGGCATAGATGCATGCTGGATAGCGGTCTATGTACTTTGTCGTAATGCCCAATTAAATCTCACTATATTTATCATGTCATGTATGTGCATTGTTATGCCCTCTCTATTTGTCAATTGCCCGACTGTAATTTGTTCACCCAACATGCTTTTATCTTATGGGAGAGACACCTCTAGTGAGCTCGTGGACCCCGGTCCTATTCTTTACATCGCATACAATCTACTTGCAATACTTGTTTTACTGTTTTCTGCAAACAATCATCTTCCACACAATACGGTTAATCCGTTGTTACAGCAAGCCGGTGAGATTGACAACCTCATCTGTTTCGTTGAGGCAAAGTACTTTGGTTGTGTTGTGCGGGTTCCACGTTGGCGCCGGAATCCCCGCTGTTGCGCCGCACTACATCCCGCCACCATCAACCTTCAACGTGCTTCTTGGCTCCTCCTGGTTCGATAAACCTTGGTTTCTTTACGAGGGAAAACTTGCTGCTGTGCGCATCATACCTTCCTCTTGGGGTTCCCAACGAACGTGTGAGTTACACGCCATCAAGCTCTTTTTACGGCGCCGTTGCTTGGGGAGATCAAGACACGCTGCAAGGGGAGTCTCCACTTCCCAATCTCTTTACTTTGTTTTTGTCTTGCTTTATTTTATTTACTACTTTGTTTGCTGCATTATATCAAAACACAAAAAAATTAGTTGCTAGCTTTACTTTATTTACTGCCTTGTTCTCTATATCAAAAACACAAAAAAATTAGTTACTTGCATTTACTTTATCTAGTTTGCTTTATTTACTGTTGCTAAAATGAATACTCCTGAAAATACTAAGTTGTGTGACTTCACAACCACAAATAATAATGATTTCCTATGCACACCTATTGCTCCACCTGCTACTACAGAGAGAATTCTTTGAAATTAAACCCGCTTTCTTGAATCTTGTTATGAGAGAGCAATTTTACGGTGTTAGTTCCGATGATGCTTGCTGCCCATCTTAATAATTTTGTTGAACTATGTGAAATGCAAAAGTATAAGGATGTAGATGGTGATATTATTAAATTGAAATTGTTTCCTTTCTCATTAAGAGGAAGAGCTAAAGATTGGTTGCTATCTCTGCCTAAGAATAGTATTGATTCCTGGACTAAATGCAAGGATGCTTTTATTGGTAGATATTATCCCCCTGCTAAAATTATATCTTTGAGAAGTAGCATAATGAATTTTAAACAATTGGATAGTGAACATGTTGCTCAAGCACTGGGAAAGAATGAAATCTTTGGTTAAAAATTGCCCAACACATGGATCGACTACTTGGATGATCATCCAAACCTTCTATGCAGGACTAAATTTTTCTTCGCGGAATTTATTGGATTCAGCTGCTGGAGGTACCTTTATGTCCATCACTCTTGGTGAAGAAACAAAGCTCCTTGATAATATGGTGATTAATTACTCTGAATGGCACACGGAAAGAACTCCACAAGGTAAGAAGGTAAATTCTGTTGAAGAATCCTCTTCCTTGAATGATAAGATTGATGCTATTATGTCTATGCTTGTGAATGATAGGACTAATGTTGATGCTAATAATGTTCCGTTAGCTTCATTGGTTGCCCAAGAAGAACATGTTGATGTAAATTTCATTAATAATAATAATTTTAACAACAATGCTCATCGGAGCAATTCTAGTAATAACTATAGGCCATATCCTTCTGCTAATGGTAATGGTTATGGTAATTCTTATGGGAATTCTTACAACAATAATAGGAGTGTACCCCCTGGTCTTGAAGCTATGCTTAAAGAATTTATTAGTACACAAACTGTCTTTAACAAATCTGTTGAGGAAAAACTCAATAAAATTGATATTCTCGCTTCTAAGGTTGATAGTCTTGCCTCTGATGTTGATCTTTTGAAATCGAAAGTTATGCCTAATAGGGATATTGAAAATAAAATTGTTACTACAGCAAATGCCATCCAAGTTAGAATTAATGAGAATATAAGATTAATGGCTGAATTGCGTGCTAGGTGGGATAGAGAAGAAAATGAAAAACTAGCTAAAGAGAAAAATGTAGCTAAAGTTTGGACTATTACCACCACAAGTAATGTTGATTCTTCACATGTTGCTGCACCTCCTACTATTAATGGTAAAATAATTGGTGTTGGCAATGTTTCTACTCCTAGTGCAAAGCGTACAAAACTGCCTGAAATTGCTAAGACTGCTGAAATTGCTTGTGATAAAGCTGCTAAAAAAATTTCCAACCTTGGGGATGATGATCCCATTGCTGTAGCTCATAATGATTTAGATTTTGATGATTGCCACATCTCTGAAGTTATAAAGTTCTTACAAAAACTTGCTAAGAGTCCTAATGCTAGCGCTGTAAACTTGGCTTTCACAAAACATATTACAAATGCTCTCATAAAAGCTCGAGAAGAGAAACTAAAACTTGAAACTTCTATTCCTACAAAGCTAGAGGATGGTTGGGAACCCATCATTAAAATGAGGGTCAAAGATTTTTATTGTAATGCTTTATGTGATCTTGGTGCAAGTATTTCTGTTATGCCTAAGAAAGTCTATGATATGCTTGACTTGCCACCTTTGAAAAATTGTTATTTGGATGTTAATCTCGCTGATAATGCTAAAAAGAAACCTTTGGGGAGAGTTGATAATGTTCATATTATGGTTAACAATAACCTTGTCCCCGTTGATTTTGTTGTCTTGGATACTGAATGCAATGCATCTTGCCCCATTATATTGGGAAGACCTTTTCTTCGAAATGTTGGTGCTATCATTGATATGAAGGAAGGTAATATTAAATATCAATTTCCTCTCAAGAAAGGTATGGAACACTTCCCTAGAAAGAGAATGAAGTTACCTTATGATTCTATTATTAGAACAAATTATGATGTTGATGCTTCGTCTCTCGATAATACTTGATATACACTTTCGCGCCTAGGCTGAAAGGCGTTAAAGAAAAGCGCTTATGGGAGACAACCCATGGTTTTTACTACAGTACTTTGTTTTTATTTTGTGTCTTGGAAGTTGTTTACCACTGTAGCAACCTCTCCTTATCTTAGTTTTGTGTTTTGTTGTGCCAAGTAAAGTCTTTGATAGTAAAGTTCATACTAGATTTGGATTACTGCGCAGTTTCAGATTTCTTTGCTGTCACGAATTTCGACCTGCCTCCCTATAGGTAGCTCAGAAAATTAAGCCAATTTACGTGCATGATCCTCAGATATGTACGCAACTTTCATTCAATTTGAGCATTTTCATTTGAGCAAGTCTGGTGCCATTTTAAAATTCGTCTTTACGAACTGTTCTGTTTTGATAGATTCTGCCTTTTATTTCGCATTGCCTCTTTTGCTATGTTGGATGAATTTCTTTGATCCATTAATGTCCAGTAGCTTTATGCAATGTCCAGAAGTGTTAAGAATGATTGTGTCACCTCTGAACATGTTAATTTTTATTGTCCACTAACCCTCTTATGAGTTGTTTCGAGTTTGGTGTGGAGGAAGTTTTCAAGGATCAAGAGAGGAGTATGATGCAATATGATCAAGGAGAGTGAAAGCTCTAAGCTTGGGGATGCCCCGGTGGTTCACCCCTGCATATTCTAAGAAGACTCAAGTGTCTAAGCTTGGGGATGCCCAAGGCATCCCCTTCTTCATCGACAACATTATCGGGTTCCTCCCCGAAACTATATTTTTATTCCGTCACATCTTATGTGCTTTGCTTGGAGCGTCGGTTTGTTTTTGTTTTTGTTTTTGTTTGAATAAATGGATCCTAGCATTCACTGTATGGGAGAGAGACACGCTCCGCTGTTGCATATGGACAAGTATGTCCTTAGGCTTTACTCATAGTATTCATGGCGAAGTTTCTTCTTCGTTTATTGTTATATGGTTGGAATTGGAAAAAGATACATGTAGTAATTGCTAAAATGTCTTGGATAATGTGATACTTGGCAATTGCTGTGCTCATGTTTAAGCTCTTGCATCATATGCTTTGCACCCATTAATGAAGAAATACATAGAGCATGCTAAAATTTGGTTTGCATATTTGGTCTCTCTAAACTCTAGATAATTTCTAGTATTGAGTTTTGAACAACAAGGAAGACGGTGTAGAGTCTTATAATGTTTTCAATATGTCTTTTATGTGAGTTTTGCTGCACCGTTCATCCTTGTGTTTGTTTCAAATAACCTTGCTAGCCTAAACCTTGTATCGAGAGGGAATACTTCTCATGCATCCAAAATCCTTGAGCCAACCACTATGCCATTTGTGTCCACCATACCTACCTACTACATGGTATTTCTCCGCCATTCCAAAGTAAATTGCTTGAGTGCTACCTTTAAAATTCCATCATTCGCCTTTGCAATATATAGCTCATGGGACAAATAGCTTAAAAACTATTGTGGTATTGAATATGTACTTATGCACTTTATCTCTTATTAAGTTGCTTGTTGTGCGATAACCATGTTTCTGGGGACGCCATAAACTATTCTTTGTTGAATATCATGTGAGTTGCTATGCATGTCCGTCTTGTCTGAAGTAAGAGAGATCTACCACCTTATGGTTAAGCATGCATATTGTTAGAGAAGAACATTGGGCCGCTAACTAAAGCCATGATTCATGGTGGAAGTTTCAGTTTTGGACATATATCCTCAATCTCATATGAGAATAATAATTGTTGCCACATGCTTATGCATTAAAGAGGAGTCCATTATCCGTTGTCCATGTTGTCCCGGTATGGATGTCTAAGTTGAGAATAATCAAAAGCGAGAAATCCAAAATGCGAGCTTTCTCCTTAGACCTTTGTACAGGCGGCATGGAGGTACCCCATTGTGACACTTGGTTAAAACATGTGTATTGCGATGATCCGGTAGTCCAAGCTAATTAGGATAAGGTGCGGGCACTATTAGTATACTATGCATGAGGCTTGCAACTTGTAAGATATAATTTACATAACTCATATGCTTTATTACTACCGTTGACAAAATTGTTTCATGTTTTCAAAATAAAAGCTCTAGCACAAATATAGCAATCGATGCTTTCCTTTTTGAAGGACCATTCTTTTTACTTTTATGTTGAGTCAGTTCACCTATTTCTCTCCACCTCAAGAAGCAAACACTTGTGTGAACTGTGCATTGATTCTTACATACTTGCATATTGCACTTATTATATTACTCTATGTTGACGATTATCCATGAGATATACATGTTATAAGTTGAAAGCAACCGCTGAAACTTAATCTTCCTTTGTGTTGCTTCAATACCTTTACTTTGATTTATTGCTTTATGAGTTAACTCTTATGCAAGACTTATTGATGCTTGTCTTGAAGTGCTATTCATGAAAAGTCTTTGCTTTATGATTCACTTGTTTACTCATGTCATTACCATTGTTTTGATCGCTGCATTCATTACATATGTTTACAAATAGTATGATCAAGGTTATGATGGCATGTCACTCCAGAAATTATCTTTGTTATCGTTTTACCTGCTCGGGACGAGCAGAACTAAGCTTGGGGATGCTTGATACGTCTCCGACGTATCGATAATTTCTTGTGTTCCATGCCACATTATTGATGATATCTACATGTTTTATGCACACTTTATGTCATATTCGTGCATTTTACGGAACTAACCTATTAACAAGATGCCGAAGTGCCGATTCTTTGTTTTCTGCTATTTTTGGTTTCAGAAATCCTAGTAACGAAATATTCTCGGAATTGGACGAAATCAACGCCCAGGGTCCTATTTTTCCATGAAGCTTCCAGAAGACCGAAGAGGAGACGAAGTGGGGCCACGAGGTGGCCAGACTATAGGGCGGCGCGGCCCAGGCCTTGGCCGCGCCGACCTATAGTGTGGGCCCCTCGTGCCGCCTCTTTACCTGCCCTTCCGCCTACAAATAGCCTTCGTCGCGAAACCCTCGATGCGAGAGCCACGATACGGAAAACCTTGCGAGACGCCGCCGCCGCCAATCCCATCTCGGGGGATTACGGAGATCTCCTCCGGCACCCTGCCGGAGAGGGGATTCATCTCCCGGAGGACTCTTCACCGCCATGGTCGCCTCCGGAGTGATGAGTGAGTAGTTCACCCCTGGACTATGGGTCCATAGCGGTAGCTAGATGGTTGTCTTCTCCTCATTGTGCTTCATTGTTGGATCTTGTGAGCTGCCTAACATGATCAAGATCATCTATCCGTAATACTATATGTTGTGTTTGTCGGGATCCAATGGATAGAGAATACTATGTTATGTTAATTATCAAGTTATTACCTATGTGTTGTTTATGATCTTGCATGCTCTCCGTTATTAGTAGAGGCTCTGGCCAAGTTTTTGCTCTTAACTCCAAGAGGGAGTATTTATGCTCGATAGTGGGTTCATGCCTCCATTGAATCTGGGACAGTGACAGAAAGTTCTAAGGTTGTGGATGTGTTGTTGCCACTAGAGATAAAATGAAGGAGATATGCCCTAGAGGCAATAATAAAGTGGTTATTATTTATATCTTTATGTTTATGATAAATGTTTATATATCATGCTATAATTGTATTAACCGAAACATTAGTACATGTGTGATATGTAGACAACAAAGAAGTCCCTAGTATGCCTCTTAACTAGCTTGTTGATTAATAGATGATTAGTTTCATAATCATGAACATTGGATGTTATTAATAACAAGGTTATATCATTATATGAATGATGTAATGGACACACCCAATTAAGCATAGCATAAGATCTCGTCATTAAGTTATTTGCTATAAGCTTTCGATACATAGTTACCTAGTCCTTATGACCATGAGATCATGTAAATCACTTATACCGGAAAGGTACTTTGATTACACCAAACGCCACTGCGTAAATGGGTGGTTATAAAGGTGGGATTAAGTATCCGGAAAGTATGAGTTGAGGCATATGGATCAACGGTGGGATTTGTCCATCCCGATGACGGATAGATATACTCCGGGCCCTCTCGGTGGAATGTCGTCTAATGTCTTGCAAGCATATGAATAAGTTCATAAGAGACCACATACCACGGTACGAGTAAAGAGTACTTGTCAGAAGACGAGGTTGAACAAGGTATAGAGTGATACCGAAGATCAAACCTCGGACAAGTAAAATATCGCGTGACAAAGGGAATTGGTATTGTATGTGAATGGTTCATTCGATCACTAAAGTCATCGTTGAATATGTGGGAGCCATTATGGATCTCCGGATCCCGCTATTGGTTATTGGTCGGAGTGAGTACTCAACCATGTCCACATAGTTCACGAACCGTAGGGTGACACACTTAAAGTTGGATGTTGAAATGGTAGTACTTGAATATGGAATGGAGTTCGAATATTTGTTCGGAGTCCCGGATGAGATCCCGGACATCACGAGGAGTTCCGGAATGGTCCGGAGAATAAGATTCATATATAGGATGTCATTTTATGTGAATTAAATTGACGCGGAAGGTTCTATGGAAGGTTCTAGAAGGTTCTAGAAAAGTCCGGAAGAAACCACCAAGGAAGGTGGAGTCCACATGGGACTCCACCTCCATGGCCGGCCAACCCTAGTGGGGGAGGAGTCCCAAGTGGACTCCCCTTAGGGGGCCGGCCACCCCCCATATGGGAGGTGGAACTCCCACCTCTAGTGGGAGTCCTAGCTTGGCTAGGTTTCCCTCCATATGGAAGGTTTTTGGTTCGGGTCTTATTCGAAGACTTGGAGACCAACTCTTGGGGTTCCACCTATATAATGAGGGCCAAGGGGAGGGGGCCGGCCACCCCTAAGCACCACAAGGTGGCCGCACCACTAGATGGCCGGCGCCCCCCTCCCAAACCCTAGCCGCCCTCTCTCTCCTCTATAGTTCCCGCACGCTTAGCGAAGCTCCGCCGGACTTCTCCACCACCACCGACACCACGCCGTCGTGCTGTCGGATTCAAGAGGAGCTACTACTTCCGCTGCCCGCTGGAATGGGGAGGTGGACGTCGTCTTCATCAACAACCGAACGTGTGACCGAGTACGGAGGTGCTGCCCGTTCGTGGCGCCGGAAGCGATCGTGATCAAGATCTTCTACGCGCTTTTGCAAGCGGCAAGTGAACGTCTACCGCAGCAACAAGAGCCTCATGTTGTAGGCTTTGGAATCTCTTCAAGGGTGAGACTCGATACCCCCTCGTTGCTACCGTCTTCTAGATTGCATCTTGGCTTGGATTGCGTGTTCGCGGTAGGAAATTTTTTGTTTTCTATGCAACGTTATCCTACAGTGGTATCAGAGCCAGGTTTATGCATAGATGGTTGCACGAGTAGAACACAATGGTTTGTGGGCGTTGATGCTTATGTTATCTTTAGTTTGAGTACTTTGCATCTTTGTGGCATAGTGGGATGAAGCGGCTCGGGCTAACTTTACATGACCGCGTTCATGAGATTTGCTCCACGCTCGACATGCAACTTGTATTGCATAAGTGGCTTTGCGGGTGTCTCGTCTCTCCTACTATAGTGAAGATTCAATTTACTCTTCTATTGACAACACTAGTATCACCGTTGTGGTTCATGTTCGTAGGTAGATTAGATCTCTATCGAAAACCCTAAACCACGTAAAATATGCAAACCAAATTAGAGACGTCTAACTTGTTTTTGCAGGGTTTGGTGATGTGATATGGCCATGATATGATGATGAATATGTATGAGATGATCATTATTGTATTGTGGCAACCGGCAGGAGCCTTATGGTTGTCTTTAATTTTCATGTTGAGTAGTATTTCAAAGTAGTTGTAATAGTTGCTACATGAGGTGAACAACCATGAAGACGGCGCCATGAATCTTGACGCTACGCCGACGATGATGGAGATCATGCCCGTTGATGATGGAGATCATGTCCGTGCTTTGGAGATGAAGATCGAAAGCGCAAAGACAAAAAAGGGCCATATCATATCACATATGAATTGCATGTGATGTTAATCCTTTATGCATCTTATTTTGCTTAGATCGCGACGGTAGCATTATAAGATGATCCCTCACATTAATATCAAGATAATAAAGTGTTCTCCCCTCGTATGCATCGTTGCCAAAGTTCGTCGTTTCGAAGCATCTCGTGATGATCGGATGTGATAGATTCAACGTTCATATACAACGGGTGTAAGCCATGTTGCACACGCGGAATACTTGGGTTTGCTTGACGAGCCTAGCATGTACAGACATGGCCTCGGGACAACGGAAACCGAAAGGTTGAACACGAATCATATGGATGATATGATCAACATGTTGATGGTCACCATTGAAGCTACATCATCTCACGTGATGATCGGTTTTGGTGTAGTGGATTTGGATCGTGTACCACTTAACAACTATGAGGGATGTTGTATTAAGTGGGAGTTCATTAGTAATTAGATTAAAACATGAACTAATTATCATAAACATAGTCTAAGTAGTATTTTGAATTAATTTTGTAGTATTGGCATTCGTTTCCTACCATGCGCTAGTCTTATAATTGAGATAGAAATACTGTTAATATCTGATAAGAAACTTTACGGACTGGTACCGTATTGTTAAAGAATCAAGAAATAATTAAGTCCTATTGCAAACTTTTAGTAAACCTCACATTGTTGATTCAAAGAGCTATGGTTTCAATTAGTACCTAAAGTTATCTTGCCTCCGTGAAACTTGAAGTTCAAATCTGTTTGAAAAGTAAGGAGCTGAAAATTTAGATTTCAGAAATAATCAAGGTATGAGATATATGAGATATCTAAGACCTTATTGCAAGATGATAGAATATAAATTTGGTGAGACTACATAAACTCATAAGTTTTATGGGAATGTATGAAGGTTGAAGACGCCAGGCGTCACAATCCTCCAACTATTGGGGCACTAATAATATTCGCATATCCATGAAGTTATCATCCTTAGTATGCACCGTTGCTAAGACTCGTCGTTTCGAAGCATCACGTGATGATCGGGTGTGATAGATTCTACGTGTGCATACAACGGGCGCAAGCCAGATTTGCACATGCGAATACCAAGGCTAAACTTTATGAGCCTAGCATGTACAGACATGTTCTCAGAAAGTCATCATGATACAATGGATAAAAATTATGAGTGAAATTGTTCATCATATTACAAAGTTACTAATAGTGAAATCTGAAACACTTGTCATATGATGATCAACTTCAAAGTAAGAACCTCAAGGTTATTGGTATTTGACCAACAAACCTAGAAGTTATTGAAGGAGAAATGTTTTCTGAATAATGAGGAAAGCTAAAAGAGAAATTACAAAAGATATTTTGGCAAAAAGAAAAGAAAAGACTAGAAGGTCTAGCTCAGGTGTATATAAATGATATACATGTTATGGTTGTATTCCTAGTTAAGTCACACTATGAAATTCTTGGGTATTAGTACTATATTGGTTGGTATGAAGTGTCATACAAAACAACGCAATACAAGAATACAATGGCCTAAGTGACTGACAAGGAATATGATAGGAATGCACGTCTGGAACAAAAATAAAGTGTTATTATGTTTGTCGTTGGCATTCTATCTAGCCCTTAGAATTTATAATAAAGAACTTAATAATTGTTATTTTGCTCTGGTCAAATGAAAACAATGAGTTGTTGAAATTATGACATTACTCCATGTACGATGGATAAGTTATTATAAATCTTAATGGTGAAACACACATACATAACACTGACGCTAAAATGCCATACGGCAAATGATTTGAATTCCACTTATTTGTGGAACCGCCATTTAGGTCATGTTAGAAAGGAACGCATGAAGGAACTCCATGCAAATGGATTTTTGGAGTCATTTGATTTTTGAATCATTTGGCGCTTGCAAATCTTTTCTAAAGAGAATGATTAAAATACCGTTCATAGGCCAAGAGTTGAACGAACAACTAACTTAGTGGAAAAATACACGATGATGTATATGGTTCACTGGGCATAGTTGTGTGCGGGAGATTCTTCTACTTCATGAAAACTTTCAACAATGAATTGAGTATATATGTGGATATATTCAATAAGGAAGAAGTTTGAAACATTTGAATGGATTCAAATAAATTTCAGCATGAGGTGGAAATCATCGTAATAGAAAAGTCAAATATCTATGATTGGATCATGGTGGAAATATTTGAATTACGAATTTTAGCGAACATCAAAGAGAGTCATGAAATTGTTCTACAACTCACATTTCTTGAAGTATCATAATGATGATATAGTATCCGAGAGATGTATCCAAATCTTGTTGGATTAATGATGAGATAAAATATTATGACGCCATTATATTTTTGTGTGGATTATGCTTTAGTGACTACCGCTTTTACACTGAATAGAGCATCATCATGATCCATTGAAATGACACCATACGAGTTATGGCATGGGTATAAACCCTAATAGTCCTTTCTTTAAATTTTGGTCTAAGAGTATACAACCAAAATCGGATGAATGTCTTTGTTGGTTATCCCAGAGATTTAATTGGGAATTCTTCCCACGAGACAAAGACAAAAGTGTTTGTCAATGTTTCTTATTTCCGAGAAATTGTTTCTAGTGAAGTATTTGAGTGGGAGGACAATATAATTTGATAAGGTTTATGAACCTGAGCATAATGATCAGAGTAGCGCAGCATCGGAATTGGTTTCGGAAGCGGCCACAACGATCATGGCTCCCATGACTACAAAGTGTTTTAGCCATGGAGATCGAAGTACATATTGAACCTTGTAGGTATGGTTTACTTTGTGATCAAATAAATGATTTATGGACAAAGGATTGATTTTGAACAATGATAAACCAACTACGAACAAAGAAGTTATGATGGGCCCTGACTCCGTTAAAATGGCCATGCGCCATGAAATCCATAATAGATGAATATTTTTTGAAAGTAAATGGATCTATAGACTTGGATGAAATATCCTTGAAAAAGCTCGACTTGTCGAAAAATTGTTAACGACAAAGTTCAAAGAGTTGACTACGATAAGATTAGATCTTCCGTAGAAATGCTTATAGTCTATATGGATTATTCTAGTAGGATGGCAAAATACATTACTTATCAGAAGTATGTATTAAAGGTGTATACAAGATACAACCAAGAGTTTTGCTGGTCCGTGGAATATTAGATAAGTATACAAACTTCAATTTGATGAAGTGAGTATCACGGAGTTTGAATCTTCACCAGATGAAATAGTCAAAGAGTTTTTGATTTCATCAGAGACGATGAAGAGGCTTGCATTTGCAAGAAATTAAGTGGGAGCGCTAAGACATATTTATAATACTTTATGTAGGTGACATATAGTTGGTTATAAATAATATAATTATATACTTGATTAAAAAGGTTTCATTGAGAAATTAACTTCAATGAAAGGATATGGACTGAAACAAATTTAGTGTCAAGATCTATGAAGATAGATTGAAACACATAAATAAGTTTAAGTCAAAGTACATAGAATAGATATTGAAATGGTTCAATATAGAAATATTAAGAAAATATTCTTCTCATGTTAAAGTTTTAACAAGACTTGAGTGTATCTGACACTCAATGAGTAAAAACACATGAGTGATTATAGATCACAAATAATATGTACACAATCAGATATCCTATGCTCTAAGAGTGTTATGAGCATGATTCATGTGATGATCACTCGAAAACAAGTAAGAATATTCTTGAGTACTTAAGAAGAACCAAGTATATATATATAGTTTTATATGGAGAAATGACAAAACAAATCGCTGTAAGGTGTTGCACCGATACTAATTTTGTCACATATGAAAATAAAATTTCAAATCTCAAATTAGACTAAGTGTTGTTTAAAAGGTAGCACAATGAGCTAGAAGTTGTCTATGCTAGATTTAGAAGAGTTCTAAATATTGTGATGGATTCTACAAAAGAAGGCAGAGTATGTCATTGTTTTGACAATGACAAAGGATGTTAAGTCAAGAAGTTCTTTGAGAACTTGGTGTAGTTCCGATAGTGTCAGAACTTTGAAGCTATATTGTGTGTGACAATATTAGTGACATATTTCAGACCGCGGAATTAAGGTTCCACCAGAAGACCAAACATATTTAATGCCGACTCATTTAGAAATGAGTGATGCGTTGAGACGCAAATGAATTACAAAATACATACATTTCTGAACGTGTCAGATCCGTTGACTAAAACCTCTCCCGTGAGCAAAACATGATAAAGCACCGAAAGGCCAAGGTGTTATATCTTTACAAATGTAAACTAGATTATTGACTCTAATGCAAGTGGGAGACTGAAGGAGATATGCCCTACAGGCAATAATAAAGTGGTTATTATTTATATCTTTATGTTTATGATAAATGTTTATATATCATGCTATAATTGTATTAACCGAAACATTAGTACATGTGTGATATGTAGACAACAAAGAAGTCCCTAGTATGCCTCTTAACTAGCTTGTTGATTAATAGATGATTAGTTTCATAATCATGAACATTGGATGTTATTAATAACAAGGTTATATCATTATATGAATGATGTAATGGACACACCCAATTAAGCATAGCATAAGATCTCGTCATTAAGTTATTTGCTATAAGCTTTCGATACATAGTTACCTAGTCCTTATGACCATGAGATCATGTATATCACTTATACCGGAAAGGTACTTTGATTACACCAAACGCCACTGCGTAAATGGGTGGTTATAAAGGTGGGATTAAGTATCCGGAAAGTATGAGTTGAGGCATATGGATCAACAAGTGGGATTTGTCCATCCCGATGACGGATAGATATACTCCGGGCCCTCTCGGTGGAATGTCGTCTAATGTCTTGCAAGCATATGAATAAGTTCATAAGAGACCACATACCACGGTACGAGTAAAGAGTACTTGTCAGAAGACGAGGTTGAACAAGGTATAGAGTGATACCGAAGATCAAACCTCGGACAAGTAAAATATCGCGTGACAAAGGGAATTGGTATTGTATGTGAATGGTTCATTCGATCACTAAAGTCATCGTTGAATATGTGGGAGCCATTATGGATCTCCGGATCCCGCTATTGGTTATTGGTCGGAGTGAGTACTCAACCATGTCCACATAGTTCACGAACCGTAGGGTGACACACTTAAAGTTGGATGTTGAAATGGTAGTACTTGAATATGGAATGGAGTTCGAATATTTGTTCGGAGTCCCGGATGAGATCCCGGACATCACGAGGAGTTCCGGAATGGTCCGGAGAATAAGATTCATATATAGGATGTCATTTTATGTGAATTAAATTGACGCGGAAGGTTCTATGGAAGGTTCTAGAAGGTTCTAGAAAAGTCCGGAAGAAACCACCAAGGAAGGTGGAGTCCACATGGGACTCCACCTCCATGGCCGGCCAACCCTAGTGGGGGAGGAGTCCCAAGTGGACTCCCCCTTAGGGGGCCGGCCACCCCCCATATGGGAGGTGGAACTCCCACCTCTAGTGGGAGTCCTAGCTTGGCTAGGTTTCCCCTCCATATGGAAGGTTTTTGGTTCGGGTCTTATTCGAAGACTTGGAGACCAACTCTTGGGGTTCCACCTATATAATGAGGGCCAAGGGGAGGGGGCCGGCCACCCCTAAGCACCACAAGGTGGCCGCACCACTAGATGGCCGGCGCCCCCCTCCCAAACCCTAGCCGCCCCCTCTCTCCTCTATAGTTCCCGCATGCTTAGCGAAGCTCCGCCGGACTTCTCCACCACCACCGACACCACGCCGTCGTGCTGTCGGATTCAAGAGGAGCTACTACTTCCGCTGCCCGCTGGAACGGGGAGGTGGACGTCGTCTTCATCAACAACCGAACGTGTGACCGAGTACGGAGGTGCTGCCCGTTCGTGGCGCCGGAAGCGATCGTGATCAAGATCTTCTACGCGCTTTTGCAAGCGGCAAGTGAACGTCTACCGCAGCAACAAGAGCCTCATCTTGTAGGCTTTGGAATCTCTTCAAGGGTGAGACTCGATACCCCCTCGTTGCTACCGTCTTCTAGATTGCATCTTGGCTTGGATTGCGTGTTCGCGGTAGGAAAATTTTTGTTTTCTATGCAACGTTATCCTACATAAAACATTGATGCTATGTCTAAGGATGTAGTTATTGATTACATTACGCACCATACTTAATGCAATTGTCTGTTGTTTGCAACTTAATACTGGAAGGGGTTCGGATGATAACCTCGAAGGTGGACTTTTTAGGCATAGATGCATGTCTGGATAGCGGTCTATGTACTTTGTCGTAATGCCCAATTAAATCTCACTATATTTATCATGTCATGTATGTGCATTGTTATGCCCTCTCTATTTGTCAATTGCCCGATCGTAATTTGTTCACCCAACATGCTTTTATCTTATGGGAGAGACACCTCTAGTGAACTGTGGACCCCGGTCCTATTCTTTACATCGCATACAATCTATCGCAATACTTGTTTTACTGTTTTCTACAAACAATCATCTTCCACACAATACGGTTAATCCTTTGTTACAGCAAGCCGGTGAGATTGACAACCTCATCTGTTTCGTTGGGGCAAAGTACTTTGGTTGTGTTGTGCGGGTTCCACGTTGGCGCCGGAATCCCCGGTGTTGCGCCGCACTACATCCCGCCACCATCAACCTTCAACGTGCTTCTTGGCTCCTCCTGGTTCGATAAACCTTGGTTTCTTTCTGAGGGAAAACTTGCTGCTGTGCGCATCATACCTTCCTCTTGGGGTTCCCAACGAACGTGTGAGTTACACGCCATCAATGAGAGGCTCTACCGTCTATGAGGGATTGTCCATAGTACATCGGGGGTAAAACCGTATGATCGGGAGATGTCTACCGGCGATGTACGGATGTACAAAAGGGTGGGTATGCAGGGTCGCGGAGAAGGCAGTGATTGTCTTGGATCTTACACCTGGCCCCACACCAAGGAAGTGTGGACGAGAAACGCGTCTCGAATTGTATCAAGGATAAGTTCTCTTATGGGAAAAGTAACGCACCTCTGCAGAGTGTATCAAGTTTTGGCTGTCACTCCCTATTCCGGGAAGGGAACTACGAACGCGGCAGGAAAGGAACTCCATAATGTACTGGTCAACCTGTGAAGACTAACGGGCATAGTTTTCAGAATAAAATAAACCTTTTGAAGAAATATTTTCGAAACATGCATTGACCTGAGATTTTCTTATCAATGGTCGGAGCTAGTGCATAAAACACCTTTTCTCTTTTGAAATTGTTGTGTACCTCTGTACTCACTTTATTTCGACACCCTTGCTAGACTGTGAAAATGAAGTGGAAGCCACCGACGGAGCACCAGAAGGAGATTACGAGCTGGTCTACGAGGAACCTGATCTGTCCGGAGGAGTGGAAGGCGTGGACTACATGATAGTCTACGGAGCTGACAACAATGAGGCGGAGGAGTAGTGTCTTACCCTAGCTATCTTAGAGCCGAGAGCGTAGTAGCTTACCTAAATAAGTTGTTGAGATCAGTTTAATCTTTATGTTTATTTGTAATAAGACTTTATTAGTATCTTAGGGTGTTCTCATCGGACCTGTGAGAATACCAACTTGTTAAGACTATGATTGTAATATTATCTAGAGTGTTATGACCTGCAATGTTTCTGTTGTACCACTCTGAGGGATGTGATATTTGTGAAGAAGTCCCTTCATGAAGATCATATCAACGACTTGTATACTAAAACATGCAGTGGTATGCTGGGTCACCGCATAAATACATTGTCTTTACACAATCTTTGAATATTACAACATTATTGATCACAAACAAATAGGAAATGAGAAAGAAATGAAAATTACATAGTAAAACTATGTTTCTAGACTAAAGCTTCTCAATTCTTCATTTTCTTTTCTCCAAATCTTGAGCCACCTTGGAAACCTGCTTAAACAGCAAGAAAAGAATGTCGGGGGGAAGACCCCGGGTAGGGCAATGGACGCGGAGCAGCCGGCTGGCCACTGGCCGGCTCGCGGCAAAGGCCGGCTGAGGAGCAGCCGGCTGGCGCCGTGGCCGGCTGGTCCGGAAGCCGGCTGGCTCTAGGTCCTAGTCGGCCCGGCTACGGCCGCCAATGCCGTAGCCGGGCCGGCTTCTACAAGCCATATCCGACGGGGGTTTGTACCTCGGACCGACTCGAGGCTGGCGAGTCTTGCACCGGAAGGAACCGGGTTGGTGATCCGGGTTCCCAAAGTCCACGCTGACTTCATCTTCCGTAAAGCGCGGGGCACTGTGGAGCAATAGTGCCGCGCGCCGGACAGGCCATCATGGCCTACGTCGAGCCGTACTGGCTACAGTGGCTGACGGCGACAGGGACACCTCCTCTCCATACCTCTGACCGTGGCAGCCGGATGGGACAGGCCATGAGGCCTCAACGGCTCCTGACGTCACTGCCTCGGGAAGGAGCGGAAGCCGAAGCCGGCCAAGCCGGCCAGTAAACTATAGGGTCTTATATGTAAAGTGCCGGTGCCTATATAAGCCGCACTACCCCCTCTCGTGCAGGGGATCGATCGATCGATCATTCTTACTTCATTCCACCCTTAGCGCTGCCCTGTGAGAGAGACCATCGTCTCCCTTAGCCTCCCAGGAGCAGCCGGACACAGCTCTAGGAGCATCATTGTATTGTGTGATCATCATATACACTCTAGCAGGAGTAGAGGTGTTACCTCCATCGGAGGGCCTCGAACCTGGGTACGTCGCCGTGTCGCTCGTCCCCATACCCGCATCCGGATACCGCCGTGAGATCTCTCAAGAACCACCTTCGATTAGCCACCCTATGGCATATGCCGTGACGATACCACGACATTTGGCGCCCACCGTGGGGCCTTCAGCATCCTCGGCCGGTGTCTTCATCCGGACGGGCCTCACCATCACGCACCGGCGAGCGAGTCGCTTCGGGCTTGATCCGGAGATTCGGCTCCCTCGACCGCGTCGGCCGACAACGCTGGCTGCTTCGCTGACCGGCCCTTCCCAGCCGGCGGCAGCGTCATCTCCTTCGGCGGCCACGACGTCTACGTCGCTACCGTCGCACCGCCGCGCTACCCGCGGCGGGTGCTGCACTGCGCAAGCCCTCCTCCGCGAGCCGGCAGCAGCGCTCCCGCCAGCCCCGTCGTCGTGCAAGTCATGATGGCTGGCGAGGAGCTCCCCACCAAGAACCCGCGCACCCGTGGCCCCAACCTGGAGCGCAACGTCGACCCCAACGCCTCCGGCTCGGGCCCAAAAGCGCCACCACCACCGTCCCGGCTGGACGAAGTTCGGACAAAGCTGAGCACCCCGCTCACGCCTGGCGCCGACCCCACCACCATCGGGGCGGATTTGGAGGCGCACCGCCAGCTCCTCCTCAAGCAAACAGAAGAACTGGCTGCTGCTAAGCGCCAGATGGAGATCACCCGGCCGCGAGTACAACCGCGCCCATGGCCTCACTCCAGGCGGCGACGAGCCAAGCCGAGCCGGCCAGATCCGCCGCAGGGGCCGCGACCTTGGCGCCGAGATCGCCCGCGACGGCGCTCCTTCGCCGACTCCGTCCGCGGAGCAACCCGTCTACAACACCCCCGACAAGAACATGCGCGCGGCACAAGCCGCCGCAGAAGAGCTGAGCCGCCTTCAAGGCGAAGAGTTACGCCGCCAGACCAAGCGGGTGACTGAGCTGCTCAACGCAGCCACCAGGCAGGCGGCCGACCCCAGGTATGTCAATGCCCCCAGAGCTTCCCACGCTCGTGGCGCTGCAGGCAACGACAGGGAAGGCGCCAGGGACACGGCCGAATCCGCCTCCCCAGCACCAAGCCGGCACCGTGACTCCCGCGCCACGCCCGCAAGCTCGAGCCGGCCGAGCCACCAGCCTAGCGGCAGTAGCCGCAGCCGGCCCCCTCCAAGCCGGAACCAGGAGCAAGACTCTGAGCCCCGCCGCCAGCACCGACCGGCTCCGGAAGCAAGCGGCGCACGCCAGCCGGCACGCTCCCGGCTGGGCCCGCGCATCGAGCCCGCCGACGCTAGAGACCGCCTCGATCGGCTGGTCGAATCCCGCATCGCGGAAGAGGAGGCGCCGGCTTGCCCCAAGTGCTTCGGGCCCCGCATCGCCAACGAGCCCGTGCTCGACGGCTTCCAGCTCCCCCGCGACACGCCCAAGTACGACGGCACCGCCAAGCCGGAGGACTGGCTGCTGGACTACTCCACCGCAGTCGGCATCTCTCGAGGCAACAAGCGTTGGGCGGTACGCTACTCCCCCCTGATGCTGGTCGGCTCCGCCCGCACCTGGCTCAACAACCTGCCAGCCGGCAGCATCAACGGCTGGCTGGATTTCGAAGAAGCCTTCGTCAGCAACTTCACCGGCACCTATCGCCGGCCGGGTCGCCCTCAGCAGCTTGAGATGTGCAAGCAGGGCCCGGACGAGATGGACCGCGCATACCTGACGCGCTGGTGCGAGATGCGCAACTCCTGCGAGGGTGTGCACGAGATCCAGGCCATCAGCTTCTTCATGGGAGGCTATCGGCCCAACACCATGCTGTGGCACAAGTTGCGCCGCAGCGATCCCAAGTCGATGGCCGCCTTGATGGCCATCGCCGACAAGTACGCGCTGGCTGAGGAAGCCGGCAAGGCGCCGGCTGACATTTCACCGGCCCCCGCAAGACGGGACAACAACAAGTCGGCTGAGCACAAGCCGGCAGACGGCGCCTCTCACGGCAGCCGGCGGGACAACTACCGCGGCAAGCGTCACAGCGACCAGCCAGACCGCCGGTACGGCTCCGCCCACGTGGCCGCCGTGGCAGACAACGCGGCAGGCGGCAGCCGCCGCCAGAAGCAAGACCGGCAATGGAAGCCGAAGTACACCTTCGAGCAGATGCTCGATTCGCCGTGCAAGTACCACAGCGGCAAGAACCCCTCCAACCACACCACCCGCGACTGCCACTTCATGAAGCGGCTGACAAGCGGTGAACCCCTCCCGCCTCCACCCCCGCCTCCTCCAGCCGGCGGGCCGGGTGGCCAAGCCGGCGCAGAGAACGCCAACCTCGAGCACCACGAGGCTAACCATGTGCACCATGGCCGATATCTGGCCGAAGATGCCACCTACATCATCTTCACCTCCAAGCCTGAGGACAAGACGAGCCAGCAGAGCCGTTCCCTCGAGGTCAACGCGTTCATACCGCCGGTCCCCCGCACCTAAACCGGTCGAGCAGGCCATCACTTTTGATCGCCGCGACACACCGGCTGTCCCGCCGAAGCCGGGCAGCTATGCCATGGTCCTCGACCCCACCATCGGCACAACCCGGCGCAGCGTGCGCTTCTCGCGCGTCCTCATCGACGGGGCAGCAAGCATCAACATCCTCTACCGCGACACCGCCCGCAAGCCGGGCATCCAGGAGGCCGAGTTGCGCCCCACCCCCACCGTCTCCCATGGCATCGTGCCGGGCCACCGCTGCCAGCCCGATCATCCGGATCACGCCGGAGGTGATGTTCGGGAAGCCGGATCACTTCCGCACCGAGAGAATCGAGTTCGAGGTGGTGGACCTCGTGAGTCCCTACCACGCGCTCCCGGGCAGGCCGGCCCCGACCAAGTTCATGGCGGTGCCCCACTACGGGTACCCGAAGATGAAGCTGCCTGGCCCCAAGGGGGTCATCACCATAGCCGGCGACTATCGCCGCTCCATGGACTGCGCCACGCAGAGCTCCAAGATGGCCCGGACGCTGGTCATCGCCACCGAGAAGCAGCTCATTCACGACGCCGTCGCCCTCGCCAAGGCCGCGCAGACAGACATGCCGGCTGCAGGCAACCCGGCTGGGACGACTCACTTCCAGCCGGCCGACAACACCAAGAAGATCCTGCCGGACCCGGCGCAGCCGGACAAGTACGTCACCATCGGTGCCGGCTTGAGCAGGAAATAGGAAAGCGAGCTCACCAGCTTCCTCCGTGAGAATCGGGACATCTTCGCATGGACTCCAAGAGACATGCCGGGTGTGCCGAGGGAGTTGGCTGAGCACCACCTCCACGTTCGGCCTGAAGCCAAGCCAGTGAAACAGCCTCTCAGGCGCTTCGCCGAAGAAAGAAGGAAGGCCATCGGTGAAGAAATCGCCCGGCTGCTGGCAGCCGGCTTCATCATGGAAGTGCTGCACCCGGACTGGTTGGCGAACCCGGTCCTGGTTTTGAAGAAGAATGGCTCCTGGCGCATGTGTATCGACTACACCAGCCTCAACAAGGCGTGCCCGAAGGACCCCTTCCCCCTGCCGCGCATAGATCAAGTTATAGACTCGACTGCCGGCTGTGAACTGTTGTCTTTCCTAGATGCCTATTCAGGCTACCACCGGATTCCTTTGAATCCGGCTGATCAAATAAAGACTTCGTTCATTACCCCGTACGGGGCTTATTGCTACACGACTATGCCGTTCGGCTTGAAAATGCAGGCGCCACCTACCAAAGGTGCATGCAAAAATGCTTGCAGGATCAAATCGGCAGAAACGTTCACGCATATGTGGATGATGTCGTTGTAAAGAATAAGGAGATGACTACCCTCCTTGATGACCTGAGAGAAACCTTCACCAATCTGAGAAGATTTCGGATGAAGCTCAACCCGGCCAAGTGCACATTCGGCGTGCCGTCTGGCCAGCTCCTTGGCTACCTCGTCTCTCGGCCGAGGGATCGAAGCCAACCCGGAGAAGATCGGTGCCCTGGAGAAGATGGAACTGCCGCAGTGCCTCAAGGACGTCCGAAGTTCGCTGGCTGTCCGGCTTCCTTGAGCCGCTTCGTCGCCCGGCTGGGGAGAAGGCACTCGCCCTCGTATCAATTAATGAAGAAGGCGGACAAGTTCGTCTGGTCACCGCAGGCGGATGAAGCCTTCCGTGACTTGAAGCGCGTACTCTCAACCGCGCCAATCCTTGCAACGCCGGCTTCAATGGAGCCGATGCTGTTGTACATCGCAGCCACCAACCGAGTGGTTAGCGTTGTCCTGGTGGTGGAGCGCAAAGAAGACGGCAGGGAGCAGCTGGTTCAGCGCCCAGTCTACTACCTTAGCGAAGTGCTCTCCCGCCGAAGCAAAACTACCCCCACTACCGAAGGTCACCTACGGCGTCTACATGGCGGCCAAGAAACTCAAGCACTACTTCCAAGAGCACCCCATCAAGGTGGTTGCCACAGCGCCCTTGGCGGAAATCATCGGCAGCAAGGATGCCAACGGCCGGGTTGCCAAGTGGGCCCTGGAGCTAGCCGCCCACACCATCCTCTACGAGCCACGCACAGCCATCAAGTCGCAGATCCTCGCGGACTTCTTCGTCGACTGGGCTGAGATGCAGTACCCGCCGCCCGTGCCGGATTCCACACATTGGAAGATGCACTTTGACGGCTCGAAGATGCGCAACGGCTTGGGAGCCGGCATCGTCATCACCTCTCCCAAGGGAGACCGGCTGGACTACGTCCTGCAGATCCACTTCACCGCATCCAACAATGTGGCGGAGTACGAGGCGCTCATTCATGGGTTGAAGCTGGCCAAGGAGATTGGCGTGCGTCGCATACTCTGCTTCGGCGACTCCGACTTGGTCATACAACAAGCGTCTGGCGACTGGGACGCGAAGGACGCCAACATGGCCTCATACCGCTTCCATGTCCAGCAGCTATCCGGCTTCTTCGACGGCTGCGAATTCCACCATGTGCCACGAGCAAGCAACGAGGCGGCCGACGCCTTGTCCAAGATTGGCTCAACCCGGCAAGCCATTCCGCCGGGCATCGCCTTGGCGGTTATCAAGAAGCCGTCCATCATACCGTCACCGGATTCGGATTCAATATTCGTGCCGGCTGACCCGGGGCTGCTCAGCCGAACCCGGGGCTTCATCGCCCAAGTCGGGGGCTAACAAGCCGAACCCGCCGGCTACCATGCCGAACCCGGGGACTTCTCAGTCCAACCCGGGGGCTTCATCGCCAAACTCGGGGGCTAGCAAGCCGAACCCGCCGGCTAGCAAGCCGAACCCGGCGACCATGCAGTCGAATCCGGAAGCTCCCACGCAGGAGGCCCTGTTGGTCAGCGTATTCGAGATAAGATGCGTACCTTCATGGGCACAAGAATTCCTCTCCTACCTCACCGACGGTGTGCTGCCTGATGATAGAGTCCAGGCCATGCAGATTGAGAGAAGGGCCAAGGCCTATACAATCATCAACCACGAGCTGTACAAACGCAGCGTAAGTGGGGTGTTCCAGCAAGTGCGTCGAGCCGGCTGAAGGGATTGAACTCCTACGGGAAATCCATCAAGGAGAGTGCGGACATCACGCCTCATCCAGAGCCATAGTGGCCAAAGCCTTCCGGCACGGTTTCTACTGGCCGACTGCGCTCAGAGACGCAGAAGAGTTGGTGAAGAAGTGCAACGGCTGTCAGCGTTTCGCAAAGAAAAGACACCAGCCGGCTTCCGCCTTGAAAACCATCCCCATCACATGGCCGTTTGCCGTATGGGGCTTGGATATGGTGGGTCCGTTCAAAACAGCGCGAGGCGGCATGACACACCTCTTGGTGATGATTGACAAATTCACCAAGTGGATCGAAGCCAAGCCAATCAAGAAGCTGGACGGCTCCACAGCCGTCACATTCCTCAAGGAAATTATTGTGAGATTCGGCTACCCCCACAGCATCATCACCGACAACGGCAGCAACTTCTCCCAAGGCATCTTCTCTCGCTATTGCGGGGAAATGGGGATCCGGATGGCCCTAGCCTCTGTGGCGCACCCAGAGTCCAACGGACAAGTGGAAAAGGCTAACGGCTTAGTCCTAGCCGGCATCCGGCCTCGGCTGGTGGAGCCGCTTGAGCGAGCAGCCGGCTGCTGGATCGAAGAATTGCCCAATGTGCTATGGAGCCTACGCACAATGACAAACCGCTCAGTCGGCTTCACACCATTTTTCCTCGTATACGGGGCCGAAGCCGTCCTGCCAACCGATATCGAGCATGACGCGCCAAGGATCAAGCTCTACACAGAAGCCGAAGCCAAAGAAGCTCGCGAAGATGGAGTTGACCTGGTCGAAGAGGCCCGGCTGGCTGGCCGCGTCCAGATCCACCATCTACCAAGCAAAGCCTCCGACGCTATCACAGCCCGGAAGGTCCAAGCCCTTAGCATTCCGAGAAGGAGACCTAGTGCTCCGGCTGATCCAACGGACAGCATGACGGACAGCATAAACTCGTCATCCCCATGGGAGGGTCCCTTCATCGTGAGCAAGGCAGAGGCAACGATTCCTACTATCTCATAGATGCCCAAGAGGCTAGAGAAAAACAAGCCGGACAAGGCTCGACGAGGAGACTAAACGTCCCTGGAATGTCAACTTGCTCCGCCCATTTTACACTTGAGAGCAGGAATGTATGTATCCCTTGTACCCCTATTGTAATCTATACTATGAAAAAGCAAGCGCCAAGAGCGCCGATTTCCGACAAGTTTTTCGCGTACTCTACTTTGTTTCGCCAATTGGCTTGAACCCTCTCACGCGGCCGGCTCAGTAACGTGATCCGGTTTCCGACAGCCGGCTTCCGATCCAGCTACAGCACCGCAACCCGGCTGTCCGGCTGGCGGGAGTAGAGGCTTAAGGAACCGGCACGCGAAAGACGACTAAGGGAAAGAGTAAAGGCGAGTTGACCTTGTACAACTTTTCATAAAAGTGTCGGATTGGCCGAACTCGGCTCGCTTCGAGCTGAAATACTATCGGCTCTCACCCAGCCGGCACGCTCTTGATCCGGCGACGGATCGCAAGTCGGACGTACGACCGGCAAGAGTAAAGCCAAAGAGTGGGGCGGATGGGGAAAGCGAACGAGTCGAAGGGAAAGCAGCTCGGCACACAAGTGATTAACAAACGCACTAAAGCGTGACATCATAAAAAGGATAATGATATTGTCTATACATATGCACCCGCATTCCGGGATTTAATAAATTGTCTTGGCAAAAGCAAAATGCAAAAACAGATAAATCTAGGCGCCGGCCGGTGGAGGACCAGCGAGAGGAGCATCTGCCGTGAGCCGGCCGCCGGGTCCGTCTCGGCGCATCCGGCGCGTCTCTCCATGTCTCTCATCGTCCGACTCCGAAGGCGGATTCGGGTCCTCGATGAAGAGTGCCCTTGTTGGCGAAGTCGGCGATGGCACAAGCACGGCAAGCCGGGCGGTCTTGGTCCTCAGGCTGGAGCGTGTCCTCCACGCCCGGCCCACCGAGTCTCCAGCTGGGCTGAGATCCACTCCCATCATACCAGAGAGAGCACGAGCGACAACGCCATGTCAGCCCTCGGGCCGCACGCAGCCGAGTCCTTCCGGCCGAGGAAGCGATCGGGCGCGGTCTCGAGCCACTTGATGAGATTGGACAGCTCGACCAGCAGCGTCTCCGCCGGGCCAGCAGCCGGCACAACTCCTCGCCGCCTTCCCGAGCTCACTAGCCCAGCATGCGTATGTCGGCTCAACGCGGTCGGCCATGGATGCCAGTGGTCATCTATGGAGAAGTACTGTAGCTCTCTCGCCGGTGGCTAGCCGAGCGAGCCTCCCGCGCCTTGCCGGCTGCTGCTGCTAACGCCGCCTCCCGCGCCTCGTGGGAAGGCCGCTGCAAAGATAAAACTTGTCAAATAATCCTGAAGACCCTTGCTGACTGCAATCAGTCGCAAGCCGGGAAAGGACGGAAAAATACAAAATTTTGAAGTATAAAGGTAGACCGGGGTGGCAGCCGGTGAGAAACGCCGCTGCCCTCAGCCGAAGGAGGCATCAATCGCAGAATGGTTCCGCTGCACGGCGCCAACCTAAGTCGGCAGTCGACAGCCGAAAAGCCGGCAGGAGGGAAGGAAAAGATGCAAGTGACTCACCCGCCAAGCCGCGGCTCGAGCGCCACATCTTCCGACACCCACCGCTATGGCGGTGGCCGACAGCTCAGCTGGACTTGGAGTTCACCTCATCCCGGAGCTTCGTGCGCCGTTGGTCCACCTCCTCCAGCCGCTTTCTTGAGGTCCTCCACCTCCTCTCGCCTGCAACCCGCTTGGCAGCCTCAGGCTGGGCAAGGTGGTCGGACTCCGAGTCGGCGTAGCCGCCACTCCCCTCGGCCTCCCGCGCGTTGACCTGGCTCGCGCCCCGGACCGCCCTCTCGCCTCGGCGCATTGGGAGCGGGCGGCCCGGCGGTCCGCCCTCGAGCCTATGGAACCCGGCGGCAACTGAATCGCAAGCCAAGCAAAAAGCAAGCCGTCGGCCTGGATAAAAGCCAAAGAAAAAAGAAAGCCAAAAGAAAGGCCTTACCCTTGGCAGCCTCCGGCCGTCGGGCGAAGTCGGCCCGCTCCCTCTTGGCCTTATCGATAGCTGAGCCACGAGCCGGGTTGTGCAAGGCAGTCCGCCTATCCGCAACCGCCCTAAAGAAGAAACCAAAAGTGAGCATCCGGACGAAGCCCGGACCTGCTCCAAGCAGCCGGCCCATGCCTCGTGAGGGCTACCAGTGACTACCAAAATTGCGGAAAATAGCACATAAACCAACCTTGTCGGCCTTCTCCGCACCGCCGCAATCCGGGCCCTCGACCTCGGCGGCTTGGGCCTTGACACCGCTGCGCAAGCCGGAGAAAAACATCTCCTGGGTGCCGCGACTTGCGCGTCCTTCTCGGCTGGTCACCTCGCAGATGTCCGCTGGCGCCACTTCGCCCTCCATGGTTCCGACCGAGCCGAAACCGGAGTCGTGAGGCTGACACCACGCTCGCACAGTCGAGGCGGCCTGCCGAAATGTGTAGCCCTCGAGCGCCGGCGCTGGGCCCTTCGCTGTCACTAGCGCCTACGGCATCCGCGTCGGCCGAACGTGCCGGCTCCTGTCCCGCCGGCTTCCCGCCGAGCCTGCGGAGGCGGCGTGGTCGAGCGTCGCTGCCCGGGTGGGGTTGGGCAGACTCGTACGCAGGCGGCGCCTATCTCGGACATCGCGTCCCAAAACGACTTGTACGTCGTGGAGCGCCGGCCTCCGGCCCGGCCGCGTAGGCGCCGGCCCGCGCTGCCCGATCGCGCTGGCGCGCCTCGCCGGCTCCGCCGCAGGTCCTATAGACTGGGCGCAGCCGCGGGAACGGGTCGTCGATGGAAGGCTGGCCGCGCGGCGAACCGGCTCGCCTCCGGGGGCTGAGCCGGGCGCATTCGCAAGGCGGCAGCGAGGAGCCCGCCCCGCGGCGGGGCGGCGTGACGACCGGGCGGCACGATGACGGGCGGCGTGCGTGGGCGCGACGCAGCTGCGCGGTTGGCTCCCTCCTTCCGCCGGCTGGAGCGCGCGACACGACAGCTTGGAGTCGGACGAGACCGCCGCCACTTGGAGAACTTGATGGCGGACCTGGAAGGGTCTAAGCAAGAAAGAGATAAGCAAAAAGGAAAGAAAAAGGAATCAAACGGTGAAGGCAAAAACTCACCCGGCCGCCTCCGGAACCCTCTTGGGCCCCACCGCGGCGCTTCTTCAGCCTTCGCCTCCAGGCTGGGCGGTGGTCCGCTCGCTGCCTCGCTTTCGCCCCTTGGGCGCACGACAGAAGTCACCGAAGTCGCAGGAGGCCTCGCTCGACAAGGGCACCGCGCGGATCGGCGCTGAGGTGGATCGCGCGCCCGCTCCGGCTCTCCCTACTGTTGCGGAGACGGCGGCGCGATCGTGCTGCCCCGGGCGGCTTGCTCAGCCGCGCTCCGGGCTCTCGTCGTCGCTAGTCCTTGGTCGGCCGGATCAACGTGATCCGGCGTCCGCGCTTTGTGCTCCAGGTCACCATCCTCGACCGCCTCGGGCGGGCGAAGTGCTGCAACACGAGGAAAACTTTCAAGACCAAAGGCGGCCACGCAGCCGCAAGCCTGGTATCCGGCCAGAAAGGATGACTTACCACGGACGGCAGCTCCTTCCGGCCGTGAGGCTCCATCCCCCGAGTCCCGCTTGTTCGGGCAGCCTCGCCCGGGAGACGAGGTTCACCCGCCCGGCAATTTGAGCATGGGTAAGCTCAGCTTGGATGTCCGGGTCGGATCGAACCGGCGCGGACATGTGGCAGATCTTGTGGGCGCGTGCCCGTCAGCGGCAGCATCCGGCGGGAGGCGTAGCGGCCAGGAGGGTCAGCCGCGCATAGCCCCGCCTTCGTTGACGCACTCCCGGAGGGAAGTCCCCAAAGCAGGTTCACCTCCGCCCGCGGGTCCGCCGTCTTGTGGTTGGTGCTCCCGGCTGAGCCGGCAGTCGGCGGGTCCGGGTTGTACCGCAGAGGTTGATCCGGTCGAACCGCCGGGTTGTCACTCCTCACGTAGAAGAACGACATCTGCCATTTCTTCACCGAGTCCAGGTCGGGATCTTCGGGAAGGGCGTGGACGTGCGGGAGTAGATCGTACGAGGCGGCGCTCGCAGCTCGCATGTGGCCGGCCGGTGGTCTCCGCGGCTTTCAAGTAGAAGAGCCGGCTCCAAAACTCTACGTCGGGCCACAAGCCGGCGTAGCCTCCATGAAGGCCACGTAGCAGCTCAAGCGTGACAAACGCTGCTGGCCGACAAGGTGCGGCTGCAGGCCAAGAAATCAAGAAATCGGGCGGAGGAAGGGCCGAAGCCGGCGGTGCCCAGCCCCGCGTCGGCGTGCGCTACGCCGAAGACGACGCGCTCGCCGTGCCATGCATCCGCGCCACCTCAGCCTCCGGAGCTCGCGTGATCACCTCCGCCGGGATCTCGTGCAGAGCGCACGAGACGAGCGATGTCGTCCTCTCTCATGTACGAGCCCTCCCACGATCCCGCCGGAGAGACATGGCCGTAGAGGAGGAAAGACGAGGAGGAAGTCCAAGAAAGTGTGAAGGGTGATCTAAGAACCACCGCCGGCAGGCGAGCAAGGCGGCGGAAGGCGCACCGTGGAGACGCGGGGACCCGTGGTGCCGGCTGAGGAGGAAGATGTTGCGTGACCCCACGGAGGAGCTTGGCCGCCGTGGCTCGCGAGTCCGCCAGGGGCCAGCGCGTGAGAATGCCTCGGGCGCGAGGAGGATCGCCGGGTAGGGAGCTGGAGCGTGGGCGCGAGGAAGAAGAAGTGCGGGGAGGTCGCCCTCGGCACGCCGCCCGCCAAGCATTTATAGGCGCCCTGGAGCGCGCATGGGACGCGGCCACAGTGGGCGTGGCCCTAGGACGTGGGATTTACCGCGCCATAACTCCCCCCCACGACCGCTTCTGCTACTGTAAAGCCGCCACACTACGCCGCCCTACGACCGCATAAAATCCGACAAAACAGCCATGTGACTGCATCGAAACGGCAACAAAGCGAGCCATCGTCAGAGCCATCAAGCCGGGCGCAAGGCCCGAGGCGGCGGAGACTCCGACGCGCCTAAGCCGCAGCCGGACATCCCCCTCCACTCGGCCCAAACTTTCCGAGCAAGGCGGAGGAGCCTCCAACACTTCAGAAATATGAAACCTCGAATAACAAAGCAAGCGTCCGGCTCGGGAGCAGCCGGATGGAATAAGCCGGATGGGGTGCAGCCGGCTGAACGGGAGTTTCAGCCGGCCCCTCGAGTGCTTTTCAAACGCAATCGTGGGATCAAAGACTAACGGTTAGGGAAAACCTGCCCAGGTCCTTCTTTGTGCAGGACCTTGCCCGTCTGAGGGGCTAATGTCGGGGGAAGACCCGGGTAGGGGCAAAGGACTCGAGAATAGCTGGCTCAAGGCCTGGCTGGCTCGCGGCAAGGCCGGCTGAGGAGCAGCCGGCTGGAGGCCGTGGCCGGCTACCTTGGGAGCCGGCTGGTTCAAAGTCCACGCTGGTCTGGCCATAGCCGTCTGCGCTCTGGCTGGGCCGGCTTCAACTTGTCATATCCGGCTTGGTTTGTCTCTCCCTGACCGGCTTCAAGCTGGTAAGCCTTGCAGGAGAAGGAATTGGAAAGGTGATCCGGCTGGGAAAGTCCACGATGACCTCACCCCCATAAAGTACGGGGCACTATAGAGCAATAGTGCCTCTGCCGGACACGCTCGTCATGGCTCACGCCGGCCGTACGGCCTACGGTGCCATCGATGGAGACAGTGGACGCTTCCTCTTCATACTGCCTGACATCGGCGCGGAGACAAGACAGGGCCTCAATGCCTCAGCGCTCCTCGACACCGACGCTCGGGAAGGAGCGGGAAGCCGGAGCCGGCCAGTCGGGCCACTGAGTCATAGGGACTTCTTTGTATATTTCAGCGCCTATATGCTGGGCTACCCCTCTCGTGCGGGGATCGTCGATCCTTTCATCTCATTCTAGTCTTAGAGCTACCCCCGTGAGAGAGACCTTCCGTCCACCTTAGCCTCACGGAGAGCAGCCTGGATATAGCTCAAGGAGCACCATTGTACTGTGATACTACTTATACACTCATAGCAGGAGTAGAGGTGTTACCTCCACAGGAGGGCCTCGAACCCAGGTACGTCCGCCGTGTCGCTCGTGCCCATACCCGCATCCGGATACCGCCGTAGAGACATACTAGGAACCACTCTCATTAGCCACCCTATGGCGTATGCCGTGACGATACCACGACACCGGGTTTACCGAACGGTCCCCGGGTTTCCTTCGTCAATGTCCATTGGCACAACGTGTGACTCGGTACAAAGATTGATTCAGACTCCGGACTTGGTTTTGATCGATGGCGCCCTTAGGTGAGCCAAAGCTACTCCGGAGGGATTTCTTGCCTGGAGGAGCCCAACTTAGAGAGCGTATCCGCGGCTTCATTTTCCGCCCGCGGCACATGGTGAAACTCACACCCCTCGAAGAATCCGGCAATCTTTTGCACATGAAACCGGTATGAGGCCATGTTGGCATCTTTTGCGTCCCAATCTCCGGAACATTGTTGCACCACAAGATCTGAGTCACCGTAGCAAATGATCCGGTGTGCACCGATTTCTTTTGCGACCTTGAGCCCATGGATTAGAGCCTCATACTCGCTGACATTGTTTGATGCCTCGAAGTGCACTTGCAGAACATACCGGAGGTTATCTCCCTTAGGTGAAGTAAGAACTACACCGGCACCTAGACCCTCTTTGAGCTTGGATCCGTCAAAGTGCATCTTCCAGTATTCTATTTTTTGTTCCGGCGGTTTGTATTGCATTTTCGCCCAATCGACCAGAAAATCAGCCAAGGCTTGTGATTTTATGGCATCTCTTCTCTCGTATACCGGTACATACGGCGATAGCTGAATTGCCCATTTGGCGATCCCGCCGCTAGCATCCTTGTTGCACATGATATCCGAAATGGGTGCCTCGCTCACCACCTTCATGGGATGTACTTCAAACTAGTGCTTGAGCTTTGTGGCGGCCATGAACACGCCGTAGGTCATTTTCTGGAAGTGAGGGTAGTTTTGTTTTGAGAGGGAGAGCACCTCGCTCAGGTAGTATACCGGCCTCTGCATGGCTTTTCCTTCCTCTTCTCTTTCCACCACAACCACAACACTCACGACCCGGTTCGTTGCTGCTATGTACAACAGCATGGGTTCCCTTTCCAAAGGCGAAGCCAATACCGGTACAGTCGCTAGCATTGTTTTTAGCTCCTTAAATGCCGCGTCTGCCTGAGGGGTCCATACGAAGGTATCGGATTTTTTCATCAGAGCATAGAGCGGCAGAGCCTTTTCTCCCAACCTGCTTATGAACCGGCTTAGCGATGCCAAGCTTCCGGTAAACTTTTGCACATCTTTGAGATCTTGCGGTATAGTCATTCTTTCGATGGCCCGGATTTTTACCGGATTAACCTCTATTCCATGGCTTGACACGAGAAAGCCAGCAGCTTTGCCGGCAGGAACACCGAAAGTGCATTTTGCCGGATTGAATTTCATCCGGAACCTCCTCAAGTTGTCAAATGTTTGCCTTAGATCATCGATCAAGGTTTCTTTTACCATAGTTTTTATCACGACATCGTCCACATAGACTTGCACATTTTTTCCAATTTGATCAAACAAACACTTTTGCATACAGCACTGGTACGTTGCACCAGCGTTGCGCAAACCGAAAGGCATAGTGACATAGCAATAAGCCCCGTGCGGGGTAATGAACGCAGTTTTTATTTGATCTTCCTTTTTCAGGGGAATTTGATGGAAACCGGAATAAGCATCCAGAAAAGACAACAGCTCACAGCCAGCAGTAGAATCGATCACTTGATCAATCCGGGGTAAGGGGAAAGGATCTTTCGGGCAAGCTTTGTTCAGGTTGGTGTAGTCGATGCACATGCGCCACACCTTTGGAGCCTTAGGTTCTTCCTCTTTTTTCTTCTCGACCAGCACCGGATTGGCTAGCCACTCAGTATGCAGTACCTCCACGATGAAACCGGCAACCAGTAACTTGGTCACTTCTTCTCCAATGATTTTTCTCCTGTCTTCAGCGAACCGGCGTAAGGGTTGTCTTACCGGCTTAGCATCCTTCCGGACATTTAGAGAGTGCTCAGCCAACTCCCTCGGAACACCTACCAAGTCATCAGTAGACCAGGCAAAGATATTCCGATTCTCACGGAGGAAGTTGATGAGCGCGCTTTCCTATGCCTCACTCAGGCCAGCACCGATACGAACGGTACGCTCAGGGTATGCCGGGTCCAGCACGATGTCCTTTGTCTCCTTGGTTGGCTTGAATGCCGGTGTGCCCAAGTTGCCACTCATTGCCGCTAAGCTCAACTGTGAGGACTGAGCCAGCCGCAACCGCGGTTTGTATCCTTCTTTTTCCTCTCGCAATTACCAGCGATTCTGCCAGATTTGATCCGGCGGAAGCGGTTTCCAGCTGAGACCTTATAGTTACCCACCACAGTCAATGGTCCACGAGGTGCCGGCATCTTCATCTTGAGATACGCCGTATGAGTTGAGGCCATGAACGCCGCCAATGCCGGTCTCCCCAGCAGTGCATGGTAAGGACTATCTAGGTCCACCACCTCAAACAGAAGATTTTCGACCCGGCAATTATCACATCCTCCAAACGATACATCCACCCGGATTTTTCCCATGGGCGAACAGGACAATCCCGGAACGATTCCGTGGAACGTTGTGTGAGTTGGTTGTAGCATATTTTCTGTTATCCCAAGCGTATGCATGGTGTGCCGGTACATGATATTTATGCTGCTCCCGTTGTCTATCAGCACTTTGCTGAACTTGACACGAGTCATTGGCCCATGCATGATTGGGTCTACAACGAGAGCGTAGCCACCCGGATTCGGCATTATCTTAGGGTGATCCTTGAATGACCAGGTGATTTCCTGATCTGACCACATCATGAATTTTGGAACTGCCGGCATCACCGCGTTCACTTCCATGGAACGGCGATGCATGCTTTGCTTGTACGTTGGCTCGAATCGAACACAACACAAAGACAGGTGCGGATCCTTGTAAACGTTCCGGCCCAAAGGTGCCGGTGGTGGTGGTTGGCCATTGCCATCTTCCACCGATGAACTTGTTGTTGCTGCTGCCTGGTTCAGCTGAGGCTGTACCCGGTAGAGCATTTGCTCCGGTAGCTGGGGTGGTGGTGGTAGTCTTCCGGTACCCGGGTCCCTTGCATCTTTCATCATGCCTCTTTCCATCAATCTTTTGGTCCAAGTGCAATCTTTTGTAAAATGGTTCGCAGGCCTTGCGGGATTTGGTGTGTGCCACTGGCACGTCTGATCCATAGCGGATTCCATGGTGTACCTCTCATCATTTTGCCACGGTTTCTTTTCAACCCATTGTTTTTTAGGACCCACCCATGGCTGCGATCCGGTTTTTTGCCTCTGGCTTCCGCTGGCGCCGGAATTATCCTGCACCGCGGCTACTTGCTGCGGACCATACCTCCGATCCGGAAAATCTTCCCTTCTTTTGTTGTGCCGGTTGTCCCGGTATTGATCTTGGCGCGGTTGGCTCGTTTGCGCCGGTTCAGCTTGAACCGCCGGTTGCATTGGGTCTCCCAATGCGTAGCTATCTGCCACACGTATCATCTCTGCCAAAGTTGCTGGCATGTTTCTCTGCAGCTTTTGCCACAACGGTGAACCTCTTCTGCACCTATTGCAAAACCAAGCAATGGCCTGTGCCTCAATCACTCCTTCACAGGAGTTCCTTGTGGAGTTCCACCGGGTCGTGTAATCCCGGTCTGCTTCATTGGAGCGCTGCACGCACAGGGCGAGCTGATCGCGGTCTGTTTGGCCTCCGTAGACGCATCGCTGAAGTTACTTACGAAAGCTTCCTCAAAGTCCAACCAGCCATTTATGCTTCCTGCTGGCAAGTTGTTAAGCCAGATGCGTGCCGGTCCTACCAGGAAGGATGGTACGATTCTCACGGCCCAACGCCGGTTTCCTCCACCTGTTACGGTTCCTTCGCCGCCAGCAACGTATACTGCGGTCACGTAATCCGCAAGCCAGTCTTCCGGCTTAGTGGTGCCATCATATGTTTTTGTGTCACGGGGCAACTTGAAGTTGCGAACCGGTGGTTCCTCTCTCATGATTCGGGGGCCAAAGCATTTTGGGCCTGGAGGACCTTCTGCCTCGATCATCTCAGATAAATACACCCTGTCCAGCTTCGTGCCTCGCATCCCGGTCTGGCAGTGCACCTTTCTCCTACGCGTTCCCCCAAAGGGTTCCGGTAGGGTCGCTATTCTTTCAGGTTCCCGAATCGCCTTCATCGCAACGTTCCGTGCATCGCGGCTCTTGCCCGTCGGTACCTTGGCGGAGGCATTTCCTCCTCAACATCAGCTGCTCTTGCTGCACGATAATTTTGCCCGGCTTCACCTCTACCGGCATAATCATTTCCGGCATAGCCATTTCCGGCATAGCCACGAACTGCCCTTGGCTTTTTCTACCGGCCTCGTGTCGCCCGGCTTGTTGTTTTCCGGCAAGGACCGGATCATACACGTCATTTGCTGTGCATTCACATCTTTTTCTCTTCTTCTGTACGGATGGGGGGACGATGCCTGCCCATGGGACTTGCTTCTGGCATTCTTTGCCGAACGCACAGATTTCGATGTTGCAGCTTTGTTCACCTTAGCAAGCTGCTCAGCATTTTGTTCCTGTATCATATCAAGCAACTCCCTAACACGATCTTGTTGTTTAGCTAACGCATCTCCGGTAAGCGAGTCGCACAGCTCTACAGTAGCCCTAGCAGCTTTTATGGTTTTATCCGGACTACCGTACTTAGGTTTTTCTACGATGCTCAAAGATGCAGAGGTACTTTTCCGGCAAGAATCTCTTTACGCAGATCCTGATCTAGGTTGCGAGCTCTAAGCCGGTTTTCCGGTACTCTAGCAGGCTGAGCGCTAACGAAGCAAAGCCATGGGCAGCGTTATACTCACGTAGGGTTAGGTTCAGCTCGCTGCGCCCGGATGATGTCCGCGCCTCCGGAGAACAACGCTGCGTTGCGCCTCCGGCTCCGCCTCGAGCCGGCTGCCGGATCGATGTTCCGCGCGATGGGCGTCGCCAGCACGTTCATGGCCGCTTGGAGAGGAGTCTCCGGTGGCGCTGCAGATGCACCCGCAACCCCCTGGTCACGCTCGGTCAGCGGCTTGGCCGTGCGCGTAGACTTCGTCTGTCCAGCGCCTTCCGCCGCAGCTTCCTTGCCGGCGTCAGCCGCACCAACCACTAGCACCTCCACGCTGCCGGCGGCGTGGCCTCTACGAGCTGCAGATCTTGGCGGGTCCAGAGCTACCAGCACCGGCGAGAGGCACTGGCGCTCAGGGACGGTGCCGTAGTAGACGCGGAGGCTGTCGAGCTCGATGACGCGGCCGTTCTTGGGGAACCTACCGCCGTTCGCGAAGCAGCCAGTGTTGTCGTTAATGAAGTCCACCGAGAGGACGCGGTCGACGAGCGCAGGTGACCACATGCTCGCCGAAGATGGTGAGGAGGCCCGCCCGAATATGAACTCCAAAGAAGCGCACTGTCGGCCACCACGGTGGCGCCTAACCGTCGTCGTGGTGAGCATACGATGCCATGGGATGGCTTGAGTTGGGGCCGAATGTGCGCTAGAGGATTCGGGAGGGTTTTTGGTAAGGTTGGGACGGATTCGTGATGGATTGCCGGATGCTTTCTTGATGAATTTGGCCTTGGCCAGAGGTTGAAGAAGAAGAACACAAGAACTAGCTCAACTTTGGATCTTCTATTCCACGATCAAATGAAGTTACAGAGGCTACGCACTCCTACATAGACCTCTTATGTCGTCCCGCATAGGGTGTGCTTCCTCTCCTTATATAGGGGAGAGGGTGGCTTACAGGGGAAGAAACCCTAGGAAACCCTAATGGCATCTTTGACTAGACAAACTACTTTACAAAGCCTCTTTGGCGACAGTGACGCCGGTAGACCTTTAATCAGGAACGGTGACATCCTCCGTACCTTTACGTCATCTTCTCGCTTTGGCCTCGGAGCTTCGATCAAAGCTGAAGTGCTTCGCTCATCCTTGTCCTCTAGCTCTTGAGAGAATCTTTGACCAGCTTGCCGACGTGCTACAGTGCTAGCCTGCACCGGTACTCCGTACCTTCTTAGTCTATTCCGGTATACCCCTTGCTGGGATACCGGCATAGATTCACTTAGCCATAAGCTTAACTCTATTGTCCGGAACATTCTCTTAAACCGGTACCTCAACAGACCTAAACTAGCCAAGTTCGGCATGCCTTTGGCATACCGGGGGTCATCCCCCAACAGAATTGGCAAGC
>NC_061509.1:255454127-255500840 GCF_022539505.1 Lolium rigidum
TATTTTCTTAAGGAGAAATATCTGTTGAGAACCCAAGTTATGGTGAACACTATGCTGGAATTACTTTTGAAAGTGTTATCAAATATTGTACTCCCTCCTACCCAAAGTATGTTGCATATAAGTTTTGGTTAAAGTCAAAGTTTGAAAACTATATGGATAAATATATCAACGTACAATACCAAATTGGTATTATTAGAATCTTCATTAAATATATTTTAATATTATATGCATTTCGTATTGTAGAAGTTTATTTATTTCTATATATGGAAAGTTTGACTTTGACAAAAAATTATACATAGCATATTTTGGACAGGAGGGAGTAAAAATAATATAGTTTTTATACTTCTTATTTGTAACTGGATGTAGTCAGTTCTGATATTGATTTCTTAGGATACAAGTGTGTTAGTGAGAAAGTTAGACTTGCATCCATATGACGACAGATCGTCTTACATCAGTTATGTTTGTTCAACAAAAACGTTGCACATATTTTTTACACAGTTTCTCATACACTTGTATAGTTGTCTACAGACTGGTTATAACATCGATGGAATTGACCCAATGTTGGGTGATGTATCGGCAGCGGTCGTGAAATCTTGTATTTACAAAAGATATACCATAAGAAACTGCTATGGTTATTGTAATGCTGTGAGCAGAGATAGTAATATCTAGATTTTGTTTTGTGATACGTTGACTTTCAGCTTGCAACAAAATATTGGGCAGGTTTGTTTTAATGAACGCCTTGCATTTTTCGAAAACCACAATGAGTGTCTGCCATTAGTCTCCTGAGAACTGGACGATGAAGAAATCGTTCACAAGAAAAGAAACAACAAGCAATCAGAAGAGTAAACAAGACACGCCGCTTGAGATTGCCCCAAGTTCTTGTGAAGGTGAAACTAGTGCCCATGTCTACAACTCGGAGACATCCTGTGGTCGAGGCCTGTCAATCATGGGGTCGATGCGGTTACTATTGTTTTCCGCGAGGCTAAGGCTGGTGCCAACGCCGGCGAGAGCTAGGGCGGTATCACCCGCGATGGGGCGATAGCGGGGCGAGTTGGCGGCGAGACGGCAGCGCGGGGCGACGGATCCACCGCCCTGCGGTACCGCCCCGCCCGGCTGCCGCCCGCGCTGGCGCGGAGAGGGAGGCGAGAGCGGGGTGAGAAGGGGGCGAGAGCGGGAGCGGCGCGCTGGCGGGTGGGGGCGGTAGCGGGGCGAGAGCGGGTGGCGCGATTTGATTCGTCCACATCAGCAAGCCGTTGGGTGATGTGGAGGAGAGAGAAGTGAGAGCTGGGACTATAGCCCGTGCACTGGCACCGTGAGATGAGAGTGGGGTGAGAGTGAGGGTAAAAGCTGCCGTGGCGAGGCTATAACCTGTGATGCATTGGCACCAGCCTAAGACCATCTCTGGCAAACCATGCATATCCACCGAATCTGCATAATAACTGCTCGTATGCAGTTTTGAGCGAAAAAAATCTGCGCAACAATGGATTTAAGGGGCGTGTTTTTTTCAATAAAGGGTGCTTCATTACTCGACATATCAAATTCTAGGGGCGTACACTGGTCGATCCTCGTCCCGTGCGAGGCCTACACGCGAAGGGCGATTTCACGTGCTAAGAGCATGTCTAACATGCCCCGTATTCCTATGACCCGTATAACGCTCGCATTTCGCCCTGTATCGGAAAATTGCTAACGGAAGAGCCATTCTGTCTAGCAGACCCCGTATTTCGTCCCGTATTTTCAAAAATAAAAATCCCGGGAAGTTCATCTTCATTGATCATACTACGGATCATACATACATTGCGATCATACTACATCTATCCTACATCTATTCGTCAAGGATGACGAAGGGGATGAACGCGATGGAGGCCGCCTCCTCCTGCGCCTCCCACGCCTCGAACTCCCGGACGGCGGCGATGGCCGCCGCCTCCTCCTCTGCCTCCGCCCGAGCCTTCTCGGCGGCATCCTTCTCGGATTCGGCGACCGCACGCCGGAAGGTCGCCTCCTCCTCTGCCGCCTCCGCTTCCTCCTCGCCGGCGGGCGGATCTCCTCCGCTTCCTCCGCCGCTGGTGCTGCCGATGGTCGCCGCCCAGGCCGCCTTCGAGGCGCGGTCGCGCTCCCAGTCGGCGAGCCACTTCTCGAAGGCTCCACCGCTCATCGGCTTGAGCGGCGGGTCTTGTCGGTACCACCGCCCACCCGCGGCGAACTCCCGGAGCGAGTCCGGCACGTACAGCACGCCGGCACGCCGCACGGCGGTTCCCGGCGGCGGATCTCTTGCACTGGCGGCGCCACGCCTCCTCAACGGTGTCCGGCGAGCAGGATCGCTTCGATCCGCTCGCCGGCGAGGCGGTACTGCGGCGGCAGGCGTCCATGCCGGATCTGGGGTGGAATGCGGCGCGGGGGAGTGAGGAATTGCTCGCCGGAGCTAACTACGGAGGCGGCGGCACACGGCGGAGCTAGGGTTGAGAGTGAGGGGTTAACCCCTCACTCGCACCTGCGCCCAGTATAAGTAGGGGGCAACGGGGCCGATTTCCTGGGCCCCGTATTCCGCCGAAACGGTCCGGCCCAAATACGGGACCTGCTAGACGGGCCCATATCACGCCTGCCCCGTATCCCGCCGGAATTCTACGGGGTGGGCGGGTTATACGGGGAACATTTCAGCTCGCCCTGCGGCTCGCATCGCTGCCGCCAGACGCCACCGCAGATCCCTGCACTGTCCGTGCTCCCTTCCCGATTATAGCCAATATGAATCGCGTCCGCGGCCGTGCCGCACTATTTCCCCATTCGCGGTAGGCCGTCGCCGGACGAATCGGCCGGATCCCGCCCGCTGATGGAGCCACCATGGATCATGATCGAAGCTCAAGCGCGACGGCGTGGTAGATGTGTACCCCGTCGCTGTTGTACGCGGAGCCCCCGCGTCTGTACGGATCGGGTGCTGCCTCACATCGCCCAGCGCCGGTGCAGGTCGATTGCCGCTGCGTCCCCACGAAGCCGCCGCCACAAGGTATGACTCCCATTTCGATGTGTTCGTCCACCTCGTTCGTGCGCTCTGATTTTGCCGATGCATTTGTAGATGCCGTTGAGCCCAGCCGCAAAACCGGCATAGTCGGCCAGAATGTCGTAAGCTAGGATCCGGCATAGTCTTTACGCCGGTTTTGCAAAGTGATGATCCGTATGTACGGCCGGTGACGAGGCATGGCGGCCGGTGACGTGGAAGTTTCATTCAGATTATCTCTTTTCATATTCATTGATATGTGCTTTGAACTATTCTTTGTATTCAAAACAATTATTTTAATTACTCGGATGACAAAAGAATAAATGCTTTATGGTCTTGTCGTGATGAGAAAAGAAACACACTTTGCTTCCTTGCCAATTGTGTTTTGCAAGGTTATCTTTGATGAGAATGGCACCACGATGAAGATACCACGCAAACATCTTTGTTTTCAGCGGTATCTTCATATTCCAAATTTTCAAGTTATTATCGACCGGAATGTCAGGTTTGATTAAAGCATTGTACATGGAAGCCACCGAGAAAGTACCACACCCCGTAAGGTTCCAGCGAAACACATCAGACCCCTAGATGTACCAATGCATTTCATGATGCTTGTTAGGGTCCAATGAAACTTCTTCTGAACGACATGTTCGATGGGAAGGTTTCCAACACCTTAGCGAGAGTCTTACTTTTATGCCACACGATATTGTGCAATGCCAGATATATATTGTTCTCGCAGCTTGGCATTACCTAGCCATTTATCTCCCAGAAACGAATCTCCGAACCACCCCTAATAGAGAAATATCCATATGAAAAGAATCCAATCCATTTACAAGAGAGTTGCATAAAATAAATAGCTAGGAATCATGAGGCATCTCCAAACCCCTTGTCAAATTTCAATAAGACCAACGGGAAAAAAGAAAATTGAGCAAAGCAAAAACTCTTGAGGATGAACATTGTTGACAAATCTCACGGATTCGCTTTGGTGTGATTTCTTCGTGTCGCTGGATTATCATGTGTGCCTTATGATTCTGACAATTGCGTCAGGCAAGAGATGGAACTGCCAGCATCACACTCGACGTCTCGTGAAGCAGGCGCTGGCATGATGGGTGCCATCGCTGAAATCTCGCCGCGCCTCCTGGAGTCAATGAAGAGCCTTCCCGTCGTGCCCCCCTTGATGGCACGGCTGAAGTAAATGGTGTCGCCAGCCTTGAGGCACTTCTCCCTGACGAAGCGGCTCCATCCCTTGGTCATGACGTAGCTCTGGCTGCTGTTCCAGAAGGAGTAGCGGAAGCACCAGAGCTTGCCCCCTCTGTCCTCGAACCTGAGCTCAAGGCCCTTCTCGTTCGACGCCACATCCGGCGGAAAGTACTTTTCCGCGTGCTTCTTTGGGATCACCAGACGGTTCAGCATCCCCACATCACTCGGTATCAGCTCCTTGTCGAACATGTGCTCCCGACGCTCATCACCACCGCCTGTTATTTGCGCAAGTTTTGGAGTAATTTCTGGAAAAATAGCGGCTGGTCAGTGCACGTTCTTTAGTGAGTTTTTTTAGAAAGGTCCAGCAATTGCTGGCCTTCAATTATATTGCAGAGGGAAACTTACAGAGACTATCCGAACACAAAATTATGCGACAGAATAAACGGAAAATAGAGCAAAAAGAAAACAAGTTGGCAGGCAGAGACAGATATACCTGGAACATGCTGGCCTGAAGAGGGCTCCAGTGACGTGGAAATCCTGATTGCAACAACCATAGCTTCGTTAGAACATGAATAATTAACTGGAAATCGAGGTCGTGGTAAAGGTACCTTTTATCAGCTGGTCTGTCCAGTGTCAAAAAATCGTCTGGTCTCTCCAATCTCTTGCCGTATTCATTTGTTTTTTTCTCCAGAATCTCATCTGGTTCTTGTTTGTGCTTTGTGCCTTCCTGCCCACAGGAACTATAATCTACCAATTGCCTGTTCATTTTAGGATTGCTCGGATGATTACTAACTACGGTCCCCATGGCATGCTCTATATGAGCTGCAACCCCAAATATCACCGAGATCTCCTTAAGATCTGGCATATGCTCTATGCGGATAAGTTCATGTTGGTCCATTCGAGGGACGTCATTGAAAGCTAGCTTGAGCTTCCAGAGATTAGGCATTGAATCTGCCTCAAATTTTAGGCAAGGTATACCACTCCTGCACCTCAACTTGAAGTATTTGAGAACTGAAAACCCGGCCACCTTGTCAAAGATGATCTTGTGATTAGGCGCTGTCTCCACATACAGCGACAGATCAGTGAGGGCATGCAATCCTCTGAGAATATCAACACAACACACCTTCAGTTCCCTCACTGGAATCTTTAAAATGCATAAGTTGCGATGTTTCTCAACCCAAGGAGGTATTTGTGAGAACATGCAGCAGCTGTGTGGCGAGAATTCAAATCTCTGGAGAAGGGGGGGAGGTGCCATGTGATCCCATGGAATGATTACTTTAGAAGATCGAAGAGCCACGGTATTTTTAACTGAGGAGCCCTGAGCCACTACTACAGTTTTCAGGCTACAATGTCCTCCGACTAAAGAACCCAGAGTTTCCATGCTTCTATCCAGATGGTAGGAAGGCTGCGAATAAGAACTGGTAAGATGAATATCCTGCAGGTAGTTCAGCTTGCCGAGGCTCCACTGACCGATGACATAGTCACTCATGGTGCCAATCCAATCCAGCAGATTTTTGTCAACTGAAAGAGTAAGGTGCAACAAGTGTGGGAGATGTATAATATCCCATGGAACAGCAGTAACTCTTGTTGCATCCATAACATCCAGCGTTTCCAACTGTTGCAGCCCTCTCATACGGTTTGGTAGTTGTATGCAGACATCACTTGCAATCTGCAAATATCTCAGCTGAAACAGTTCTGAAATTCCAGTGAGGTCTATTGGGACATGGTTGCCACGATGACCAGATAGTTGAAGGTTTAGAACACGGAGAATCTTGAACTCTCTAATACAAGGCATACATTTGAATAATCCAAAAAATCTAAGTGAGCGAACTTGTGACCTTCTGATGTTTGCTGGTGTCTTGGCATATTCTGCATCGCCAAACACGAGAGATAGTCGACGGACCTTATAAGAAAGTGCTATATTCTTTCGATTGTAATCTACTACCACAATGAAATTCTCTTCTGCAGACTTCTGTGCAATGAGATCATGTACCACGTCATGAACTGTGCAGAAAAACACCTTATTGTTGTAGTTGATATGAAAAGGTTGGATGAATCTTCTATCAATAAGTTCATCGAAATATATTCCTGCGGCATTCTCCATTACTTCTTGATCTTTCCCTTTCCCTCTTCTTGTAGCGATAAACCCTTCAGCCACCCATTGCTTCACCAGATCATCCTTACAAATTATGGATCCCTCTGGATACATTCTAAAATACAGCAGGCATGTCTTGAGATACCGAGGAAGATTATTGTAGCTGAGGAGCAGTACATGTCTCGTTCTTTCTGAATTAGAGTTTGACCAGAACTGGGATCTCAGCCAATCACGTGCATGTGTCAGCAAATTCATGGATATGGCTGTCTGCTGGTTTGCTAAATGACTAGCTACGTTGATTGTCGCAAGCGGCAAACCACCGCATATATCAACAATTTCGTTTGAAATCAGTTTGAATTCTTCAGGACAGTAACTTTCAGAACCAAAAAGCCTGTTAAAGAATAGTTTCCTTGAGTGTTCATTGTCGAGAGGTTTCATCTCGAAAACATGTTGAACACAGCAACATGTTAATGCAACCTCTTCAATCTGAGTAGTTATTATTATTCTGCTGCGACTGTTTCCCTTCGGAAAAGCATATTTAAGAATATCCCATGTTGATGCATCCCACAAATCATCAATAACAATTAGATACCTGCATGCCAAGAATTCGCCCATATCAGATGTACTGTCAGACTAATATTACAATTAATGTTTGCTGGGTTAACATTAAGTAAATAAATAGCATAAGGGAACTGGGTTAACAGTACTTTTTATCTTGCAGATGTTTGTTGATGTTCTCACTGATGCCAAGCTCATTATAATTGGCAGGTTCTGGCTGCTTCTTATGGTGGAATTGTGAGAGCAAGTCGTTGAAAAGTCTCTGCATATCAGGTTTTTTGGACACCCGAATGAAAGCTCTATAATCGAACTGCATGCCAATCCGGTTGTACAACACTTTGGCAAGTGTAGTTTTACCCAGACATCCAGATCCAAGTACAGATACCACCTTGAGCTGCTGCTGATCTGCTGCATTGTTAGCCGCCAGTGACTGTGAGTTGATAAACTCATTCATCCGGCAATCTATTACTATTTGGGTAGTTTCATCATATGGCGCTGGAAGCATATGGCCACTGGACAGGAATGTATGCCTCAAGGTGCTGCAGCAATAGAGTTTGTACCTGTCGTGCCGTTCAATTGCTTCTCGGATATAGATCCTGAATTCTGATATCATTTCAGGCGCCGCAATGTTTTTGGGCCTCTTGGGAAGACGATTAGTGATAATGACATGAATGTTTCTGCAGACTGGTCTGGTGTTTCCATGTTCTGATACTTGAGACACATATGTTATTCGCTTGCACCACTTCAGCCTCTTGGGAATCTTAACATGATTGGTAATTAACTTCTGCTTCTTCATTTTCTTCTTCTTCATGCTGTTTTTGTTGTTGAGACGGACAGATGGCACAGACAATAAGCTGTCAATGTAATCCTCCATGTCGTAAGACAGGTCGCGCGCTTCATTCATCCAGCACTTGGCCATCGGGGGAGGGACCTCCAGCTCTGACAGTTCATCAAGGTAGGAACTTATCTCTTCAATATCTTCTTTGAGGAGGCACATCCCGTCCTTGACCCTCTTGGAGGAGCATCCCCGAGGAGGAGCTAGCAGCAACATGTCTAGCTTCCCAACAAGGGCTCCCATGGAGCCCAATGAAGTACTGACCCAACCATGTCCCTCGCTGAGCTGGAACATGGTGGGATCTTCCTGGAGCTCTTGTGCGCTCATGTCCCAGCTGGTGCCGGGCCCGAGTTGCCGCTGGCGAAGTTTGCGGCAGCGAGAAGGTTGGGGAGTTCAGCGGGGAAGGAGTCTGTGCGCAGGCAGCGCATGACTGGGTCGATGCCCATGTCGAGCAGCTTCTTGCGTAGCTGTGTGTTCTAGTAGTTCATGATCTCGTTGTCCGTCCTCCGCACCTTTTTTCCCGATCGACGACCACCTGAATCAACCTTAAGCCGTCAGACACCGGAGTTGGATCACAGAAGCAACAGAGAATCATGTACATACTCGTTGCTAAGAATGGACTCGAGGTAAATGATGAGTTTTTCCTCGTCACCGGAGTACACGCTCTTGATGTCGGGGCGGAGGGAGTTCATCCACCGTTCGCGGTAGCTCTTACCGTTGCGGTTGAGGCCAACGATCTTTGGGGGGCTCCGCCAGCTGCCGTGGCCATTCTTCTGGATGTAATCCACCAGCAGGTTGTCCTATTCCGGCGTCCACGGCTCCTTCCTCATGCCGGCATCGCTATCGCAGCACGGCGACCTCCCTATTGATAATATGTATTCTTCAAGCCCTCTGTTTGAGTGCCTATAGTTCAGGTGGTGATGACATTGAGAAGCTAGCTGGAGAGGGAAAGACAATCTCGGTAACCTTTCTTACGAGCTCCAGTGATGGTAGTTGCTCCCATTTCTGTCTCAGGACGAACAGAACTTTGCACCTCTCTGGCTCTCTCTCTCTCTCTCTCTACTGTTCTGGACCCACTTCTGGAATATTTGGCATGTGAGTCCGAGTCCCAACAAAGTGAGAAAAATAATGACAAGCCATGACCATCATCGGTTCAGTATTTTTCTTTTTGAAAAGCCAGCGGTTCAATAAAAAAACAGAAGTTGAAAGCTCAACATATAGCATTACGCTGTAGCTAAATAAAGTAGTAATATTTTTAGCTTGGTTTTTGATACTGTGCATCCATACCAAAACCAAACCGGGGAAGCGTGGTCAATTGTATGTTCTATTTTCTGATGCGTCCCATTTAGGCTAATTAACTTACCAAAGTGGTGTTGATAGTTGTAGTGTTCTTTATGCAATAATTGCTCTTTCTTCTCTTCCACTCATATTCCTACAAGTTCCACTTGTATTAAACAAGACTGCCTGCTCCTTTGTTTGAGCATCCTGTTGACACCTAATTAAAAAACATAACAACAACCAGTTGAGAGAGATGCTTTAACTAGCGGACAAGGCGTTTTTGCACTCAGGAGCAGATGCTCCTGAGTTTTGAGATGCATTTTAAACTTATTTTTAAAAAAATTAAAAATTCCAACAAAAAATGTAGCACGTACAACTCGACATTCTATGTGCTCGCAAAGTTGTTTCACGATAAACCGATATTTTTTATATCATACGTAAAAAGGATAAAATTCGGTGCTAAAAAAAGACTCTTCATGAGACATTTATTTATCTTTTTTGCACGTGACACAAAAATAGTTGATTGTTCGCAAAACTTGGCGTGTGCACATAGGATGACGATATGTACACGCAAATTTTCGTTCAGATTTTTTTGACATTTTAAAATATTTTTTCCCGTGGCAGGAGCATATGCACATGGGTTCAAAAGTGCTTTTTTGTTTAACTAACACCCTTGTTTGTTAGTAGGAAATTTCGACTCATGTTCCAACAAGTTGCCCCTACATTAAAATAGAAACAGCTACCTGCTAGGCTGCTACCACCTTGGTTAGTTGCTGTGGATGACTCAGTCTTGAACACTCTTGATAGGTCTATATATGTTTGTTTTCTTGAAAATGTCTATATATGTAATTATGTACTACGACTCGGACGACATTCCTACCAAGGCTATTTTTTTAAGTGAAATGACTCTTGAACTAATCTGCATAAGTCTTGGTCTAATATCTGGAAAAATAACAGGCGTTTATTGCATCTTCTCTGGTTAAGTACTTCTAGCTACCATGATGAGGCGAGGATGGGATGACTAACCACTAACCAGGGATGTTAAAAGCTGGAGTGAGTGAGATATTTTCTAGATAGGCACTTCTAGCTACCTTGCTCCAGCGATGGCTGCTGGTGTGTCCTCCTCGTTGACCTCTTTTCTGTATCCACGAAATTCCATCATCTGATCTTCCTGTCAGAGAGAGGGATGGAAACTGGGAGGGTGACTAGCCAGTGAGATGGAGGCTGTGGCTGCCACCGCTTTCGCTGGCAGGATCGCACCAAAGCTCTTGGAGTTCTTAGATGCAAATCGGAAGCTCCGTCAGAACCTGGAGCATGACATCACCTACATCAGAAATGAGTTTGCATTGATCTCTGCAGCTATTCAGCAAGATGATGAACATCACTGGAGGAGCAGCGCTGGTGGCAACCATGTGCGGAGGGCCTGGATCCAAATTATACGTGAATTGGCGCATGCCATCGAGGATTGCATCGATCGCTTCATCCACCGGGTGACCATCACCAGTACGTCGTGGATATGTCATGCTGTCCATCGGGTGAAAACGGTGACAGTACGCAAGGAGTTTGCCTTGGCGATCCGCGAGCTCAAGAAGATATCACAGGAGTCATCTTTGCTCAGAGAGACTTATTACAACGACAGCATCATCGGTACTGGCACCTTCTCCTTGGTGTCGTCGTCAGTGGTATCGTCGTCGTCAGTGGTATCGTCGTCGTCAGTGGCATCTGAGACGACGACTGAGATGGTGATGGACGACACCCTGTCAGCTCGCGGCCTCGTGGCTATGGACGCCCCCCGGGACGAGCTTCTGGAGCTAATCCAGCAAGAGGAGCAGCAACTCAAAGTGATCTCGATTGTTGGTTTTGATGGTATTGGCAAGACTGTCCTTGCCAAGCATGTGTATGACTGTATGATGGTCCAATATGAAGCACGGGCTTGGGTTTGTGCGGCGAAGCAAGGGGGCGCAAAGGCTGTTTTGGAGGAGATAATCAGGCAACTTGGCATCCTCACCATATTCACCATTGGTGGAGATAACCTTAGCAAGCTCTGTGCAACCGTCAGACTGTACCTTGGGACAAAGAGGTAATTAATTTAAGCAAGCTGCTGTTTCCAACAATATTGGTATTTTTTCTGAGCTACTCTTTTTGATGATTTGATCTCAATCCAGCAGCCTGCATCGTTTATATTGTGCATCGGCTGGCAGTTCTCCTAGTTAAACTCATTAGTGTGATGAAATTTAGTCTTAATCTTAATTTCCGCTCGATAGCATGTTAATTATGATGATGTACTCCTGGTACCTCTTAGGTTCTTCATCGTAATTGATGACATGCTGACAGAGTTTTGGCACGATATAAAAGATGCCTTTGTGGGGTTGAGCGGCAGAGTTATGGTGACGACGGCTATTCAGTCGGTAGCAAATGCCTGCAGCAGCTCAGCAGCTGATCATGTGTACGCTATGAAAACTCTCACTGAGGAACACTCAAGACAGTTGTTTTTGAAGGAAGCTTTCCAAGACGACAATCCACCAGTCGATAAAGACGACCCGCTTGGTTCTGAAGCGCTGAAAAAATGTGACGGTCTACCCCTTGCTCTTGTTTCCACAGCCCGGTACTTGCAAAGCACAGGTAATCCGACACGGGAGCATTGGGCAACATTGTGCCACAACCTAGGAGCACATCTGGAAACAAAAGGGATGTTAGCGAGAATGAAGCATGTCCTTGTCCATAGCTACAACAGCCTTGTTAAACATGATGTCAAGACATGCTTGCTTTACTTAGGCATCTACCCATGTGCTCGTGCAGTCAGGAGAGGAAGCCTGATAAGGAGATGGTTAGCTGAAGGGTTTATCCAAGAAGATTATATGTGTTGTGCCCTGGATGCCGCCATCGGCAATTTTAATGAGCTGGTCAACAGGAGTATCATCCAGCCTACAGATCTGAAGAACAGCACATATCAGGTGAAGACATACCATACTCATGGCATTATGCTTGAGTTCATCCTGCACATGTCCAAGTGTGACAACTTCATTACCTTGTTATATGATCAGCTGGCTCCCCCACCCCCACCCAATAAAATTCGTTGGCTCTCCCTCCATGACGCAAGTGCCAGAGTAGCCAATGATCTATCTCTTGTCCGGTCTCTGACAATCTTTGGCAAAGCGCATGAATCTGTCTTGGAATTTTCCAAATATGAACTGCTGCGAGTTTTGGATCTAGAAGAATGTGGTAACCACTTAGAGGACAAGCATCTTAGAGAGATATGCAGCAACCTGTTGCTGCTCAGGTATCTAAGCCTCGGACCTGCGGTTATGGTTACGGTGCTCCCCAAAGAGATCAAGAAGCTTCAACTTTTGGAGACGCTAGATGTTAGAAGAACCAAGATAGAGATTATGCCCACACAAGTCATGGAGCTTCCGTGCCTAATTCATTTGTTTGGTAAGTTCAAGCTCCAACAAGGCGTAAGAGGCCGGAGAATGCATAAGTTACAATCTTGGCTCTCAGAGAACAGCAAATTGGAAACGGTAGCAGGGTTTGTTGTGGGCACCAACAAGAGCCAAGGATTTGCACGGCTCATGGAGCATATGAAGCACTTGACAAAGGTAAAAATATGGTGCCAGCAGTCCACTAACAATAGCACAGCTCCCGATGCCAGCAGCAGTAGCAGCAGAAACAACTACACTCATCTGTCAAAGGTTATCAAAGGGTTCATCAGGAGAAGCACCGACATTAAAAAAGCCCATTCACTCTCACTGAACTTCAATGACGAATTGTTCCAAGAATTGCACCTGAACTTATCCCTGGAAAAAGGACAAGCTTCCTCCTGCTATCTTAGCTCGCTCAAGCTGCAAGGGGACAATATATGCAGCCTGCCTCCGCTTTTTACCATGCTCGGTGGTGTCACTAAGTTGTGCCTTTCATCCCCTCATCATCAGCTGAGCGGGGATATTCTTGCTGCCCTGAGCAAAGTGCGCTGTTTGACGTACCTGAAGCTGATTGCATCTCGACTGGACAAACTCGTCATCATAAAAGGTGCACTCAGAAGCCTGCGACGCCTAAGCATTGTCGTGGAGGTCATGACTGGGCTAGAGGTCGAAGAGGCAGCTTTGCCGCTCCTCGAGTCACTCCAGCTGCTATGTAAGGATCTAAATGGCTTTTGTGGCACGATCCAGTCCCTGCAGCGTATTAAGGAGGTCACCCTCCATGATGGAATGAACAATGAAACAAAACACAAGTGGAAAGAAGCAGTAAAAAACCACCCCAAACGTCCCAAGCTCTTGTTTATTAAGACAGGCAAAGAAGTAGATATGGGAAGTGAACCTGCGGAGAATTCCAAGAGCCCTGCGGCGCCAACTATAGCGCCACATGATACAATTTCCGCTGGGCAGTCTGGTAATCAAGTGTTGTGCATCTTATTTTGCTTAATTGTTGACACTTTCGTCAATTATTGATTTTGAGTTTTATATAATCCTTCCCATGTGACGTTTTTTGTTATTGTGCAGTACAAGTTGATGGTTATGGCCCGCAACATGATGATGATGAGAAAGAAAATACACAACATGATGATGATGAGAAAGAAAATACACAACATGATGATGATGAGAAAGAAAATACCGATAATATCCTAGACGACTTCTCTTACAAAACTTGTCTGGATCCTCTGAGGAACAAGGAAAGTTTTGATCAGGAGATGAAAGGAACGGTAGGTTTAGAGGACCAGGAGATGGAAGGAGTGGTAGGTTTAGAGGATCAGCAGATGGAAAATTTAACTCGGACAACTGATCAGGATGATCAAAATCTTGTACTTTTGATGGTGGGCGAGAATAGAAGAAAGAGGGCTAGGACTGATGGTGAAGGCAACTCAATTGACAAGGTTGTTGATAGGGTGAAACGCAAGAACCCAGAGGATATCCCAGGTCTGTTACACATTCCAACTACGTCGATTTAGTATATTAGTAATCAGCGTCAACTAACATGGAACGGAGGAAGTAGCTAGTAAATTTGGGGTGAATTTTAGAAATATTCTCGAGGTAAATAAATCATTTCAAGTGATTAGATATTTATAAACTGCTAGATGTTATGATAGTGCTTCGCTAGCAAGTAAAAGTATTATAGTGTGCCCTGTTACTTATTACCTGTGGAGCGTGATTAGTGCACACTGAATATTCAGGCTGCTCCTACTTCTTTTATTAATGGTCTGCGCATTTGGTTTTTGAAGTTTACTGGAGATGTTAGAAATCTGATGGCTGTTGGAGACATTGTTTTAGTTTGGACTATATGCGAATCTATAAATGCTGCTGTCTTTAGAATATATTTCCTACTGATCTCACGACTAAGGTTTTTCATTGTGCCAATGGTTTTATATATGCTCGTTTGCAGAAACGGGGCTTGCAAAACAAACAACCCCTGGACTCACTGTTGTTGTCGCTAATGGAGAATGAGTTTTTCCATCCAAGAAGTGGATGGGCGCCATTGTGGCCTCGGCCACCAAGGTATTTTGGTATTCTAAGTAACCTCGCTACTGTTGCTCGGATAACCGCGTCTGTCTTTTGATCCCTTGGCATGTTTACATGCTGCAGGTGGATTCCCATGTGCTGCTGCTTGCTGTATGGGCTCGTCTCCAGAAGATGATGAAGTGCTTACAATAAATTCTCCTCGTAATTTGTACTTGTGCTTAACATGAGTTTACTCTCATGCATGCCCATTTTGGTGGCTTAATGCTGTAACTAAGTTAACCATGTATGCTATTGGATATATGTTGATTTCAAAAAACTCTATGCAAGATCATCTATTTTTAATTTTGCAGAATTTTTAAAACTTCTTCTGAGCTTTTTCTTTGGTGGAATATACTTCTTGTGAGCTGATTGCCCATGCATATATGATTTTTTATAATTATTAGCCTTAAGCTAATCAACATTAGGATTTGACCTAGAAAAGTTGAGGAGTAGGTCAGGGGAAATCATACGTCAACCTAAAGAGCGCTTTTGGTAGCCTGAGCTAGTTTTTGGGGGTCGTCCTAGTCTCCTAGAACCGCATGCACGCAGAGCTGTCACGTTCGCTCCCCGGCCGGCTCAGGTAACCCTCTTCTCAAGATTTGTTTTTCTTTTTTATTTGAAAGAATTTCAAATTTGAATTTTTATTTTCAGCAAAACACTTGTTTAGACTTGAAAAATGTTCAAAAAAAATTTGCTCTCAAAAACATTTGTGCTCAAAATTTTTTTTGCTCAATTTTTTTTTGTTCAAAACCTTTTTGCACAAAAAGAGTTCAAAGAGAAAAAATTTCAATTTTTTTTGTTCAGAGACATAAATTGTTCGTATTTCAAAAAATGTTCAAAATATTAAAACATCTTAAAATAATCAATCAGAAAAGAAGAAGATGTTCGCACACGAACACGTCACCGTGTACCCTCGACGCCGAGCGCGATGCGCGGCAGCACGCGCCGAGGGAGGCTCGCCGGAAGCGCGATACGCAAGACAGTCCGCCGAGCGCTTTTGTAGACCCGAAACCCCACTCGCCCAGGAGGGACCCCGTCAGGGCTCGCGGCGGCTATGGGCTGCCCTAGGTCGGCCTGACCGCCCCTAGGACCTCGTGGATTCGTAGCCTCCAATCCTGAAGAACAACGAAGAACGAGAAGAAAGATACACAGGAAGAGAGATAAAAGTAGATGAACACGAAAAAGTAGTAGATTGATTTGTTCGATTGGTGTTGGTTCAATCGGCCATCACCCCTCATGTATATAAAGGGCGGCTGGACTTCCCGTGCAAGATGGAGGGTTGGATTCACGTCCAAAACCCTAGTTTGAGTCTAATTCGGATGGCTTGGACCGAACTTTCCAAAACTGTTCGGTTTAAAACTGGCAGTACATTGCGTGGCAACTTTGAGGTAGTAAATGATCTCAAATCAAAATATTGTAAACAACAAAGTTGTTCGTCTCGAAAAAACGAAGAACTTTCATGTTGACCACTTTTCCATCCGAGCTCATCTTGACCGTCTCATTAAGGTCGCAATAAAATATATCAATTCTGACATTTTCGTCTCTTCTCCAATTTGCTCGCGCACTACCTTAGAGGCCTCTATGGTCGGGCGCCCCACCTCCGGTAATTTGAGTTTCAGCAGTATTTTAGCTCCACAAATTGCATACTAACTCGGATCGCGATGACTCAAAAACCAAAGTTGCTTGTTTTGACGAGACGCACAACTTTCGTTTATATCACTTCTTCATTTGAGGTCATCTTAAAGGAGCTCTAATGGAAGCCTTCATATATCGATCCTCGAGATCACCTCTGACTGCTAGCATAATCGGCTATCAAGCCGGATCATGGCACAACTTGGCATGGTGGACATGACGTCTCCTAAATGAGCAATAAAAACTCACCGAGTGAATCTTTCCGACTGCGTCTTATCTATTTTCATCTGTCACACCGAACACCGAATTATGTTCTTGATTAGCCATCGGCCCAAAACGAGTATCAACACATGCCCCCCTGTTTTCTGGCAGAGCTTGCGTGCCAGAAAATAACTTTCTCCACCTTTTTCCCAGGACGATGTCAACACTCCATCGGCCATTGGTTCTCAGGACGATAATTTTATATCGGCCATTTATGTTCAGGTTGGTCGCCATCTTGGTAGAACTTCTTCAAATAATCACCTTTGAGAACAACCACTTCTTCTTCACGATTGATGGATATCCCAAATACTTTCAAGTACATCTCCCATAGCGACCCTTGCTTGATCTTCATCCAAGCACTTCAAAAGAATACCGTCAACTGTTTCGGCGATAAAGCTTATCGTCCATTAATGCACACTTAAAAGCCATCTGCCGAACAACTCTGTCCGTCTTCTTGCTAGGATCCTGCAAATATTCAACAATATGTATTTCCAATCTTCTTATTTACCTGCACTAGATCCTTCATTAGTGACCGAATCAATGGGATTTAATTCGATCTTACTTATGACAACAAGAGCAAACATCGGCTTATGAGATATATGAAAACGCCACGATTAACATGGTAGCCAAATGCTTGTTGTGCTAACTCATTTGCATTCCAAATTTCTTGCCTAGATATATGAGAAATGCAAAAGTATTCTAAGGTAGAAATTATATCTAGAGATTGATCAAGATACATATTAAGTGATTCGTCGAAACATTGGTAAACCTTAGATTTTTTTATATACTACTACCAACGAATCACTAGAAGCCTCAATATGTGTAGCACCTATAGCAAAAAATAGTTCTAGCACGAATAGAGAAGCTTCATATTCGTCCTAAGATAATCTAAGCGGCATGAGGCTTTGAAAATAGAACCAGTAGGAGATAAATAAACAATACCAAAGAATTGGCTATTGCTTTCAAAAATTGAAGCATCATCATACTATCTCCATGGTACTAGAGAGACAAAATCAATAAGCATATTATGCTCATAATCAATACCCAGCAATGAAATTTAGAACAATTTGGTCTTTCATTGATTTACAGATTCATAAGCCAAATTGCAAAAGCATAAGCATAAGCATAATATTCAATAAACGCATACCTTGTTTCAGATTTCAATAGGACTAGGGACGATGTTAGCACAATACATCGTCCATGATTAGATAATTCTCTCAGGGCGATAGGATAAGTATCGGCCATGTGTTGTTTGCCTCAAAGGCATGTATAATTCATCCACCAAAGTATGTATAGCCGAAATAAACAAAATAAAACAACTCTGATTATGAACTCTAAACATTTCGGCCTCTCAGATTAGCAACAAAATTGCAACTAACCAAATGAATAACGTTTTGGTAATACCCTTTGATGATGTAAAGAATTATAATGCATCCACGGATTAAAATAAGACCATGTAGGGTAACTGATCATACCTAAGGATATGCTACATGGCATAGGCATAAATGGCATGGCTGAATAATATGTATGATGTGCTGACCGAAACCTCTTAGTATATGATAGAAAATTCTTTCTCGATCGTTTGCTAGCCTCGGTCTTTTCTTCCTTCATCCTTATCGCTATTCTTGCAATAGGAACTTGCACATCCTACTTACTTTGAGGTCCTTCCTTAGGGACCCATGCCATGTTCTTTGTCTTCAGCTTTGCGGCACTAAGCCGTTTCAGCTTTCTCTCTTGCCAGCTCGTTAAGCCGAGTGGGCATCCCGGCTGTGATTTAGTTTTGCACATTAGCGTTTCTTCCTTAGCCTCTGGCACTTTCAACTTTACTTGTTCAGATTTGGCACTTCGAGCTCCAGCATTTACTTGCTTCATCTCTTTGTCTTCTGTAGCCAAGGTCAACTTGACCGGCTCTTTTTTATTTGATACCGAATCTAAAACATCACACTTACGATTATCCTTTTTCACTTGATAAACTTGCTTGACCGTCTCCTTCTTGTTCGTTGAGCTCCTAACCGATTCCTTTTTATTGAAACGGTCTTTGACATGTGATTGTTGTTCAGATTTTGACCTTCTTGGAGCTGCATAATTTGGGTTAGATGATCTATAGTAAGACGGATAACGTGCCCTTGGGTCATACCTGTGATCCCATGATGGATATGGATAACAATCACCATATGAAGGTATCCATGACATTGGCATTGGTGTCCCATAGGGAGGATACGAAGCTGCTGCATTGAACTTCTTCCTTTGCCAATCCCGGTCTTTAGACTTTCGCCTTGGGGGTGATCTTGATGACTTTGCACTACTTGGCCGATAAGAACTTTTTGCTTCACTCTCCTTCTTGTATTTCTCCAATAACTCTACGAAGGTAACTTTAGTTTTCTTACTCTTGTGCTTATCACGGCCTTTGTCCTGTTCCGTTTTGCGTCCATCAATTTTTGAATTTTCTTGTTGCCCCCCAGTGCTTGATGTCCTTGGTGTAGCTTCAATGGAACACCCAGCTTCAAGAATGTCTTCAACATGCTCTTCAATAATTTCTTCACTTGAAAGCTTGATCTCATTATCTTCCATGTGTACCTTCTCATCATCATATGAATCGGCTACAGATAACCGATCCAATAACTTTTGACCATCCATACCAATCGAAATAGATTGGCTATTTGTTTGTGTTTCACCAAATTTCAATCGTCCTTTATTAATGGCCGATTGTACTATTTGATGGAACATGATGCAATTCTGAGTACTGTGCTCAAACGAATCATGCAACTTGCAATAGATTCGTCCTTGTACTAATGGCTCAACATTGTGATCAAGAATTCTAATATAATCACTCTTCAAGCAATACATCAAAGATATGATCACACATGCTCAAACTAAAGGTACACATTTTATTTTCCAGCCGATCTTGCTGTGAGAACGGCTTTGAAATTAAGCAACCGAATGGTTCAGATTTTACATCACCCCATTCAGCTATGTGTTGATTTTTACACTCTTTTTCCGATGTGTTTGAATAAGTTGTTGTACTATCATCGGCTTTCTCCAAAGATAATAACCTTGGCTTTAAATTTCTGAAACCAAAATAGTTGTAACACATATGTCTCACTTGAAACCAAATGTAAGCCAAGTATGAAGTAAGCAAAGCTAACCATATAGATATAAAACTCAAATGAAACAATATGGAAAGCTTTGGTTGTGATAATTTGTCAATATAGGTCTCTCTAAATGGCACAACATGTTGACCGATATGCCTAGTAACCATTTTACTGCTAACAAATAATTTACGGTTCACGATTGGTCTTTTGATGTTTCTTCTAAAACTATTGCTAATAGATGCATGAACAATATATTTTTGACCAAATCTGAAAATAAGTAAATTATTTGCTAGAGATACCTCTTTGAAGATGTTAGTAGAACAAGATGGTTGTATGTCATGAACAATAACTTGCCCCACCTCTGGATGATTTTCTAACGCCTTGTCTTCATGTTTTCCTGGATCATGTGCTCCTTTACTTTGATGCTCTTTCTCAACCGAACATTGTTCGGCTATATTTTCTTGTCGTTCATGCTCATTAACTTTTTGGACATGCAATTCATAGGGCAACATGTAAGCTCCTGTGCATCCATAAAAATCAAGCATGGTTGCACCATGATCTTTTTCACTGAAGCTGGCATCTCTTGATTCAGTAGATTCGGCACATGTACTTTTTGATTCATTCTTATTTTCTTCATGGATCTTATTACTATGCAAAGCTTCTTCTTCTTGCTTCGATATTTCAGAGGGTTCAACTTGATTGCTGCATGGAGGAGAGGATTTGGTTTCTTCAACCAGGGTAACATTATCCTGAGGATTCTTCTTGATCATTGCATGGAAAAATTGTAGATCTTCCTCTTCAAGTTTTTTCTTGTACGCTTTATGCTCCTCGCTTGAGCTTAATTTCAAGCACCTCAAATTCCTTCTTGCGCTTATTTTTTAGTACTTCATAGCCTTGGCGTTGTTCCTCCGATAAATCATCAAACGTAATGACCTTATCGGTGTTAACCTCAGCTAGACATTGTTGCGCTCTGATGCTTGTTTTCTCTTTCGGCAATGAAGCGTTGCCGAAACTTTGTGGTTGTGAAGGACAAAACCTGGTATTGCATGATTTACGCTCTTCTTCACGCTTCTTCTTGTATGATTCATAAGCATGTATTGCTGCAAGATCACATGGATTTTCTTCTAGTTCCCGGTGAAGAGCATTAAGCTTCTTGAACTCAGCTGCAAGTTTTCCCCTACAATCATTGTTTTCATACGCTGCAGCACTAGATGAAGGCACCTGAGCTTCTATTGAATTTCCATTTATTCGGCTAGAACCATTGTGGAGGTGTGGAGCCGAATTATGGGTATCCCCAGTTGCATATGGTGCTGAAAAGTTAGTAACATAAGGTGCAGCATATGATGGTTCAGGGTAATTGGCCAAATAGCTAGTAGTAGCATGTCCAATTTCCCTATCCATCGGCATGTATGCAGGTGAAACAATATATTCTGAACTATCTACCGATGAATAAAACGATGAAACACTATCTTGCAAGTTACTGAAATTTTTAACATTGGATGTTTCATATTGATTAACTGAAGTCATCATGTTGTTCATCGGCATATGAACTTCTGGGGATGCCGATGCATGAGAACTCGAATTTACATGTTGCAAGTTGCTAAGAGTATGGATATTATTTCGCATCGGCTTTTGCACATAGTAAGATCTATGGTTAGCCGATACAGTATATATATCAGAGGATCTAGCAACATCAATATAAGAGTTGTTTGCATCTACATAAAGAGATTGGGGATTCATGATACCGTTGTAGATTGCAGCCTCTTGATGACGATCTTTTCGTAGCAAGAACGGGCTGGAGACCGTTCGAAGCTTCGTCCCCATCGGAGTCGCCAAAAAGTGTGTTCGCACACGAACACGTCGCCGTGTACCCTCGACGCCGAGCGTGATGCGCGGCAGCACGCGCCGAGGGAGGATCGCCGGAAGCGCGATACGCAAGACAGTCCGGCGAGCGCTTTTGTAGACCCGAAACCCCACTCGCCCGGGAGGGACCCCATCAGGGCTCGCGGCGGCTATGGGCTGCCCTAGGTCGGCCTGACCGCCCCTAGGACCTCGTGGATTCGTAGCCTCCAATCCTGAAGAACAACGAAGAACGAGAAGAAAGATACAAGGGGAGAGAGATAAAAGTAGATGAACACGAAAAAGTAGTAGATTGATTTGTTCGATTGGTGTTGGTTCAATCGGCCGTCACCCCTCATGTATATAAAGGGCGGCTGGACTTCCCGTGCAAGATGGAGGGTTGGATTCACGTCCAAAACCCTAGTTTGAGTCTAATTCGGATGGCTTGGACCGAACTTTCCAAAACTGTTCGGTTTAAAACTGGCAGTACATTGCGTGGCAACTTTGAGGCAGTAAATGATCTCAAATCAAAATATTGTAAACAACAAAGTTGTTCGTCCCGAAAAAACGAAGAACTTTCATGTTGACCACTTTTCCATCCGAGCTCATCTTAACCGTCTCATTAAGGTCGCAATAAAATATATCAATTCTGACATTTTCGTTTCTTCTCCAATTTGCTCGCGCACTACCTTAGAGGCCTCTATGGTCGGGCGTCCCACCTCCGGTAATTTGAGTTTCAGCAGTATTTTAGCTCCACAAATTGCATACTAACTCGGATCGCGATGACTCAAAAACCAAAGTTGCTTGTTTCGACGAGACGCACAACTTTCGTTTATATCACTTCTTCATTTGAGGTAATCTTAAAGGAGCTCTAATGGAAGCCTTCATATATCAATCCTCGAGATCACCTCTGACTGCTAGCATAATCGGCTATCAAGCCGGATCATGGCACAACTTGGCATGGTGGACATGACATCTCCTAAATGAGCAATAAAAACTCACCGAGTGAATCTTTCCAACTGCGTCTTATCTATTTTCATCTGTCACACCGAACACCAAATTATGTTCTTGATTAGCCATCGGCCCAAAACGAGTATCAACAGAAGACGGAAAAGAAAAGAAGAAGAAGATAGAAAAACCAAAAGAAAACTAGAAAAAAGAAGCCTGATCCGAAGAAACGACAAAGATCCGAAGAAAACCGGCCGAACCATGAGGACCTGAAGAAAACCGAAAAAACGGAAAACCAGACTAGAAAGTTAACCTAAACCGGAATGAAAAGACACTTGAGCCATGGGCCGCGAGCTGCCGCACGCGTGCGGGCGTTAGTACGCCCTGCAATGAATAGGTTTTTCCAGTTTTGGGGCTGAGTGGGGCATGCCTGAAAACGTGTTGGGCGTTTCAGATAGGCTAACTTTGGCGGTAGAAAGGGTCAAGCCGGGCGTTCCTCCAGGACCTGACCCGAGGGTGTTTTGAGAAGCGGTTCCTGCAAGAACGCGGCCTCGGCCAGGTAACGACACGGGCCGAAAAAAACTGGATCGATGCGAGCCAAGTGGCATGCAGGCTACCAAACGCACCTATTGCTTGGCTTCCACACCGAGTCGGCCAGGAAGTCAACTACCGAAGACACTGTTATTTATTCGCCAAACGCCGGTTCGCGAATCCACCGAACAACTCAAGGTCCAGCATCTTAAAAGAAAACAACTAGGGTAGCTAATGGGCATGACACCTCATAACGCCGGAGTCCTCCCTCATGAACTCCTTATCAAATCGCGATGAAGTGTCGCACGCGTCTAGGGTACGAGCCGGAACGGGCTATGCAAAAGAAGCTGTTGGGGTAGCTAACGAATATAACAAAAACCAACGAGGGTGTGTTTTTACTTTGTTCGTCAATGATATACTAGGATGCATAGGTGCGGCGGCACGCCGCGCCCGTTAGTGTATCTTTCTCGTGCCTGCACATGGTCATTATGTGAACTCTGACAATTATAGACACAGTGAAAGCAAGAATTTTTTTGTAGAAGAGGGATTGGCCGGTTGTGCTTATCTGTGTTTCTTGTAGACTCCATAATTGATAAGATTGATCTCTATAGCTGCTAGACTAACGGTACTCGGTAGTTTTTTTCTTTTTTCAGGGAGACTAACAGTAGTTGATAGCACTGAAATATGTATAGTGGTTTGGCTACATGTGCTAGGTCAGTAACATTGGGCCAGACGTGATTCATTCGTTCTAACCGTTTCGTAGTACTTTCTACCTAGTATATTTTAGCGGCTGAAATGATAATAGGAACAGAAGAGAGGAAAGGGCACCACCAGCGACCAAAACAACCAGAAGAAGGAATGAATGAAAGGTAAGCCATAGAGGAGGGCCCAGAAGAAGGAATGATTGAAAGGTAAGCCGTGGAGAGGAGAAAGATGAGTTCTAGTTCGTTGACTCCTGGAGCGATGGAGTCTTGCCGCTGGCCGAGATCCAGCACTTGGGGATCGTCTACCTAGGATGAGCTACTGTATGAAGAGGAACTGTCAGCTGTTGTAGGCAACCGCAGACAGAAAGCCATGGAGGGCTGATCGAGGTGAAGGATGGTAGAAACGACTCAAGATGGTGTGAGCCAATCTCTCCGTGCCTTGTATGTGGCTCAGTATTTACTACTACCTCTGTCCATTTTTAGATGTCAAAAATTTATCTAAATTTGAATGTATCTAGACATTTTTCGGCATAGATACATCCAAATTTAGACGAACCACTGGACATCTATTAACGCACGCACGGAGGAAGTATAAGTTTGTGTACTGAATGAGAATTTTATCTGTGCTGAGACTGAGTTTGACATTCTGAATCGCAATTGAATTTTGTTCTGTGCATGCTCATGAATAAATAGAAATTGGAAAGGCTGTGTGAAAATCAACTGCACAAAGACTATCTTATAACTGATTACATCAATATGGGATGATACAAAGACAGAAGAGATGAAGAGTTGTCTTCAGCATAATAAAGCCATTCAGTGCAACACAAAGTACAGAGAACAAATTACTGATTATAGTACAACGTGGAAGTATCTGCTAGTGTAAAATGCATATAACAGATACGTAGTGTGATCAGTATTGAGGTAGTTACGCCTTGAAGTGCATCAGTTCGTGTACCGTGGCAGCTTTTGTAGGTAGTTTCAGCACTGAACCTCTGCAGCTGGCATTTGCACAGACCTGAAATTTGTTGCTCGAGGATGGTCTTGTTCCTATAATTGATTTCAAACCATTAATTCTTATTCTGTATGGACCAAGGAGAATTATTGCTTCAAATAGAACAAACAAATCTACCACATCACCATTTAAGGAAAATACACTTAGTTTGCTAACCTTATCGTGTGAAGGACCACCCTGTAGATGGTGCAGTTAACACAATCCTTGGTATGCACAAAAAAAGTCTCTCTCGGTAAACAATATTTCTTGTGCCTTCCTTTTCAACAAACTGTTGGTCATATGAAATAAGGAAGTGCATATGAGTATATATCTCAAATCTTGAGAATAGATGGTCACATTAAGCATGTAAATGTTGTACAATAAATAAATAGAAGAAATCCTGAATAAGATAGTGTATGTAATTCTATAAAAAAAATAGAATTCCTACTTACCACCAAATTTTAAAACATACCTATCCATTTGAATTGATCAGTTTCCTAAGGGAGAATTATGCGATCACTGATGGCTTAAAGAAGACCAAACACAGTGAGTGAATGAACTTTCACATGGATTGTTCTCTTAGAGAGACTCACCGGATTATGAGCCGACAGAAAACGAATCCTTTCCCACAGCTTCATCAGCTTCACGCTCGAATTGACCGCATCTTGACACTGCATACAGCTCCTCTTCTCTCTGGTTTGCCCTAAACTTCAGTCCTTACATGCAAAACAAATATTCAGCAAATTCAGTGAGAGAAATGAGCACTACTTCAGTAGTAAGCATATGAAAAGCCATAGGACTTCAGAAGTACTCTAAACAAATCTAGACAGTGAAGCGGATGAGGTGCACGTTTGTGTGGCACGGCAAAGTAGTCTGAGCGCTGCAAGCGCCCTTTCTACCTCTTTAGCATGGCTTGTCGCACACTGTCGGCATGTGCGATACGTGACCCGGCTTTAGTGCACGACGCAAAATATATATGGAAATTGCATCTAGATTCCCGACTGTTTATCCTTCAATGGCAGGCATGGAAGCTGCCCTACGTTGCATCCACTCGAAAGCTTAATTGACAATAGTTGCAATCTGGTCAACTTCAGACTGCCATCGGTGTTCATACAATTATTAACTTGATTAGCCTAAAAATAGATGCTGAATTGAGGCGTATTTGGCAGCTAAGTATATTCAAAGTTTGACCTACAGCTACAATATTTGTACAACCAGCTGGAGGAGATGGTCAGCTACTGCCTTCCTGTAGTCCTCCAGCCATCGATCCCACATCTGCAAGACAACCGTATAAGGAACTCACTTTCAGCACTTTCATGCAGCAACCAAGAAAGATTCCTGAAAAAGATGCAAATCTGAACATAAATTCCATGCAATAAGAGAGAGGCGGCGCGGTTATAGGAAAGAATCGAGGAGCCGGGCGTGTTTACGTGAGGAGTAAAGGCGAGATTTAGAAACGTAGCTACCAGAACCTAGATATTTTCAGTCCAATCCAATAGCAGGTGATGCCAACATACTCCTGATCCTGCCTTCTTGATACACATACGTACCTGACGGTGTTGAGCTCGTCGGGGCTGCAGCACTTGCCGGATAGGCCAGCAATCGAAACGTTTAAGAACTCCGATGCGAAAATCGGGTCAGCGTCGACATGGCAGCTCCGATGGGCTTCGCCCAGATCGGCCCCTGCCGCATGACCGGCATCAACCAGCAGTCGCCTGCAGCCACGAGCCCGACGCGGCACGCACGGCCGCCGCCGTCCCGCAGCACCGCCGTCTGGTGGAGTCGGAGCAGCGCCGACACCGCTCCCCACTTCCGTTGGCTGCTGGGAAAGGAGAAAAGAGCCCCAATGATTGCCTTGAGGGGAAGAAGGCACCGCTTTCGATGGGGGCGGCGGGGAGGGAGAAAAGAGGGCAGTTGGTTTGGGCTCTTTTCATGCGGTGGAGATCGTGGGAACTCTAGATCATTCGTTGGTGGGTCACCAGTACATCGCACAGCTTTGACTGTAAATTGCACCGCTTTGACTGCACTATGATAGGAATAAATGAATTATCATACTGCGCTGTAGACAACCGGGAAACCGGAAAACACCGGATACGCAGTGCGTGAAAATGACTCAAAAGAAAGTAGTTAAAACAGTTGAACGATCACCTGAAAGAAAAAGGAAACCACGCGTCGTAGGATGGTTGGATTACTGAAAGGATAAATAGACCATCTACAGTGTCTCAATCAATTTCAGTGTGGTAAAGTGATTAGCTTTTATATAGGGTATTATGCTCGTCAGCTTTCTGTATATAATTAGTGACAAACTGACAATCAAGCAAAACAACTATGTCTCTAATTCGAGAAGAATAAGTGACAGACCTTTACTGCCACAACTTCCTCCTACACCAGTGAGGCCGTGACGCCCGAAAACAGTCCATTGTCACCGTTTTTTTCATCCTCACAAGTAGAACCCCGAAAGAAGAACCAACGACTATTTTTATTTGCGCTTAGTGGTAGGGGACGCGATACCAATTGACGGTGTGCTTTTTTTCCCGCCTGCAGTTTGGGTTACCAGCGGTGGACTTTCGATTTAACGTTATGCGAGCTGTTGTAGTTGTAAGCTTTTTCGTAATACCAACTCTTTACACTATCTACTCGTTCTAAGCTTTTGGTCCCAGAATGATTCTAATCCTGTTAACAAGTTCTAGGTCCCGTTCGATCCCCTTCTCAGAAGAAGAAGAAGAATGTCTGGTTCATCGTTGCTGAGATCCGCAGGCCGCGTCGTTCGGCAGTCCTTCCCGCAAGCGCAAGGCTCCTTCCATCGGAGCCCGGTCCGGCTGCTCTCCGGTGGTGCCGGGAGGTTCGAACCCCCCAACGAGGTAAACCCCATCTTCATCCTTTGGTTGATCTGCGAAATTAGGTGTCCGGCGCCAGCGTAGGGGCAATCAAAGACGGCCGCCCCGGGTTAACCCTGCATTCCTGTCTTCTGCCGTAGTGACCTCCAAGATCCGGTGTGCAGCGCCATGGTGGCTCCAGTAGTCGGGGGTGAACTCACGGGAGGAGAGAGACAGACCAGGCCTCACCAAGTAGCAGTAGTTGACTAGCCCATCACTAAGAGCATCTGCACTCCTGCTTTCCTGCTGCCGCGCTCTGGGCGTGGCCGGAACCTCTGTAGGGAGCTGGTGCTGCCGCGCGTGTCGCCCACGGTATGCTATGCCTCCGTCGCCCTCGCCTTGGTGGTGGTGAGGGGGGGCATTTAGGGATCACAAGTGGAGATGCTCTTATAGCCCACCATTGCCTTCCCCAGTCAAATAAATAAAACTCCTCCTTTACCCTGCTCAAAACCAAATCCCTAGTATTATTGCAGGCACGCGGCACACAATCTCCACCACGAGCTCCACACTTATGCATTGACTGATCAACTCATGTCACAACCTTGATTCTTAAGGATTGCTAATAAGATTATAAAGTGTTTTTGTGTGCCACGGAAGATTCATAGGGGCCATCTACCTCAACAGTCTCTTGTTTCTCGCAAGTACAAGTACAATCACTTGGTATAATGCCTCTCTTATCGAAAGGTTGAAATACTTTAACACATTTGTTCTGCGATTTAACTTCAGGAAATTTATCAGGCGTCAGAACTCTGTGTCAGTACAATTTACGACTTTTATGGTGTCTTTTATGTATCCGGTAGCTGTATCACATAATTCTGAGAATCGAAATATATGTAATACTGTTGCTTATGTTGAATGTAGTCTTCTGATACAACTTTCATGTAGATGCTACAGATATTTCTTGATATATCTATTTGCTAACGATCCACTTTGCTCCAGCATTCTCCATCAAAACCCAAAGTCGGACACAACCAGGGACTTGAGTCTGGAAGGAGGATTTGTCGAGCTGCCGATTACCAAAATGATTTGGATGACTTTGCCTCGGAAGTGCGTGTTGTGCGGGATAAAGTTCGTGCTTGGGAACAAAGATGTAAAGAATCTGAAAAATGGTAAGCACCAAATTCATTGTTTTGTAGATGTATCCACGTGTCGAAGTTTCTGTTAATTCATTTTTTTCTCTTTCTTTCTACTTGCAGGGATGAGCGACGAGAGAGAGTGTTAATTTGTGCCACTGTTCTTTTCATTGCGTTTTGTGTATTTTCTTAAGGAGAAATATCTGCTGAGAACCCAAGTTATGGTGAAAACTATGCTGGAATTACTTTTGAAAGTGTTATCAAATATTGTACTCCCTCCTACCCAAAATATGTTGCATATAAGTTTTGGCTAAAGTCAACCTTTGTAAAGTTTGACACCTATATGGATAAAAATATCAACGTCTACAATACCAAATTGGTATTATTAGAATCATCATTAAATATATTTTAATATTATATGCATTTCGTATTGTAGAAGTTTATTTATTTATATATTTGGAAAGTTTGACTTTGACAAAAAATTATACATAGCATATTTTGGACAGGAGGGACTAAAAATAATATAGTTTTTATACTTCTTATTTGTAACTGGATGTAGTCAGTTCTGATATTGATTTCTTAGGATACAAGTGTGTTAGTGAGAAAGTTAGACTTGCACATCCATATGACGACGGATCGTCTTACATCACTTATATATATGTTTGTTCAACAAAAACGTTGCACATATTTTTTTACACTGTATACACTTGTATAGTTGTCTACAGACTGGTTATAACATCGATGGAATTGACCCAAGCAAGGCTCTCAAAGCACAGCATTAGGGCATCTCCAGCGGCGCGACGCATTTCGGACGTCCAAATTGTCCGCGGGCGTCCGGAAATGGTCGTGTGTCCGTTTGCGTCTGGGGTTGGCTCCAGCGGGGCGACGCATTTTGGGCGCAAGCCAGAATTCAAAAAAGTTGAAATAGCGTCGACTTTGCACGAAATTACAGCCGCAAATTGAGGGCTGAAACAAGTTCATCACACTTTGCAGCTCGTACGGCGCAAAGTGGAGCAAAAGGGGCACAACAAGGCCTTAACAGCAATTTAAAAAAAGTCGAAAAGGAGGCCAAGATGCTGGGCGCATGGCGGCGGCGATCAGGCGTCTCGCGCGCGGATTTCGGCGCGCCTCTTCATGAACCATGCCCTGGTGTCGTCGTCGACGCCGCTCAAGTCGGCAAGCATGATCCTTGTGTCTTCTGCACGCAATTTTGCGTCGGCGTTAGCCTTTTTGGCCTCGATGTCCAGCCTTTGGACATCGAGGACCTCCTTGGCGAGGTTCTGGTAGATGGCAGGTGCGGCCTCTTTTTCCAGACGCCTCTTGTCGTCCCTAGCAGCCATGGTGGCACGGTTGTCGGCCATTATCTTCTCCATGCTCTGCGTGAACGCAATGGCCTGCGCCTCCCGGACAAGATCGGCCTTGGTAGCCTTATGGCCTCGTGGACGAGGTGGAAGGACTGGACGGCCTTGATCGTCGTCTTCGCCGTCGAGGGTGACCGCTGTCCCATTCTTCACAGCCTCTAGGTAGGCCGCAAAGCTTGTCATCCACTTGTTGAGCACCTCCCAACAATGGACCATATGGAAGCCCTTCTTGTGCGTCGCCCTGAACTTCTGCAAGGCGCGGGATACCTGCAATCATAGCCACCAATGATGTACAATGACGCAAATTGAGGCAAGGACGCAAATTGTCTACAATGATGATGGTTCTATCGTCTTTACCACTGTCATGACGCCAGTGCCGCTTACGGGGTTGTTTATAGCATGTTCGACCGCCGAGCGTAACTTGGTCGTCTCTTGTTTGGTGTAGTTCCATCTTTTCCGGAGGGACTCTTCCGTCCGAGGGCCTCGTGATATGGTAGGGCGGGTGCATCCTGGTCTCGTTGTACTGATGCAAGACCTTGGCCCAATACACCTTGCTCTTTTGCTGGGCGCCATTGATACAATCATGGGTCGTTGCCAGCCACGCTTCACACAAACACTTATCCTCGTTGTCGACGAAGCCTTGTGTCCTCAAGCTCTTGCCCTTCTTCTTCGGAGCAATGTCGGGCTGTGTTGGCGCGTCGTCAAAGTCGTCGACGGACACGGGTGTTGGCTGCGTCTGCTGGGTGGCGAACAGCCGTGCGGTGTCGATGTCCTCCGCATCTTGCGTTGGTGGCCAGTCATCGTGCGCGCCTATCCCGGCCCGATCATCGCGAACGAAGCCGCCGTCGTAGATAATTTCCTGGATGTCTGAATCATGGCGGTCCTTCCAATAGTCCTACGAACGACCGGACATCAGACGCATGATACAGGGCACTCGCACACATTGATAGAGCTCACGTACCGGGTCGTCCATCGTCGGGGCAGGCGGCGCCATTTCGTCGAACGAGGGTGCGGGGCTGCGGCATGCTCTCCTCCGGCACTCGGCGCGTCTTCCGTGTCGCGCCCGGCGGGAGTCACCGCTTCTAGGCGTCCGGTTGAGGTCGGGAACCGCCGCCCGGTCAACTTCACCGGCGGCAGGCCGGAGACGAACCGCGACGCCGCGTGGCCCCGCAAGGGAGCGGGAGTTCCAGGCGCGGCCGGGAACTTACCGAGCTGACCGACGTGGCCGGAGGAGCGATGCCGGCAATCCCCTCTCTCTTGATGAGCATGTAGCCCTCCGCTAAGCTCGGATGAAGGGCTACTTGCGCGACGCCGGCTTTGATCTGCATCTGCCAGGCCTGCTGGTTGGCGGCCGCGGCAGTCTTGATCTTCTTCCTGCGCTGGCCGCGACGCTTCGCGGCCTCCAGGACTTTCTCCTCCGCGGAGAGCACCTTCTTTGCCGCCTTCGGCTTTGCCTCCCGGCCGCCGCCGGTGGCGGCCCGCTTTGCTTCCGCCGGAGCTGCGAGCCTCCATTCTCGCTATGGCCGTGGCTACGGGGAGTGTGGGGCGGCGGAGGGTGCGAGGGTTTGCTCCGCATCCATGGCGGTAGGCCGCGCGGCGAGGACGTCCATCGCTTCTGGACTGCTCGCGCCGGTCTAGTTTCCAATTTCGCACGGGGGAATGGCCATTGGCGGGAATAATATCGCCCTCCAGCCACTGACGCGCGGGTCCTACGTCTTTTTCGGCAGCCGCGCCGAGCGTCCGCGGAGACGCAAACCTGGCGCATATTTGGGCCAGGTTTGCGTCTCCGCGGACGACCCGGTCACTTTGCGCCGCCCCGCTGGAACAGGCCCCAGACGCATTTCCGGTCACGGCAGACGAAAACGGTCGCTCAGCGACCGTTTGCGTCGCGCCGCTGGAGATGCCCTTACCCTTCTGACGCATATGGTCAACTGCAAGCAAGGCTCCTTCCCCTTCACATACTTGGGTCTTCTGGTCAGTGATTGGGCTCTGACGGTAGCGAACTAGGGTTCCCTGACGATCAAGGTGGGCAAGCGCGCCGAACCTTGGATGAGAAAATTGATGTCCTCGGCGGCAAGATTAACCCTTATCAACGCTTGCTTGTCCAATATACCTCTCCATGTTATGGCAGTCTACCTGCTTGGAGAGGGTACTCACGGCACTACGGACAAGCACCGCTGGCGCTTCTTTTGGGAAGCTAATAGCACGAAGCGCAAGTACCACTGGGTATGTTGGTCAGCCTTGTGCAAACCAAAGAGCCTGGGGGGCTGGGGATAGTCGATACGCGGCTAATGAACATGTGTCTCCTAGTAAAATGGATATGGAGGCTGTACGACGGGGAGCAGGGCCTTTGGGCTGATATCATCCGGAACAAATACCTTAGAAACAAGGATCTGCTGTTGGATGCCCATCGTCTCAGTTCACAATTCTGGAATGCTGCCAAAACTCAAACCCTTGTTTCGGCTTGGGGCCAAACACTCTGTGCACCATGGGAAGGCGACAATGTTTTGGCGGGATTGGTGGATTCCATACTCTCTTTGCTATTGCGGAGGAGCAAGCGGCCTCGGTGGAGGCAACACGCTGGGAGGGGGCTGGCACATCCCCTTCTGACGCCAGTTGGGCGTAGGCGAGCGCTTTGATTGGGCCAATTTGTCTAGAGAGGTCTTGATACCCCCGATGTCCCAGCAGTAGGACACTATGGTTTGGACGCTTGAGCCTTCAGGGAGGTTCTCGGTCCGCTCGATTTATCTTAAGCTCTGTCAGGGCACCTCTAGCAAACACTTCAGTGACAGCTGGCGGATTGCGGTCCCCATAAAGGTGCGGATCTTCCTTTGGCAGCTTGCCAGGAAGCTCCTCCAATCTAATGAGAACATTAGGAGGCGTAGGGGGCCCTCGATGGGTGTTTGTGCCCTTTGTGATAAGGGTTGAACCCTAGGGGAGGCCCGATCTTCACGGATTTGGGTGGGATTCGTGGGGGATGTGGTAGAACACGAAGAACACGAAAAGGATCGGGGATACAAACTCACACACACACCCAAATAGGTTTGTCCTCGTTGGTCCGAACCACTAACTCGATAGAAGTTGCAGGAAAAGATCTTTCGGTAGAAGTCCCGCAAAAAGATCGACGAATCGAATCCAAGAGATCTAGAAGAGTGAACAGATCAAGTTTGGTAGAAGTGCAAGCAAAAGGCCCCAAGGGTAGAAGTGCAAGAAAAAGACCAACAATTGTTAGAAGTCATCAAAGAGATCACAAGGATTCACCAAGGAGATCGAGTGATACCAGATCTAAGATCAATGGTAGGGTTTCCCACACGAGGTCAAGAGCATGGCTCAAGTTCTTTCTCAATTCTATCCTAACCCTAGAGCTGAGCCAACAAGGCTATTTATAGGAGGTGGGGTGAAGGGATAAATTACATGCTGAATCGGGCAGTTCTGACTGAAATTCGTATCAGCGGAAGTTCCGGTCCTCGAGGGCGGTAGTACCGGCCCTAGCGGGCGGTAGTTCCGGTCGGGGCAGTAGTACCGGCCAACTTCCGGCCTTCTTCCGGAAATGACCACTTTGCTTGCAGTAATGTCCAGGGGACTTTGAGCGCGATTTCGGAACTTGGGCGGAACTTAGGCGGTAGTACCGGTGGGCGGAACTTTTCCGGCCATTGGGGGCGGTAGTTCCGGCTGGAGCTTCTTCAGTACAACTTTCTTCTTTTCTGGACAACATCTCGGAGGCATCTGGGCGGTAGTATTGGCCCTGGAGTCCGGTAGTTCCAGCTGGGGCGCTGGTGCTCCTTCATCTTCATCTTCAGCTCCCTCTCCATTGGCTTGATCTCCATGACTTGCATCTTGTTCGATGTACCTGATTGGATACAAGATATTTGAATGAAGTAGCATGTCATCCAATGTTGTATCAAAGTTATGTATGGAAAGGAGCGAATTGACCTCTTGGTGCGTGGCTTTGGCTCGTGCTCATGTCATTGGGTCATGACGTGTACTTGGCGGTCTTGAGGCGGAGTGTCCAAAAACCACCCCGTTTCAAGGAATAAGGCGCACACGTATTTCAGGACGAACTTTGATCATAAAAATTGAGCAACAAAATCTTGATTATATTATATGTAATTAGTATCGTTGGATTCGTATTGAAAAGAACTTTTTAATGATACAAACAATTTTTATCTATTTAAAGTAATTCTTGGTCAAATAAAAAGCTCGTAAAACGAGGGTAACGAAATAGTATTACTTACGGTATATCAAATCCTCGTTGCAAATTAGGTCGCTGCTTTCTCATGGATATAGTATGAAGACATAGTAGGCACACGAGGTGGTCAGCAAAATCACCTGCCTGTTGAGATATATTTTGGCTTGTGTGAGCCCAGCAACAACTTGTTGCATGTCTTCCAGGTTTCTGCGAGTACGGCCTTCATGCTTATTCCACTCACTGTACCGAGTGCTCAGCTGTAGCTCTTCCTGAGAAGTCAGAAATAGTTTTACATGGATTAATCATGTGCTAATGCATTAATTAATGCTGTCCTTCCCTGTCCATTCGTGCACCTGTATGGATGCGAGCATGTAGCGTTGCTGGTTTTTTTTCCGTATGTTTAGTTATCAGAAAAACTTTCAGTGCATCAGCCTGATTTCAGGTTTCTGTGCCTTCTAGTTCTTTGCCTCATGTTGTAGGTCACCTGATTTATCTTCTGTTTTTGTTAATTTCACACCAACCCATATTGATCTTTTTATGAAGCAACCCATATTGATCTTACTGCTGCTCCCTCCGATTATCCGTACAGGAGTAATAAATTACATACTAATAGATTACAGTACAGCGACAAATCTGGGTAGTCGTAGGGGTCCAGAGTCTGCCTGAAGCACCTGGGACGGCAGGGGGGTCCAGAGTCTGCCTCAAGCACCTGGGACGGCAGGTGGCGCATTGTGTCCAGACGAGGTCGCTCTAGATGGAGTCATGGAGATGAAGGCTTGCACGACCTGGGGCCGCTCACCAGTTCAAAGCGACGATGGATGCGTGTGCCGGCGCAGCGCAGGCGCTACGACATTGGTAAGGTTGGCCTTCACATCCACCTGGTTGAGCTGGACACGGAAACCGGTGCTAGTGGTGGCGAAAGTGGTGGATGCATACAGTAGGAGAACTGGACAAGAAGGACCGATTGTGTGGTCATTTTCTTTCAATGTGACTAATAATGTATGTTGTTCTCTAATGCGTGTCATCTAATAAATAGCGCTCATCATGCATGTTGGTACCCTCCAATCTCTCACTAATTAACACTATAAATAATAAATAATAACAAGGTGGAAATAACTCCATTTCGAAAAAATGGTGGAAATAACTAGCACACGCAGGATCGGTTGCATTTGCAAGCTAGCTACTCAAATAGGAAATGAAATCAATCGAAGGTATATATAGAAGTTTCGGTCACTGCAACAATGAATGGTATACACATAAAGTGTGACAACATAGGAACTCGAGAGGCATACAAGTGTGTAAGTTTACAATGTGTGAGTACTTCACACACTTCATGCTCGAGCCCGCGTCCCGCAAAGCCGCCACGCCCGCGTCCATATGGCTGGCACAACTATCACTTGGAACGACGTATGCCCACCTCTTCCTCTCTTTCTAGATGAAAAACCACCGATGTCAGTTCAATTTGCAAAGAAAGCAACGAAATTGGAGAACGGTTTTTTTTTTTTTTTGAAACTAGGCAAGAGGCTTGCCATTCATTGATATATTAGAAGAGAAATGTCCAGTTTATAAGGGAAACCAGCCGAAAAACGGTACAACACAACATAACATGCCGGCTCTGAGGCCGCGCACCACATGAGCTGACGGCCTAGCCACCCCAGTGGCCAAGGCCGACACCCACAAACACCTCAAAACACAACAAGGTGGAGGCAAAACATGGAGCCGCCGCTCCAACATCCACGCCGAACCCCGGGGCCGCACACCACCTAGCCGAAGACAGGCCGAGGACGAAACCGACAAGACAGACAAAACGAACAACAACACTTGCAGTGAAGGGCCTCCACAGTGATGCCTCCAACGAGGGGAGCGACGACCGAGAGCGCCACCATCACCGGCATCGGCCGAGGCCGGTGCAGGGTTTTCACCCTGAGCACACCGAAACCGAAGTCGTGTTCGCCTGACCGCCGAGTCGAGGAAGCCAAACAGCTCATCGACGCCGACAACCAAATCACTCCACATATCCCTCTGGCCGACGGAGCATCCAAGGCGAGGATCCCAGTAGGCCAAACGACACAAGAAAGTGTCGCCCTCGCCCGATCCCACAAGGGATCAGGGTTTCCCCTGGAGAACCCGGGCGGAGGCGCAAGAGCACCACCACGATGACGCCTCCAAGGAGGACACGACGCCAAAAAAGGCGCCGCCACCGTCGGTTCCGGCCGCAGCCAGAACAAGACTTTCGCCCAGCTGAGAGTGCCAACCTCACACCCGCCGCAAAGGGCCGACCAGACCACCATCACCATCCCGCACACCTCGTGCGCCGACGCCGCGAAATAGCCACCACCACCACCAAACCAAACCGGAGAGCTCCGCGAGCACAACCGTCACCCACCGCACCTCGCAGAGATGAGAGGCCGGGTTGCACAGCCTGCAGCCGACGGAGCACCGCCGAAGAGCACCGTGGGCGCCGCTGGAAACACCAATAGAGGGGGCGCCGACCAACACCCACACGGGGCTCGAGGACGAACACCAATGCCCGCAGACTTGAGCTCCCAGGACCGGCCGCCGCGCCGCCCACGCGGCCACCGCAGCCGCCGCACTCGCCCACCACCACTCTGCCGCTGCCCGGGGCCGCCGCCCCGGCACCCCATCAGAACCCCGCCGCAGCAGCCAGCGCACACCTCGCCACGGCCGCCACCGCTGCCCGGGGTCACCGCCCCGACACACCACCATCCAAGTGTAGCAGCAAGCCTGCAGCACCTCCACGGCCAGGGGCCCCGCACCGGCCAGCCGCAGCGCCGCCACGACCATCCGCGCCCCGAGCCGGCCCGCCAGGCCCAGATCTAGCCCGGCCGCCCCCGACCGCCGGAACCCCACGCGCCGCCTGCGGCCAGAAGTGCCTCCGCGTCCGCCGCACACTGCCACGCCCGTAGCACGCAGTCGCACCCCGCCGCACTGAGCCGCGCCCGAGCGAGCTCCTTCTTGCCAGGGACACGGGAGGGGAAGAAGCGCCCCACCGCCACCTTCCTCAGGGTGTGCGCGGCTTTGCCGGCCCCCCTCCAGCGGCGACGAGGCAAGGAAGGGAGGAGGTGGGGCCTGCGGCGGCGGCTAGGTCCCCCCCCCCCGGTCGGTGTTTTGTGGTACCTCCAAATGAACCAGGTCCGTTCATTTTGATCAATCCAAGGGATTACTTGCGTTTTCTACTGCTAAGTAAAAGAGGACAAGTAGAAATTTTACTTATCACGTCCGGTAGGCAAAATTACTAACAGGCCGAAGAGATGGCCGGCCCAATGAACCCGTCGTGCGTTAGACACGTTATTATTGTATTTTTTAAGGTCGAACCCTAACATTTTTCCCCCACCTCCTCCCGATGGTAGTGCCACCACCCGGCGACGGCATGCGCTTCCCCGCCGGCGATGCGCTCGGGGAACGCGGGCGCGGCCTTGTCTGAGGAGTCGTGCGACGGAACTCCGTCCACTGGCCCTTCTTCCATTTAGCCGCACGCGCGCGTACGGACTGGAGGCGCTGCGAGAAGCTTCTCATCTCCAAGCGCTAAAAAGGTACTGTATTTATTGCTGTTATACTTGGATCCATGGATCCGATACTCCCGTGTGTCGCGACTGAGCCTAAGAAACCGAACTGGTTCGTGATCTGGTTCCCGATGCGGTCCTTGAGACGAGTTCTGCGTTCAGATTTTGAGGCTGGAGTATGGAGAATGTTTGGGGCTTCTGGTAGGATTCATGTACTAGCCACCAGATTCATTCACATCACATTGAACGCTTTGATGTGGTTTTGGTTTTCTGCATTACAACACTGAAACCCTATGCGTACATTTAATTCGTAGCATTCTAGCAATTAGCCAAAGGTAGGGTTAACTGTGATGAAAGTCCATTATAATACTAGTTTAGTACTGCTAGAACTGCCTATTGCTTTCCTCAAACTATCTCAGGATTCTGCAGACGTCTCATGTGAATTTCACTTTTCTACCTGCTTATTAGTCTGATTTGTTGTATGCATTGACAGATGCCTTTTATTCATGTGGTATACATTGCCAGATGTCTTTTATTCACAAACAAGTTATATGACTGGTTTGTTGTATATATTAACACATGCATTGTGACAATTTTCTGTCCTCATTTAGAACTTTTAACTCAGCTAGTCCGGAGCTGCTCCCTCCCTGATGCCAGGACGTAGAGGCTACACTTGTGAGGGTGGGGACTCCGTCATGTCCTAGCTCTTGCCTGGATATGGTCAGTCTACTGGGCTTGCTAGCGGCCCCTGTGATGTTTTTTGACCTTCCCTGTCATGTTTATCTGGTTTTGATTCCATATTCTTGAATGATACAGATTGTGTGTGACTTCAATGATCCAGACTGTCTTAGATCCCACGACAAGGCTACTCTAGTGAATGCCGAGAAAATTGAAACCTCAGGTTGCACTTGGAGGCAACAAGATACTGCCTTTTGATACATGATTTGGAAGAGCACGGTTGGGACAAAAAGTTGGTTTATTTCAACTTGTGATTCATGAGTGTCATGTAAATCAAGCTGAATTCATAATAATTTCATAATGTCCAGTTTTTGGTTTATTTACTGATGACTAAAGAATCGTGCATTCAAAGATAGCATGATCTCATTTGGCGTTACAGCTTGGATTACAAAAGCAATCAACAATATTACAATTCTTAGATGTATTGTTACTTCGCGGATAGGCAAAGGAGCACCAACTTATGGTCACGCACAGGCAAAGGAGCACCAACTTATGATCACGGACGACAAGTAGCTAAGATCTAATTTATGTTCTCGCACAACAAGTACTATCAGGCCATACGGTCACAAAATAGTATCCATTCTTCCACAGAAAGCAACTCACGCTTTCTTCAACAGTATCACGAGATGGTTTTGTGAAATGTGAGCAGCTCATAGCTTCATGCATTGCCATGAACGTCAACCACAGTATCACGAGATGTGTGCTTAATAAAGTTGTATATTCCCCTACACAGATGACCTATCTTGTGTACTGAACTATTTGTATTGAATGATTACATGTTTATGAAATAAGAAGTTTCGGATTACAGTATTGCAGCAGATTTCAATACTACCAATAGCACATTGCTGCTCACGGACACAGTGGCACATCATGTTGCTGGAACTCTCGGAATGGATGCCATCATTACATACCTGTTTCATAAGAGAAAGATAAAATAACTAATAAACATACTACATCAGAAGATAACTTGATACTTGCTGTTCATCCTACAATTAGCTTACCGTCTAGAATTGAATCTCTCGTGGAATGGCTTAGGCCTCTTCTTACATGGAGCACCTCTCGGTTTTATTGGTAATGGATCCAAGACTTTACCAGTAAAAGCTTGATCTTACATCGGTACCTATTTTCTAGACTGGTTTGTTCTTGAAAAAAGACACAGAATATTAACGATCCTAAATGTGAGGACACAAATATTTCGCTTATACTTGGTTCAAATAATCATAATAAGCTAGTGTTCGCACAGTTATTGCTTGAAATATCAGTTGGTAAACATGATTGCTTCTACGTAGTAACATTCAACCAACAGTTATTGACACTAGCAGGCAACTATCAGCATCATGTTCATTACTTCTTGCTATGATGCCTAAGTGTATGGAAAACGGGGAAAGCTATAAAGGACAATAATTATTGCACCGGCAAACCAATCCAAGCTCAAACTTTGCCGTGATTTGGCAATATCTGAATTTAAGCAGCAACTCTGAATTTCTGTACATAAGCTGATCTGCAAGTTGGCATACAGCTTAGCAGGTTTTCTTTATCACGGCAAGGGTAAATTAAACTTGTTTCTGCTTGCAGGTTTGTATATGAGTTGTTTGACAAGAAGAGAGTAGAGAAATGCATTTTCTGCTACAGGCAAGTCATAGACTCATAGTTTGGAAAAAAGAGCACGATATTGCTATGGGTTGTTCTGCTGACACAGATCAGGAGTGATATGTTGCCTACATGCAAGTCATAGACTCCTATTGCTGGCCAGTGTGCGTGTTATGCGTGCTAGAGTGCTGCAGGTTCAGTGTGCCGAGCTTTTCTTAATCATAGCCTTCAAACTGATTGTATGATTTGGTTTGATTACTAATAAAATTCACGACATTCCTTCAAAAAAATAAGGCAGTCCGAACTCAGGATATACAGTCAGCTATGAAAAATACGAAAATATATCCATGGAAGAAATTTACTTAGGTACATGGCAAACACTCACAAATGGAGATTGAGCGGGAGCATCTAGCAATTTTCTTTCAGTTTTCAGATGGATCACATTGGCCCAAATTTGAAATGTGTTAAATTGATTCTTAAGGTTAGAGTTGTGAAGGATTCATTAGCAAAAGTCATAAAGGTCTCTTGGTAGAGCAGACTCGTGTATTTTTCAGGGAATATTAGCAAAGCAAAATTAAGATCATTAACAGTACTATCAGGAATCAACCGATGAAGTGCAGGATCGGTTGATTTAACATGGCACAGAGGATAATTATTTGCTTCACAAGTGCAAAGTACAGGGATTCAGCAACTGATATAATTTTTTCAGCAACTGATATAGGTTCAGAAAATCAGCACGTTCCTCGTCTCGTCTGTGGCGAGAAAATTACCTGGAGGTGGCGTCGGCGGCGGCTTCGTCGTCCCTGACGGCGTGGGAGGTGGTGGCGGCGGCGTCCCTCCTCCTGCGGGCGAGTGCGATGTGGAGGAGGTGGAGGCGTGGCGGCACCTACGAGGTGCAGGCGGCGGCGGCGGCGGCGGTGACCTGGTTACGGGGCCGTGGAGTTTGGAGTGATGGATTCTATTTCTTCCTTTTTTTTTCCTCTGTCGGTCTCTGCTGAAATGAACGCTTAATGGGCCGGATGGGCCAAATGTATAGGGGACAATCTCAGCCGTGCGATTTTTTCTACTTCTCCCTCTCACATGGCAGTAGAAGGTACCATAAAACAAGCTTTTTTTTTTTGTTATCTCAGACTAGCCATTGTTCCGATCGGGTTTAAGAATCTACATGAGAAATAAGGAAGTTACTCTTAACATCTGCGTGCTCTCAATCTGATCAGTCCACTTGTTCCCCGTGAGAATGAACACATCAAAAATATGTTCAGGTAAACTTTGAGAAGTTTTGACAAAAGAGACCACTTAGCCCAGTGAATTGTCAAAAAAGACCACCTCCGAAAATTATTGTTAAAAAGGACCACCTACGTCGTGGCGGCACGCGTGCCAGGCGACACGTGTCGCTTGCCGCCACAGCCGGAGGCGGCAGGACCTGCCGCCGTTGCCCCTGGCGGCATGTCCGCGGTGATCAACCAACAGTGTACTGATCGATGAACAGTACATGTTAGCTATAAAATTTGTTGAATTTGTCTTTTTTACTGAGCCCAAAATACAACGTATTTTACAGTGATTTTTTGCACGATTGTAGTGCATAGAGTTAGCTACATGTAGGTATTTTTTTTCAATTTTTTTTAGATGTTTTAAAAAATTCAAAATGGACAACTGTTCATGGATCAGGATACTATGAACATGCCGCCGTTGATTGTGGTGGCAGGCCCTGCCGCCTCCGGCTATGGCGGCAGGCGACACGTGTCACCTGGCACGCGTGTCGCCACGACGTAGGTGGTCCTTTTTGACAATAATTTTCGGAGGTGGTCTTTTTTGACAATTCATTGGGCTAAGTGGTCTCTTTTGTCAAAAATTCAAACTTTGACAGTCTACGAGTATTTCTCCCTGAGGGTAAAGGTCTTTTGCTTTGTACCACTTCTAAGTTCACATTTCATTAGATTTTTCTTAAACATGTATTTGTTTACCCAGATGCGTTTCTAGTCGATTTAACAATGTCAAACCAATATCAGTAAAACTTTTATTGTACTACACAAAATAAGAAAATTAGCATTATAAATTTTCCCATATTTTTGCTTATAAACCATGTGCACTTTGCTACCAGGAAACAAAACACAAACGATTGCAACACAGAAGCAAGCACCAAACGAACAATAATACCGTGCTGACCCTTGAATCAGTGCTCCTCGAAATGACTAAACCTCCATTTTTATTATCTCTAGCATTTAGGCAATATATTATGTAGTTGTGACACGAAGCCACATTTGGACATGAAACAGGAACATTTTGAACCCCCAACCTGATGCACCACTTACTTTAAAAAAATAAGGCTCAACTTTGAATTAACAAAGCCTTCAATTGGCCCCTCAGCACAACACAACACCACACCACACCTGTGGTGACCCTGCATACCACTGCATGTTGTAGTATGCCAGTCGTTGATATAACATTCACGGAGTACCATTCCGCAAATATTACATCCCTCAGAGTAGTACAACAGAACATAGCAGGTCCATAACTCATTCATTTATTATTACAAGCATAATACACATATCGTCTTGGAGCTCCTCTTGGGTCCTAAGAGGGATACTCCTGGGTTCGAGGCGAACCCAACTTAACTTACAATATAGAAGTCTCACTAGGTTTCACATTTATTTCCTCGAGCAGACTAATTATTAAGAGTTCGTGCTTGCTCGGCTACTACTACTACTCGATGCTTCTAGGCTTGATCTCCTCCCGAAGCCTCCCGGTTCCGTAGACTATGAGGTAGTCTACGCCTTCAATACCTCCAGAGAGGTTTGGTTCTTCATAGCCGATGATCTCGGCTCCTTCAGGGTTGTCGTAGTCCTCCTCCAGACGATTCAGACAATCTAAGCAAGGGATTTAAGAGTGTGATGAGTACGAGCGTACTCAACAAGTTCATTATAGGAAAGAGGTGTTTAATGCACTAGCTACAGCATTAGACCAGAAAGTCTAATACCAATGCAGGTTTTCATAATCATTTCTTCAAAAGGTTGCTTTTATTCAGAAGAACTATGTCCGTCGGCCTTCACCGGTTTACTAGAACTTCATGGAGCTCCTTTCCGGCCGCGTTCGCAGTTCCATATCCCGGAACGAGGAGTGACAGGTCACGGTTCTTTACACTCGGAGAGGTGTGTTGCTTTACCCATAAGAGATCTTAACCTTGGTGCCAACCGGGCAGCTTTCCGTCCACACTTCCTATGGTGTGAGGCCCGGTATAAGGTCTAGCCAATCATGTTCCTCCGCTACCTCGAACACCCACCCTTTGTTGCGGACTCCGACCCCGGGTCCACGCCGGTCCCATTATTCCCATAGATTTCGGGGTGGACCCCGACCACGACGTCAATGCGGGGCTCTACCATACATTCCTACGCCGGCAGTCGCAACCCATCATAGACCTCATTACCGTTGGGACTTCTACGGGTTCCCACCCCTGCATCATGTCTCGCAAGATCATGTGCACCCAGTAATGAGCATCCGTTGATGAACGAGAGGTGAAAACACTTTGACTACTCCGTCCCACTCCGGATCTTATGGTTAACACGGGTATTACGGCACAAGAATCACTGGACGACATTTGTTGTTTAATCCTAGATGGATATAAACCCTTGCAATGGAACCTCCACCATATCAACACAATCCATGGTTCCATTGCCAACCACATAGTCATATTCATAGTTATGAAAATATTGGTTTTGGTTTTTATGCAATAGTGGTAATTATAGTACTTTGCAAGTAATTTGATAAAGATACTCAAATGACATGAGCAAGCGATGAACTTGCCTGAACACTGCAAAGTTTTGCAGTTGGATGGTGTGGACTGACCCTTGTCCTCTGTTTCTGAAAAATAGTATCATTGTCCGATAAGGGCAATGGTTAAAGAAGCAATTATGCATGATTCCAGTTTTAGGGTTTGTTCCTCTCTTCCGATGACATTATTATTTCATGTAAGAGGTTAATACTAAGAACAATTTGGAGATTCTCTGTTTAGGGTAAATACAACCTTGAAATATTGTCAAGGTGTTTTTTATAGTCCATTTACATTAATGGACTTATTTTCTTTATTGAAAATAATATGTGTGATTTAAATCATTATTTAAATCATCAAATTAAGACTTATTCTTAATTATCTTCAAAAATTCTCTTTGATATTTTATTTGGGTAGAGAATTTTATGCTGATTGATTTTCATATTTTTAATTATTTTTTTAGAGCTCTTATCAATTTTCTATTGAATTTTAAAGTTTCCGGTTTTTAATTGAATTGTGAAAAGTCACAATTGCCCCTGGGCCCCACCTGTCAGGTGGCCCAACGGGTTGAGTCTAACCCGAGCCGCCCCAACCGGCTCGGTCGGACCCAGACGCGCTCTTCCTTTCCCCTCTCGCGAAACCCTAACCTCTCCCGCGACGCGGTGGTCGCCTGCGCCGTCGCCGCTTTGTTCCGGCCACCTCCGGCCATCGCCGACGGTGAGATGGGGCGCATCTGCACCGCCTCGTGACGGCGCACCAGATCTACGGCGTCGATCTGGTCCTCGCCGCCTCCGCTTCTCGTCCCCAACTCGTCTGCTCGCAAGGCCGTGGAGTTCCGCGGCGATTCGTCGTCGCCGACGCTCCTGGCATCGTGGCGCCGCCGTGGCTTCGCCAACGTGTGCGTGTGCTGCCGGGGTACCGCCATGGCCTGGCTTAGCCTGGCGCCGCCGTGCTCCGGCGTGTGCCGCCGTAGCCGCCATGGCTACACCGTCCTGCTCTGTTCCAAGTAAGTGCTCCGCCTTTCTCTTTCTCCTGTGCCTTTCTTCCTCCTCCTCCAGTAGCCCTGGCCATGGCTTCCCTCCTTGTGGAGGTGCTGGCCGTGCTCAGCTGCTGTGCTGTTGCTTGCTGCTGCGGTGTTGCCTGTGCTACTGCCATGAACCCTAGCTACTGTGCTGCCCTATTCTGCCTAATGGCTATGCTTATGCTGCTGCTGTGCTGCTATCATGGTCCTAGCTTATGAATTCATGCTTGAGCTTGTAAAAGCTTGCATTTCTTGCTAGAATTCTTCCCTGTGCCTCTGTCTTGTTTCTATGCTTGCCTGACACTCCAGTGTATTCATATATGCTTCAACGGCTTAATCGCAGTTTGCAATTCTTGCAAATTTGCAAGTGCCAGAGCTTCTGTGGTTAGTTCTTATGCTCAAATTCATGAGCATGCTCATCTGAGCATTGCTATTGGCTTAATGGTATGATTCAGTGATGAGCACTAAGTGCTTTACTTGTTTGTCATGGTCCAGTGGTACATCATGTATTTGATGTGCTTCTGGATACAATTATAAATCATCCATTTGATTATCTGTGAAGCAACTGTTGATTATGTGTGGCTATTTAATTATCGGGTTCATGCTCTGCTGCTCAGTGATGCCCTATCATGTATTGGCATGCTATAGCAAACTCTGATGATCATATGATCATTTCTTGTTTGTGAATTAGTGGGTGCCCCTCTCTGTGACTCACTGGTACTCATTCAGTGTTATTTGTGCTTCCTACAGACTTAGTCTGGGTGTGTTGGTGCTTGTCTAAGCATCAGTGACTGTGTGCAATGATCCTTTGGATCATCTGCAAGACCCTGTGCATCAGTAGCTTATCTGTTTCATTTATCTGCTTAATTTGCCTTGTTATTTGGATAAATGATGTGAACTGTTTAACAGTAATGATCATATGGATGAATTTGATGTAGCTAGAAGGATGCCAACATCTGTTGGGTACCCTAGCTCATACTGAACCCTCTTGGGTAATGATGTGATGGCTGGAAATGTTGGCTGTGGGTTGAGGTGGCCTTGATAGCCACTTGGTGCTGTCATGGTGGCTCCCTTTTTTCTCTGTGGCTGGTTGTGGCTTGGTGAATGCATCACTAGACAATCTCTTGTTGGATTTTCAGTGATCTTTGCTGTTGACAAACGAAATAGACATCATTAAGTCTATCTGTCTGATGGTTAGCTAGCTATGGTTGTGTCTTGTAAATCTGGCTGTCTAGGCAGGATCCATCAATGATGGATTCCTTTGGTTATACCACTGTATTGATATGACCAATGTTCCCTTGATGAATTCTTTCTAGCTAGGTCACTGGTTTCGTTGGCACCAAATGGCTTGGCAGCCATATGATGATACAAACAGGGTTTTCCACCCATTTTGCTTACGTGATGCAAGTGTATGCTTATTTATGAGCAAATCGGTGTTTTGCTCGGGTTCTTTTGTGTATACCTCACTCCGGCTCCTAGAAAGTGGGTGTTGGTGTAGAGGTTCAGTTGCTGGTTGAGTTCTTGGCTTGCCCTGCTCCTCCTTGCAAGCTTGATCTCTTGGTTTATTTTCTGGTGATTGGGAATAGATGAAACAACTCTAGCTGTTCACCTGTTCTTGGTGTTCTTGTGATGTGCTTGGTTTCTGATGACTTACCCTGCTGCCTGTCGATGGATGAAGCAAATGGCTAGGGTTTTGGCTGTGAAAAGCTTATATATGACCAGCCATTGCTTCCCTGGTCGACAGCTTAGCCTGGCATGTGTTGGTGACTCACTAGCTGTGTGTGTGTGTTGTGCTCCATGCACACAGTCTTGTGAGTAGGCTGTGTGTGTGTCTATCCTGATACTTTGCACTTGGCTGTGAAAGTGGATCAGCTCGGTAGAACTTGATCTTATCCACCATTTCCATTTCTTTCTAACCTGCCAAGTGGCTATGCCACTTGGCATAACTTGTTTTTGCCTTGATTTATGCAGGAATCAATCTGATGATCCAAATGGGCATGAAGATCATCAATTCCAAGTTCAAATGGAGATTACTTTGTAGTATTTAGGATAGTATATTACCTTGTACTTTTTCTTTTATTTTCTTTCTTCTATTTTACCAATTTATGTAATGTGTTGTAATAATTCATATTACTA